>NW_020954652.1:2840323-2871235 GCF_900497805.2 Vombatus ursinus | reverse complement strand
ACACACACACACACACACACACACACACACACACACACACACACACATACGCTTGTGCCATATATTTCTTATACATATATTTCTTATATACCTACAGTCACTGAGGAAACAATTTCAATATACAATTACAATATAAACAAGAGGGTTCTATAGAATTTATTCTCTAATTTTTATTGATATCTTTTTATATCATCCACATTGCTCATTATATTCTCTCACCATTCCCAAAGATACATCCTTATAATATATGTCCCATATAAATGTTAGCTATTATTATGGGCATGACCTGGATGAGAATCCAGAAAAGGAGGGGTCAGATAAATTGGAGGAGGCATTCCAAAAACTTTTTTGAGAAGGGAGTATCAAGGAGAAGGGCATGATTGAGAGAGTCAAAGACTGCAGAGAGGTCAAGAAGAATGAAAATCATATCCTATTGCTTTCCATTACAATTATATTGCACAACATGCAAGTCTCAGACCTTGTTTCACTATTCACCAGTGGTTATATAGAATCTATTTTGAAACTGTGAAGATATAGAAGAATCAAGGAGATATGTTAACTATGGAGTGGGATTTGGAGCTTCCTTTGGCTAAGAATGAATGAATGAATGAATGAATGAATGAATGATGCGAAAGAATAATGTTGAAAAACCCTCTTCTCTTTTTATCAGTTACAATTTGAAGATAAATAATGACTTTCAGCATCCTTCTCTTTTGTCACTGATGGACTTTGTACTAGCTTCCATGGCATATTGAATGATTTACAAAGACTTTCATTCTGGGTAATTGACAGCATCTTCCAATTTTCTTCTTAGGTTGAGAGAATTAGCTTGCTCTTTAGAGGTCTGGATTTAATCAATGGATATAGTCTGTTTCATATTTTTTAGACCCCCGTTAGGAATTCTTCCCACATTCTATATGGAAATGTTATACTTGAACCTCCGTGCTAAAAATAAAAAAAAAAGTATTAAAGAAAGCAACTAATAAATTCATAAAACTAAAGAGACTTTATTTTAGTTTATCTCTCTCCTAGGAATTCACAATTTTCTAAGGAAAAATTTATCATCTAAAGTTGACATCCTCAATTTATAATGGAGGGCCTGATTTTGCAAATAGAACAAAACATTTGAACTGCCTCCTATTCACTCAGGACAGATCAGCAGCAGCACAACAGAATCATCTTAACCTATAATGAAGATGAATCTGAAAGGCATTTTGAGTTGAGGCAGGCTGATCAGTCTGTACTGCTCTCCCAAGAGAAACCAGATTCACTACACACTAGTTACTCACATAATTGTGTAGTGCCTTTTAATATTTAAAGAGTAATTTATTTTTGATTGATTCTTGTTTCTACGTTGCAGTCATTTCCAGATATACATTAAGTCTCCTGCTGCCTTCATGAATCTTCCACTATAATTAAAAAAAAGTATGACCAACCAGTCAGCAGAAGAACCTCATTTGAGGGTATATGAATCATTCTTTACCCATATTCACCAACTTCTCCAATGAAAGGAAGGGAGGATATTCCCTCACCTTTTCTCCAAGACCAAGAATGACCACAACATTTAGTCAATCAATTGGGCAACTGGCATTTATTAAGACCTTGCTATGAGCCAGGCATTGTCCTAAATTGCAGGGATATAAGAAAGGGAAACAATAGTTCTTGTTCACTAGGAGATTACAGTCTATTGGGGGACATAACATGCAAACAACTAAGCACAAACAAGATATATACAGGACAGGTGGAGATGATTTCAGAGGGAAGGTAATAAAATTAGGGAGAATCAGGGAAAAGATTTCTAACAGAAGGTAAGAGCTTAACTGAAACTTTAAGGATGCCAGAGATGTTAGTAAGTGGGAATTAGGAGTGAGAGAATTCCAGGTATAGGGGACAACCAGTGAAAGTCCTTGGTGCTGAGAGATGTGTATCTTGTGTGGGCAATAGTTAGGAAGCCGCTGGATTTCAGAGTATGTAGAGTGAGTAAGGTGTAAGAATATTGGAAAAACAGAAGGGACTCACCTTACAAAAGCCTTTAAAGACTAAACAGAGGATTTTATATTTGATGTTAGAGGCCATAGGAAGTCATTGGAGTTTATTGTATAAGTAGGTGATGGGTCAGATCTGAGTATTACGAAGATTAATTTGATAGCTATGTGGAAGATGGATTGCAGTGGTGAGAGATTTGAGGCAGAGATCAAACAGCAAGCTATTTCAATAGTCGAGGTGTGAGCTGATGAGGGTCCACATTGGGGTCTTTCCAGTGTCAGAATAAAGAAGGGAGTCTGTGTGAGAGATGTTACAAAGATAGAAATGACAGGACATGGCAGCCGATTAGATAAGGAGGTGGTGATGAGAGAGATGGAGCAACTAGGTTACAGGTCTGGGTGACCAGGGGGAATGTCAGTACTCTTGACAGCAATTGGAAAGTTAGGAAGAGGGGAAAGTTTGGGGGGAAAGATGATTTCAGTTTTGAACCTATTCAGTTTAAGACATCTAAATGACATCTAATTTGAAATGTCTAATGGATATGTGAGGTTGAAGGTTAGAAAAGAGGCTATGGCTGGGCAAGTAGATATGAGAATCATCTGGATAGAGATTATAATTGAAACCATGGGAGCTAAGGAGATCGCCAAGTGAATTAGTATAGAGGGAGCTGAGAAGAAGACCTAGGACAAAGCCTTTGGAGAACAACCATGGTAAGGGTCATGATATGGATGACAGTAAAGGAGAAAGTCTTTCCCTCTCCCAAGGCATCCACCATACTGCCGTCAGATTAATCTTCCCCACATACCATGGAGAGGCAGTAGGATATGGTAGAATGGGCACTGAGTATAGAAACAGTAGATCTGGACTAATTTCCTGGCTCTGCTTTCTACTTAATTATAAGACTCTCATAAATAATCTAATTTTTGGAGCCTTGTTTTTGCTACCAGTAAGTTAGGAATAAGAATACCTCTATTACCTCCCAAACAAAGGAAAGCTTTCATGAGAAAACCACACAATGTTTTGAAAGCATCAAAGTACAACCTAAATGACTGGTAAATTGTAATTTGTAGATCTAATCCTTCCTATAAACCTTTCAATAGCTTTTTATTAGCTCCTGTATTATAGACTAAACTCTTTTTGTCTCACGTTCAAAACCCTACGTATTTGGCAACATAATATCTTGGAAGCTAGATGCTATACTGAACAGAGGGCTAGAGTTGGAATCAAGAAAAGCTGAGTTGGAATCTTCCCATCGATACTAGCTGTGTGACTCTGGATTAGTCGGTTAACTTTTCCAGGTCTCAGTTTGCTCATCTATAAAATGGGGCTATTAATAGGACCAACTTTACAAATTGTCAGGATCCAATGAGACAATATGTGTGAAATGCTTTGTAAACCTGAAGCCACTACATAGAATTAGCTCTATTGTTTTCTATTATTTTTAATGTTCGTGCCATGAAAGCAAAAGTTGAATGCTTTGGGGCAGCTATGTGGTGCAGTGGATAGAGCATCAGTCCTGAAGTCAGGAGGATCTGAGTTCAAATCTGGCCTCAGTCCAAACACTTGACACTTACTAGCAGTGTGACCCTGGGCAAGTCACTTAACCCCAATTGCCTAAAAAAAAAAAAGAATGCTTCCTATGTATGTAGATGGGTTTTATATACATATATATGCATATGTGTATATGTACACACACATGTACATACATATATATCTATATATCTATATCTATAGATATATCTATATCTATCTATATCTATCTATCTATCTATATATATATATATATAGAGAGAGAGAGAGAGAACATTTTGTAGTAGTGAGTATAATGTTTGAATTGAATAAGAGAAAGAGAGTGGGTTTGGTTGTATTTAGGCAAGTCATAGCATTTTAATAACCCCCAACTCCCCCTAAAACAAAGGCTCATATTTCACTTTAACATCATCAATATTTAACAATGAGCTCTTTTGCCTCCCATGTAATTTGGCATTTGTGATATTTTTTTGTCATTAATATTCTTGGAGTATATCATAACAGCCAAATCTTTGAATCAAAGGGTATAGACATTTTCATCATTTTCTTGTCATAATTCCAAATTTCTCTCTAGAATGTTTGAACCCAATTGGTGGAGCTATCTCCACCAAAAAAGGCATCATTGTGGCTGTCTTTCCACAGCCCTTTTTTAGCATTGACTATTCCACTCTCTTGTCATCTTTGCCAATTTACTACTGGTGAGGTAAACCTCAGGGTTGTTTTGTTTTCCAATTCTGTAGTTATTAGTAATTTGGAACATTCTTTCCTATGGTTGTTAATAGCTTGCAAATTTTCTTTTGACAGCTGTTTGTTCCTATCCCTTGACCCCTCATCCACTGGAGTGACGGCACATCAAATTTGCTTTATGAAATTATAGCCCGTATTTAATCATCTCTTAGTCTCCAGACATTTTTTTTTTTCATTTGTGTGTGCATATTCTTCATCCTTCCTAATTCTTAAAACAGCTACATCCAAATGAGTTGAGAGATTACATTGCCTTACAGGTCTAGACATTGGTCAGTTCTTTTTAATTTTTTTTTTAATTTTTAGGCAATTGGGGTTAAGTGACTTACTGAGGGTCACTGAGCTAGTGTTAAGTGTTTGGCCTGAGACCGAATTCGAACTCAGGTCCTCCTGACTTCAGGGATGGTGCTCTACACACTGCGCCACCTAGCTGTCCCCAGTGGTCACTTCTTAAGAGGTTCCATCCTGTTCTGTGTTCTTGAAACTATTTCTTCATATTCACATTTATAAGTTTCTAATAAATAAAACTTTTAACTATCACACTGTTAACAGAATAAAGCCATTACCCTGCTCTAGCCCATCGTTCATCCTCCATTTAACTGTCAAATTAATCTTCATAAAGTTTAGGTCTGATAATGTCACCCTCCTCTGGCAATTCAATAAACTCCAGTGGCTTCCAATTACTGCCAAAATCAAATATAAAATCCTTTGTTTGGCATTCAAAGCCCTTGACAATTATGGCCAGCACCCTACCCCACCCCCACCTTTCCAATCTTCTTATACCTTACACCCCACCTCCACGTAAACTTTGATCCAGTGACACTGGTTTCCTTGCTGTTTGTTACAGAAGGAATACTCCCTCTCCAAATTCTGGGCATTTTCACTGGCTGCTCCCCTTGCTTAGAATGCTTTCCCTCATCTCTATCTCCTGGCTTCCTTATCATCCTTCAAGTCCCAACTAAAATCCTACCTTGTACAAGAAGCTTTGCTTGATCTTTTAAATTCTATTCTCTTCCCTCTTTTGCTTATCTCCAATGTATCATGTGTAAATGTTATTTGTATCTAATTTTTATGTGTTGTCTCTCTTATTAGACTGTGAATTCCATGAGTCAGGGACTGTCTTTCACCTTTCATGGTATCCAGTACTTAGCGCAGTGTCTGGCATATAGTAAGTACTTAATGAATGTTAATTGTCTCCCTTTTTTTTGGCGAACATTTTTAGTATATATTTTATTTTTCCCTAATTACATGTCTAATTGTCTCACTTTACCAGTCTATGTTTATACAATTTGAGACGCTCTTTCTCAAATTGTTCAAATCCCATCTGAAAATTGAATTTCTTTACATACATATTTTAGTAGTTTTTATTAAACTGAAGTGTATTTTTCCCCTCTCTATTCCTTTCTAGCATCAAACTGCTCCATATTTAAGAGAAATACTTTAAAGAGCCTGTACTTACATCCAGGTAAGGGAGTTTATCTAATCAAGTTTGTGTCATTATCTAATTGATCAGATATTATATATAATTCCACTTCTTGGAGTTAGAAAACAAGAACCACTATAGAAACCAAGAGAGACCCTTTATTGACCTTGTCTTTCCATATAAAATCATCTGAAAAATACCTGTATTCTACAATTTACTCCCTGAACAAAAATGGCTTTTCAGTTTTTCTGTTCCTTGCCAGGAGGCTGAAGGGTCTACATTTACATATGCAAAGCAATGTAAGTCCCAGAGGTGTCTTTTTGACTAATAGAAATGCAGTTGAGCTTCAAGCACAGTCAAAGATGTTGTAGAATGACCTCCAATTATGACTCTGAAGATCCTCTTCAGGCATGGCCCATATCTGTCTCCCATCCCAGCAGCTTTCTGGGGCTTAGAAATATCACCTGGTGGGATGGAAATAAATGGGGATAACTCCTTGGATAAGTACAGATATATTCCCCACTCTAACCCCAATCCTGCTGGAGATTCTTAGAGCAAAATCCTTAAAAGATGAAAAAACAAAAATAAATAAAACAAAAAGACCTGCTCAGTGGCCAAGGTACTCTCAGAAGACTGGTGTCAAAGCCCTCTAATTCTCTCCCAGTTATACTATATCCGGTGGAGGTAAGTGCACCAAGTTTCTCATACTGCCTCATGTCCACACTAACAACATTTCCACCTTGATTTACCTTGGATTATCCTGGTGATCTGAAAATGACCTTTTAGGGGTCCCTTTATTTTGAAAAACACCCCCTAGTACTTTTCATCCTATATCAGCTGTTCACCAGGTGTTCTCTTCTGCCTCTCCATGTATGATTTATTGATCTCTCCAAGCATCATCCCCTTCAAGCAATTGTCTACCTTTAACTTTTGCTTGGGGCAAGCACCCATTTGAGTGGCAGAGGGAAAAGAGTAGAATCCATCACATTTTGCTTTCATCTCTTCCCAATCTCTATTTTCTAACTCCAACTTCTTTATTAACCCTGGCTAAGGGTGGGGAAGGAAATGGGATTATGGGGAGTTTCCACTACATTAGGAAGTGCTTTGGGCAAGGTCTCAACCATAAAGGTCTTTGGCTGTAAGTTGTTATGTTGTTGAGTCATTCCAGACATGTCTGATTCTTAGTGACCTCATTTGGGGTTTTTTTGGCAAAGATACTCGAGTGGTTTGTCATTCCTCTCTCCAACTCATTTTACTGATAAGAAAACTGAGGCAAAGAGGATTAAGTGACTTGCCCAGGGTCACACAGCTATAAAGTGTGTGAGGCCAGATGTGAACTCACAAAGATGAGTCTTCTTGATTCCAAGCCCATTGCTCTATCCACTGTGCCACATACCTGTCCATAACTAGACATTCACTATCACCCTATTTTTAGGTTTTAAGGAGTTACCTTTTTTCACTCTGCCCACTTATTGCTACAAACAAAGGTATTGCCTCTCCCTAGAGGGCTCCATTATCCTGACTTCAATCAGCATGTCAAGTGTAGCCCATAACAGATCTGGTCTCCAGTTGTTAGCACGCCAGGTCAGTAAGAATGATAGTGGGATAATTAAAAAAAAAACAGTATTGAAGAAAATAAGCTTATGTTTCTAGCAGTGGGGGGGGGACCCTAATAAAGACTCTGTAAACATACTGCCTAAGAGGTTCTTTTCACGGTGTTTACTTTTAAAAAAATATTTACTTAGTAGTTCATTTTTCCCCAGTTACATGTAAAAACAATTTTTAACATTTATTTTTAAAATTTAAATTTCAAATTCTCTCCCTCCCTTTACCCTATTGAGAAGGCAAGCAATTTGATATAGGTTATACATGTGTAGTCATGCAAAACATTTCCAGATTAGTCATGTTGCAAAAGAAAACAAACCAAAAGGAAAAAAAAACAAGAAAAATCAAGATAAGTAAAAGAATATGCTTTAGTCTGTATTCACACTTACAGCAGAAGTTCTTAACCTTGCATCTACAATCCACAGATACGGGTTCATGAATTTAGATAAGGAACAAACAGATACATATTTATTTTCACTAAGGTCTAACTGAAATTTAGCTTTTCATTTAATTATGAATGTAAGCAACACACATTCTGAAAATGGGTCCAAAGGCCTAAAACAGACTATCACATACATAAATACATGCACACACACACACACACACACACACACACGCACACACACACAAGTTAAAAATCCCTGTGCTATGGGAAACTTCTAGCATCACTCCCTCAAGATCCTTTGATGAACCTAATTAAAATAGGTCCTTTTATTCAGACTCATCTAGGAATGCAACCTATACAGTCAAACATGACTACAGACGGTTACAGATGAAGAGTTTCACCTGCCAAGATTCTCACCACTACCAGGTTGAGCAAGTATTGCAAATAATTCTGCTGCTTGGTATCAGATGATGGTGACTGCTAAAGCAGGAACTAAAGGAGACCTTTTTTTTTTCATTCTTTCTTTTATATAAAGTCTTCTGCAAATTCTCTGCCCCCTAAGAGAATCCTCGAAGAATCACAAAGATGAAAAGAAATGAATGGATTGTCATCAATGCCATTAGTGGAAATATCCACATCAATGAAATCATAGATCTATCAAAGTATCCGTGTCACATTAAGTATACATTGTAAAATAAAACTATGTTGGCTAAAAACTTCAGCTCTAGCTTAATTTGATTTCTTTTCTGAAGCTGTGTAGTATGATTTTCAAGTGACATAATGTTGACCTATAGCAGATGGGTGCCACTAAAAACAATATGACTTCCAACAGCAAATGCTATAAATACTCATTTTTACTGCTGAAAGTTTTGATCTTGAAATTAAATCTCTGTGTGTCATCCCAAATAGCCTTCACCCTCTTCTTTTCACAAGGAAATGTACTCAAAGATCAAGCAAACTGCTTTCAGATGACTGACAATTTCTAACATTATATTACTCACTCTGTCTTTTAAGAAGGTAATTTCAGAAAATAATCATGGGGCTTCAAAATATAAGCTGTAATTGTTGTTTCAGTCACATCTGGCCCCATTTGGGGTTTTCTTGTCAATGATCCTAGAGTGGTTTGACATTTTCTTCTCCATTTTACAAATGAGGAAACTGAAGCAAACAGGGTTAAATGACTTGCCCAGGATCACACAGCTAATAAGTGTCTGAGGCCACATTTGAACTCAGGAAGATGAGTCTTTCTGACTTCAGGCCTGGCACTCTATCCACTGCAGCACCTACGTGTCCATCAAGCAGTAGTAGACATTCCCTATACTACAAAATTATCTTTTTGATGGCTACTTGGACATTGAGGATGCCATGATGTTACTAATCTCTCCTGCACTTGTACATAAGTAATTATTATTTTTTATTTATCATCACCATCATGATTATTATCATTATCTTCATCATCATTAATCAAATCATAGAACTCGAGCTAGCCTGGCAGCTCAAAGGCATATCCAGTACAAACTCTTCGATTTACCAATGAGAAAACTGAGACCCAATTAGGTTAGGTGATTTGCTCAAGGTCATAGATTCTGAAGTAAGATTTGAATCTAAGTTCTCTGGGCCCAGAGTCAGTGTATTTTCCATAAGACCAAACTCTTTTGCCCTGAACTCAACTAAATTTAATTCCAGGCTTAATGTCTGGCTTTAGCTGAAATTGAAATGTTCTAAAGTCACCAAGTTCTCAAGAGATATCACAGGAGAAGGAGATCTATTGTTTTATTTACAACAGAATAATTATTTCTTTTCATGTTTAACAGTGAACCATCTATACCACTACTTTATATGTTACTGTCAGGTTTAGCATGGTAAAACATTGTGAGGTAGTCAATGTTTATCCTTGACATTGCTTTCATGAGAGGCACTGTAGAATAGTAGAAAGTTCAGGTTTTAGTGTAAAAGGACATGTGTACAAACTGCATTGCTGTTCAGTCTTTTTCAGTCATGACCCCATTTGGGCTTTTTTTGTGTGTGTGGCAAAAAACACGGGAGCAGTTTGCCATTTCCTTCTCCAGCTCATTTTACTGAAGAGGAAACTGAGGCAAACAAGGTTAAATGACTTGCCCAGGGTCACACAACTAGTAAATGCCTGATAATGGATTTGAATACAGGTCCTCCTGATTCCAGGGCCAGTGGCACCTTATCCACCTAGCCACCATAGAGTGATACTCATTCTTTACTACTTATATAACCTTTCATTATCTGTTTGGGCCTCAATTTCCCCACCTGTAAAATGTGAAGGTTAGATAAGATGATATCTAAGGTATTTTCCAGATTGTCACCCCCTTTTACCATCACAAATCAGACTAGATCACCCAGCTTAATGACTCACCTCGTTAACCAGATTTGACTACATCTGGCTGTTGTTGCTATTAAATGTTATTCCTACATTCAAACCACTGATGATGTTAAAAAAGATTACTGTGAAGGTTGGAAAAGCTCCTTAAAAATCAATCAATCACAGTGCTTTATTATAATAATACTATCAATAATAGTGACAGTAATGGTCATTAGCATTTATATAGTGCTGCAAGCTTTACAAACCACTTTACAAATATTATCTCATCTGAACTGCACAACAATCCTGCGGAGGTAGGTGCGATTATTATCCCCCATTTTACAGATGAAGAAAGTCACAGTTGCCTGCGTGTCTTTATAGTCACAGATGATAGCAGGTCTTGTTTGCTCCCCAATGTTAGAAATCTCAGCTATTCCAATATATCATTTATCAGCTCTATCTATTCTATCAAACAGATGAGTTTATAAATGATCTTCTGTAGGACGTAGTCATCTAGCTCCACATGCTGTATGTAGTTAATATTTTGTTTGGGGTCAGTACCAAAAAAAAATTCAATAGACTTATTCTGAGGTTTGACCAATTTCCTTTCTGGGAATAGATTTTACCATAACAAGGAAAGTACACTGGAACATTTGGCCTGTTGGTGAATGACTTCTTTCCCAGAAGCTATGTGGTGGTAGATTCCACCAGAAAAGTACACAACAGAGGGAGGCAGTCCCCTTAAGAGCTGGTTACTGGCACATCACTGTTACTCAGTAAGGAACACTTGGAAGGCACTCAATATCCTTCCCCAAGTGAATCACCATCCAATCATTCCACTGATGGTAAAAAGCCACGTCTGCATAGGCCATTGCCTTTGGCAATAGACTTACCAAACCATTAAGCCCAAATGCCTTTTCTGGTTTTCATCTTCACTATCCATATTGACTACTTATGTTCTGTTTCTTTCCTAGGTTGTTATTGTTGTTTGTCCTTTGTTCTCGAGAGGACCATGCCATCAGGTAGGTGATGCCTCACTTGCAAGTGAATTGGGTTTAAGTGAGGCAGGGCTGTGCAAGGTCACCAACCTTATTCTCTCTTCCAAAGTCATCTGGGTCCAGTGGCAAGATATAGATCAGGATGACTGTAGATGGCCCCTTTATTTCCTAGGAGCATAGGATCATAGGATCTGAAAGCCATATTGTATGAGCTTAGCAGAACTTTATCCAAGAATAAAACAAAAACCAAAGGAACCTGAGCCCAGTCATAGAAAGCCAGTCTGTTCACAAGAAAAGAAGACATCACAGAGCAAAGAGCAAGAGGACCTGAGTTCAAACCTCACTCTGCTGCCTGTTTCCTGTCTGACTCTAGTCAGGTCACTTCACTCTTCTGGGCGTACTGAAGGGTTTCCTCATCTGAATATGGTAGGGTTATAGCAAGGAAACCTCTTCGTTCATTCTCAGAACACTAAATCTGTGATCCAGATGTAGTTTTCCTGGGGCTACCATATTGCTCTTGTAGATAACATTCCCTGAGGGACAGCTATCTCAGGATCAAGATGGAGTTTGTGAGGTCAGTATTCCTAAAATAATAAATACCTAATCTGTTTGCCTTTCAGTCGTCAGACTGAATAAACAATTAGCCCAATTCAAAAGAATTCACCGAACTAACATAGTAAAAACATTTAGAATAAAACAACCTTACCCCTCAGAAAAAAATCCCTGAGGATAATCTCCTATAAACATATGCACTGTCAATGGGAGTAGAGGGCAAGTAGTAAGAGCTAGAATGTATACAGCATTCTGAGGTTTGCAAAGCTCTTGGAATGTGTTACAACTTTTAATCTACACAACAACAATGACTTTGGAACTACTTTTATCCCCATTTTATAATCAAGGAAATTGAGGCTTAGAGAAGGTGAGTGATTTGCCTAGGACTCCTTAACCTAGAATCACTTAAAGGTTAATAAGTATGTGAGGCAGAATTGAACTCTGGTCTTTCTGATTCCAAGGTCAGAGCTTTACCCACTCTGCCACCTGTCTACATATGAGATGGCCACATGTGGTGAATACATGAGGATGGACAATCTACACCTTTAATGCCGTAGGGATTGCATCTTGATGTCTCCCAGTCTAAGTGAATTTCCATGTGGGGAACATTGAACCTGCTTCCTTCTAGGTATACTGCCCTGCCAGTTGTTTGTAGCTTCTCTCTGCTCTGTTTCCGTCTCTGTCTCTGTTCTTGTCTGTCTCTCTGCCTCTCTGTCTCTCTCTGTCTCTCTGTATCTGTCTCTGTCTCTGTCTCTCTCTGTCTCTCTCTCTCTCCCCCCTGTCTCTGTCTCTCTACCCTTCTCTCCAGGGGCCTCTCCCTTAAAGAGCTTATAACCACATGTGTTCTCTCTCAAAACTGGAAGCAAAATCTCTCCTCTCCCAAGCTCTCACACCAATCCTGTCCCTCATGCAGGCAGCAAAGCATCAAATAATTATTATCTCTTCCAATGAAGACAGTCTTATGCAAATAAATATACCAGACTTGAACCTCAGGGAACATTCCATTTTTTCTCAATTAATAAACATTTATTTTCTTTCCCTCCTACCTCCATCCTTCATCCAACTGAGAAGAGAAGAAAAACAAAGCCCTCATAATAAACATGAACAAAACAAAATTCTCACATCAGTTATGTTCAAAAGTATGTCTCATTCTGCTCTGAGAAATAGACTAGCTACTCTGCAAAGAAATTTGGAACTATGCTTCCAAGAATTACTAAACTGTGTATAACTTTCAACCCTGGGATACCATGACTAAGTCTATATATCCTGTACAGCCCCACCTCCATGTTCTTCTAAAAACATTTAGAGACTCTTCTATTCACCCATGTCAAAGAACAGGTAGAGAAAAAAGCATTGAATTAATACTCTCATAGGGACAAGTCTTTGGTTTCTGCCACACAGCTTGACCCTTTCATCTGAAGACTGGACTATTGATATCTGAGACCTTTGCCTTGCAAAGATCTCTGGCAATCAAAAAGGTGTAATTCTTCAAAAGGTTTTGCCTCAGGCCCTTACATCAGTTTTCTTGTATGAATTATAAATTTCCTCTGAAGGTAATGTTAAAAGAACAAAGGTCAAAAACATTTTGAGTAATAATAATGCTGGCATTTATATAGCAGTGAAATTTTTGCAAGGTTTTCTACCTATGTGATCTCATTTGCTTTTAACAGCCTTGTGAAATAATTATCCACATTTAATAGATGAGTAAAATCTGAGAAGAGCTTAAGTGGTTTGTCCAGAGTCATACACCTAGTAAGTATTAGATAAGATTCTGAATGCAAATTTCTTCACCCCAAATCCAGCACTCTATCCACCAAACCATCCAGACGTCTCAATACCATTATGATCAAAGGATCAATCAATTAACAAGCATTTTTAAAGAGCCAGACACTGTGCTAAATGTTGTGTTTACAAAAACCAACATACAAAAACATCTACATGTTCCAAAAATGTTGAGGAATTAATGTTTACATATAAAATATATGAATAAAATTTAAATCCTTGATCGTTAAATAAAGATAATGAAAAAAAGGTTCTAGTAGGTAGAGGGATCAAGAAAAGCTATCTGTAGAAGGTAGAATTTTAATCTTGGGGGAAGTGAGGAATTCCATGAGGTGAGGATGAGAAAAGGCACAGAGATGAGAGATGAAGGGCATTTTGTGAGAAACAGAAGCATCACTGCGGCTAAACTGCAGAGCATGGAGAGGGGAGTGATACATAATAAGGATAGAAAAACACATTGAGACCAAGTTGTGAAGGACCTTAAAATCAAAATAAATGAATTTATATTTTTTCCTAGATAAAATAGAGAGCTACTAGAATTTATTCAGTAAGATACTGACATAGTGCAGTCTCTCTCTCTAAGGAAAATCACGTTGGTGCCATCATAGCTGGAATAAGACAATCTCAAAGATATTTTCCAACTCTTAATCATGTTATCCTATAATCCACTTTACACTGCCTACCTCCCATGAGTATCTTGAGGAAATAACGTTGTAAGCCTTAAATGACATATAAATACGAATATTTATTATTAATACTACAACAGAAAATGGGATAAGTGTCTCCAATGAATTAGGCACTGGGATTTGAAAATTGTATAAGGTTATATACATTTTATCATCTATAGATTTGAGAAAATGGACATAACAGAATGGAAAGAGTGTTGTATTTAGGGTCAGAAGGTCTGGGTTCCAATATTGACTTACAACCTGTGTGATCTTGGGGAAGTATCTTGACCTCTCTCTCAATTTCTCATCTGCAAAATGAAGGGGAAGATGGTCTAAGTGACATCTAATGTCTGTTTTTTTTTTGTCCAACTCCATGATTCTAATATGGGAACAATAAATAATTTTGCAAGGCAGGAAATGCTATGTCTCTTGTGTTTCTAATGCCCAAACAATAAATGTGTTGTTCAGTCATTTTAGTCATGTCTGACTCTTTGTGACACCACTTGGGTTTTAGGTTTTGTTGTTGTTGTTGTTGTTGTTGTTGTTTGTTTTGGCAAAGATGCTAAAGTGGCTTGCCATTTCCTCTTCCAGCTCATTTTTATGGATGAGGAAACTGAGGCAAACAGGGTTAAGTGACTTACCCTGGCTCACACAGCTAGTAAGTGAGGCCAGATTTGAATTCAGGTCTTCCCGACTCCAGGCTGATGCTTTATAATGAATAACTGTGCGAGGTAGGGGAATGCTATGCCTCTTATGATTCTAATACCTGAATAATAAATAATTGCAATATAGGGAATTCTATGTCAGGTGTGTGGTGTAGGCAAGTGATGAAGGAACGAAGTGGAAAGAGTATTTCCTGAAGGATCAGAAAAGGGGCCAGGGAAGGGTCATGTGACTGGATAGATTTCAGTTTCCTGTTATCAAGAAGGCAAGCTCCTCCTGACGACAGTCTGGCCTCTTCACCTACAAAAAGAGGTTCATCCCAATGTGAAGTAGATGACTATCACATTTATACTGAGCTTGAAAAGTCTGCCTCTAGCCCTCATGGCTTTATCAGACTCTACTCCATATCACCTGATTAGACTAGACTAGACTAAGAGGTACATTAAAAAGTGTTCCAGACTCTAGACCCAAAGAAATTGGGCTCAAATTCTGCCTCTGATGCTTACTGCCTCTGTGACCCTTGGCAAATCAGTCAAGTTGACTGTCTTCCCACCATGCTAGCTACACAAAAGACCAACACAAATAGTGAAGAGTTCCCTCCTGGCTGTGATTTTTAGACTTCGACAGCACAGCTCAGCTGCAACCTCACCCTGGAGCCTCACTCAGAACCTGGGGCATTGCTGAATTCCCTCACTTACCAAACAAGGGGTTTAAACTAATTGGCTTCTGAGGTCCCTTCCAACTTTAAACATATGATTCTGGACTGGAAGTTCTTGAAATAACATAGGGAAAATGAACCCAGGACTTGGGCTTTCTTTGGCTAATGTTCCCTGGCAGACCTGTGGCAGTTTCTCAATCCCTTACTCACTCTCTTTCTTTCAAGTGGCCTGGCTGCCTCTCAATCTCTCTCTTTCTGGCAGGTCAGTCAATGGCCTGTGGCCTGTAGCCAAATTTCTCTCTTCCTTTCTCAGCCAAACCAAAGACCCAACCACATCTCAATGTCTCTCTGTTTTCTTCCTTCCCTCTTCTTTTTGTCCTTGTGTGTGGGGTTTGGCAATAGTAGGCTGGATGAACTCTCACTTAAGTAAAGCCTAATAAGGCTTTCGGAACATTGGAGAGGTAATTATTTATAACCAAAATCTATCCTTTTTTGCAATTATCTTTTAAATTTATAAATATTAATAGACATTTACATTAAAGTCTATGTTCTTGCTAGGCTCCCTGACTCTCCCAAAGGGTATTGTCTATGTTACTGTTTATCAAGCTACCCCAATGATTTTTTTGGCCAAATATCAAAGATTCCAACTGATTGTTTTAACTGTTTATACCCTTAAAGTCTAACAGTGTTATTCTCACAATGTTTTATATATGCATAATACATATATAATATACCATATATACATGATGCATACATCCATACATATGCATACATACGTTTATATATTTGAGCTGGATTGAATTGAAACCCTGAATTATTGCCTGTATCACAGAACTGTACAGAGAAGGAGTGATAGATTTAGAGTCAAAGGATGTAGTTTTGAATTGTCTTTACCAATTAATATCTGTAAAATCTAGAAGGAATTATTTAACCTAACTGAATCTCAGTTCCCTAATTTGCAAAATGAAGGAATTGGATTAACTAAATGGTCTCTGAGACCCTTCCAGATCTAGATATCTTGTACTGTGATATAATATATTGGAATAAAGCAAAAGAGAGCTCCAAGTAAAGGTTCAGGTGAAAATTTAAGGAGGTAGAAATCACTTTCAGGCTAGAGTATAGGGAATCTGAGAAGGAGGTGGCCCCTGTGACTTAAATGAAATTAATAGCTCATGTTTGTATAGTATTTGAAGATTTACAAAGTGCTTTTTTCATGGCAATAGATAGCTAGGTGGCTCATTAGGTGGTGAATGTGACTGAAAATCAGGAAGACCTGAGTTCAAATCTAGCATGAGATACTTACTAGTTATGTAAATCTGGGCAAATTATTGAACCCCAGATTCCTCATCTGTAAAATGGTAATAATAGTAATAATATTTGTAAAGTATTATTTAAATACTAGCTATTATTATCACAACCTTGTGAGGTACGTAATACAGTTATTAGCAATTTCATAATACAGATGTTGGTTTTAAAGCTCTAAGTTTTCCAATTGTGGATGTTGACTGAGAAGGGATTTTCTTTTTCTATAGTGAAATCAAGGTTCTACCTCTTTTTGTTGTTGTTCATTCATTTCAGTTGTGTCCAACTCTTTGTGACCCCAGTTAGGGTTTTCTTGGCAAAGATGTTGGACTGGTTTGCCATTTCCTCCTCTAGCTCATTTTACAGATGAAGAAACTGAGGCAAATGGGGTGAAGTGACTTGCCCAGGATCACATAGCTAGTAAGTGTCTGAAGTGGGATCTGAACTCAGGTATTCCTGACTCCAGGCCTGGCTTTCTCTCCACTGAAGAAAGAATCAACACTAATGATTGAATATCAGGGGCCATGACAAGTGGTGGGGTAAATAATCCAGGGCAAGACTCTGAGGACCCTGACATAAATAACTGGATGTCACATAAGTCACTCAAGTAATTAGAAGTACATTTAAGACTTTCCACTCTGGAAGGACCAACAAAATATCACAAAATATTACTGGTATAACCCTTTGGAAACTAGCATCACCTCCACACCACAATGAGGCACTGGGGTCAAGCTTTAGTAGAGACAAAAGGAGTGTTAACTATCAAAACGTCATTTGTGTAATTTCCAGGATCTAGAAAAACATCCAATTTCCATTAATTTTTACTCACTTCTACAGTTAAAAGACTTTAAAAACATAAAGTTATAATTCTCCACAGTTCACCAGGCAGAAGTATAAATTTTTTGTTTAAAAACAAAGTTTTAAATGCTATGAATATCAGATTTTTTTCGTATAGTTTTGACAAGACAATGACCTAGATTTATTTTAACAAGTACTCCTTCCCTAAGTTTTATACTAATGTTTACTTTAAGGGAAACATTGTACTCACTCATACATCATTACCTCACTTCAGAAAAATATGTGTGCTTTTTTTTTTAAAGCTGTTAAGTTTGATGCCCAAAGATGTCTCTTGAGACTTCATGCCAAGTGTCAATAAACTCAGACCATAGTTAGTTTTGAATAGATCATCCAGGGAAATGATCATTTTAAAATTCATTAAACTCTTATTTTTTTCCATCATTCCCATAATTTTCAAGTACTTGTACCCAAAGGTATCTGGCAGCTTCAACCAAATTCACTGGAACCCAGTCAGTGAATATGGGACACACCTTCAAAAATCAGTATTTGCTTTCCCACATGGAAAGATGGTTTCAATCACAGTGACCTTTTCTGGTGCCATAATTCAAACCCGAGAATTCCATTGGGTTTCTATAATTTTACTCAGTCATTTCGATGAAAACTTAGTTTTTGAAAATAAGAAGAGGAACAGAAGTAACTCCATTGACCTTTCTAAAACATGGAAGTTAAAAGGATTAAAAAGACTGAATTTCCAGTACCAGCTGGTAAATTCAAGGATATGCATGTAGTTCAGGGACCCACTTACAAAGTCTGGGCCTAAATTATTTCACTAAGCAAAGAAAGACCTGTGGTCAGTGGCAGGCAAGGAGGTCCACTGTATCCTTAAATATATACATTTTATGGGCTCTTTTGTTCTCAGTGCTCAAGTTCCTTCTCAGCATGAAACCTTTGATTAACCAGAATCCAACTAACCCCAAACTATCAATTAACTGGATTTTTTGTGCAGAAAAAAGAAACAAGTGAGAATAAACTAAAACTAGGAATTTCATGGGGGTGAGGTGGAAGATAGAGGTATGGGAGATAGAACAAGAAAGAAGACATTGATATGTCTGGTAGGTTGGGGAGCCAATATGGACTCAATTTCCTCCATTGTCTGTATTGATCAATTAGAACTGAGGTTTATATTAATGATGCCTAAGTGAATCTTATTAAGGAAAAATCATAGGATCCTACATCTGGAACTAAAAGAGATGCTGGAGGCCAGATAGTCCAACATTCTCATCTTACTGATGAGGTCCAGAGAGATGACTTGTCCAAGATCATGCAGATTTGTAAAGCTGGGATACTAACTTAGATCTCTCCCCAATTTGAATGCTCCTTTCACAAAACTTGCATGTATTCACTGATTTTGAATGTATTTTGGGAAGAATTTTTCCCCAGAGAAATGAAGATATGGAAGTGGGAGGCCTTTGATATTCTTATTTTCTCTTAATTCTTTTGATTCTTGATTTACTGGTCTTCTAGTTACTCTGCCTAAGTATTTCCCCTTCCTCTCCTCTGGAAAATGAGTCTAATGAATTTAATTCAATAAGTATTCATTCAGTCCCTGTAGTTTTAATTATCATCTCTATACTGATGATTCTTAAATCTACCTATTCAGCCCTAATCTCCCTGCTGACCACCAGTTTCAGATCTCCACATGCCTTTCAGACACCTCTAACTGGATGTCCAGTAGACATCTTAAACTCAACATGTCCAAAACTGAATTCCATATCTTCTCCCCTAAATCCTCTCCTTTGGAAACTTCCCTATTACTATGGAAGGAGCCACCATCTTGTCAGTCTTCCAGATTCACAACCCATATGTCATCTTCAACTCTTCAGCATCTTTCACACCCCCCTCATATCCAATCTGTTACCAAAGCCTATCAATTTCACCTTTGCAATATCTCTCAAACATGCCCCCATCTCTCCTTGCTGACACTGCCCCCATCTTGTTGCAAGTTCTCATCACCTCATAGATGTACTATTCCAATAACCTACTGGTTAGTCTGCCTGTTACAAGTTTCCATTCCAGTCCATCCTCCATTCAGCCACCAAAGTGATTTTCTAAAGCACAGGTCCTACCAAGTCACCCCCTCTTCCCCACTCAATAAATTCAGTGGTTACCTATTATCTATAGGAATAACTACAAAATTATTTGGCATTCAAAGTCCTTCATAATCTATCTCTCCTCATGTTCCAATCTTCTTTTAACTCATACCACCCCTACATACTCTTTGATCCAGTGGCACTGACCTCCTTGCTCTTCAAAAACAAAACACTCCATCTCTCTGATCAGGGTATTTCCTGAGTGTCTCCCACTCACAGAATGCTCTCTCTCATCATTACTGCCTCCTGGCTTCTCAAGCTTCCTTTATCTCCCAACTAAAACTGCACCTTCTCCAGGAAGCCTTTCCCAAACCCTCTTAACTCTAGTTCCTTCTTTCTGTTAATTATTTCCTATTTATCCTATTTATAGCTTATTTGTGCAAATGTATTTGCTTCTCATCTCCCCCACTAGATTGTGAGTTTCTTGAGGTTAGGGCCATCTTCCTTCCTTTGTATCTGCAGTCTTAGCATCATGCCTGACACATTATAGGCATTGAATGCTTTGGGGCAGATAGCTGGCACAGTAGATAGAGCACCAGGCCTGGAGTCAGTAAGACTCATCTTTGTGAGTTCAAATACAGCCTTAGATACTTACTAGCTATGTGACCCTAGGCAAGTCACCTAACCCTATCTGCCTCAGTTTCCTGATCTGTAAAATGAGTTGGAGAAGAAAATGGTAAATCAGTATCTTTGCCAAGAAAACACCAAATGGAGTCACGAAGAGGCAGACACAACTGAAAGATGACTAAACAACAAAAAATAAGTGCTTACTGATTGAATGACTGGCACCTACTCTTTCCCAGATTCTGTGCTAAACACTGAGTATTTGAAGACAATCACAGAGCAACCCTTGCTGTCAGAGAGTATATATTTTACTGGAAGGGCCTAAGCTGTAGAAAAATGGAATATTTATCCTGGTGAAAGAAAGACTTAGAAGGAAAATGATTGCTGTCTTCAAACATTTTGAGGATGATGTTGTGATAGAAGAACTAAACAGATTCTGCTGCCCCGCTTTAAGCACACAGTTAGAAACAAAGGGTAGAAGTTAGAGGAGGGGCTCAAAAAAAAACCCTCTTCACAACAGTTAGAGTTGGCTGAAAAGGCAATGGACATCTTTGATGCCCAGCAAATTCCCCATCACTGAAGATGACCAAGCAGAGATGAGATGATAATTTTCCAGTAAATACCGTTGAATTTTGGCAGGCATATTAGGCACTAACCCTGTGATTTCTAAGAGAAATAAGCTGTAAGTAATTATAAAGCCTCCAATGGTGCTCCTCTCATCAAAGTCCTGTCAGCAATTCCAAAACCAATCCTATGTGAGGAAAAAAATCTACAAGAAGAGGAGGAGGAGGAAGCAGAAGAAGCAGAAGAAGAAGAAGAAGAAGAAGAAGAAGAAGAAGAAGAAGAAGAAGAAGAAGAAGAAGAAGAAGAAGAAGAAGAAGAAGAAGAAGAAGAAGAAGAAGAAGAAGAAGGAGGAGGAGGAGGAGGAGGAGGAGGAGGAGGAGGAGGAGAAGGAGAAGGAGAAGGAGGAGAAGAAGGAGGGGGAGGAGGAGGAGGAGAAGGGGACAAAGAAGGAGGAAGAAGAAGAGGAGGAGAAAGGAGAATAAGGAGAAGGAAAAATAGTATAACTCAGAAAATTGTTTCTTAAGTGTTCAAAGAAAAAGACTGACTAGTAATTGATGTTGCCTTTTCCACATGGTTTACTCAGTGAATATAAAGAAAACTTAATTTTCATGCATTCATTTATTCGAAACATTGCTCAGAGGCTAGCTTGATAACTCGTTGCTGGTGATTCAACAGGTGTAAGCAGGCAGTTCTGTATGGTAAGGAAAACATAAGCCAGAATGTAGAGCAAGTAGAATGGTACCAAAGGCATTCTGCTTAAAAGTTTAAGCAGGACATCTGGGGACAAGACTGGAGGGTTGGCTGCATTGACCAAAAGATATCTATGTTGGGAGTCATGACACCTAGGTTCAGAATCTCACATCAGTACCATTTCATTCTGTACTCTTGGGATTCATCTCTACGATGCCTTGATTTACTTCTTTGTAAATTGTGGGGATTAGACTGGGTAATAACTAAGGTCTCTGCCAATTTGGACATCCTATGATTTCAGGATCTAAATACCATTGATAAAAATTTTTAGTAGTACTAGCCTAGAAAAACCCAAACACTTCAATTACTTAACCTCTAGAAAAGGGATTCTTAACTTTGCACCAAGGTTTCAAGTTGTCTGTGAACTTGCATGAGAAAAAAATACATCCTTATTTTCACTGACTTCTAACTGAAATTTAGCATTTCTTTCAATTATTTGAAAATATTATTCTGAAGTGTTCACAGGCTTCACCAAACTGATAAAAGGGCCTGTGACCCACAAAAAAATGGTTAAGATCTCCATCTCTAGACAAAGTCATAAGTAGAGTGAGAATACAGGCTTTATCCTATCCTAGTAAATTTAGTGGGCACCGCTCAGATTTTGGGGGCCCTGCTTCTTTTCTAGTCCACTTCAATCAATCAATCAATCAATCAACCAACCAATAAACATTTTTAAGATTTTACTATGTGCCATTTTTGTAAATATTATCTCAATTAATCCCCACAACAACCTTGTGAGGCGGGTGCTATTAATCCCTATGTTACAGTTGAGGCACCTGAGAGAGGTTAAGTGACTTGTCAACAACTGTATACATAGTGAGAGCCTGAAGCTGGATTTGAACTCAGGTCTTCCTGACTCCAGGCCCAGCTTTCTATCTACTGCACCACCTTGACTGGGGCAACATAGTAGAGTGCTCAAAGTATTAACCTTGGAGACAGGAATATGTTCAAATTTCGTCAATTTGATTTTCTTTAACTATCCTGAACTTTGATTTCTTCGTCTGTAAAATGAGAAGGTTGGATGGTTATTTCTAAGGGCCCTTCCAGCTCTCAGTCTATGATCCTATGACTGGGAAAAACCTCATCCTAAGCATGCTTTCTTCTCCTTCGGCTGTGTGGAATCTGGTGGTATCTCAGGGTATACCTCCTCAAAGTATATCGGATGTATGGGGCATTCAAGGAGGACTTGCACCTCTGGTATGAGGGTTGCTCACCCACCTTTGGTGTCCACCTGTCACTCAACTCTCCCCTGTGGCTCCAAGAGGCTATAGAGGAGCCCAAGGTTGAACCTTGAGAAAGATCTAAGAAAATAACAGTAAGTAGGATCTGAGGCTTTGGGTATTACTCCCCATACCTTGGTACTAGAACTTGATCACACTAATAGCTGCAAAAAATAAAATAAATAAAAATAAGCAAGCAAAGGAGAAAGAATCATAGACAGCTACTATGGAGATAGAGAAGATCTGGGGGAGAAAGAACCATAGACAGCTACTATGGGGATAGAGAAGATCTGGGTTCATATTCAGAGGAAGATGACAGAGCTAAAAAAGCCAGTCTCTTTTCAATGAGAAACATCAAATGGTCCCAAGTACAAAAAAGATTTCTTAGAGGAACTTTAAAAGTATTTTTAAAATAAAATAAGAGAAAGCAAGGAAAAATCAGGAAAAAAAATAAGAGCAATCTAAGAAAATCAAGAAAATTATGAAAAGAAAGTCAACCAACTTGAAATAGAAAACCAAAAACTTAAGGAAGAAAATAATTCTTGAAAACTAGAATTGGGTAAAGGGAAGCTAATGACATTCTAAGACACAAAGAAATAATAAAACAAAATCCAAAGAATGAAAAAAAAATAGAAGAGAATATGAAACATCAGAAAAATGATTTATCTGGAGAACAGATCAAGGAGAAATAATATAAGACTAACCAGACTGCCTGAAAATTATGATTGAAAAAGGAATATTGATACAATATTGTAAGAAATCACCAAGGAAAATTGCCCTGAAGTTTTAGAACAAGAAGGCAATGCAGAAATAGAAAAAATACATCCATCACCACCTGAAAGAGATCCCAGGAGGAAAATTTACAAGAATATTGTAGATGAGTTTCAAAACTCCTAGGTTAAGGATAAAATATTGGAAGCAACAAGGAAAAAAATTAAATATCATGGAGCTACAATAAAGATTACACAAGTCCTAGCAGCTATTACCTTCAAGGACCGTAGGTCTTGGAACACTATATTCCTTAGAGCAAAGAGCTGGAGTTACAACCTAAAGGTAACTTACACAACAAAGATAAATATAATCCTGAATGAAAAAGAAAACGGTCATTTAACAAACTGAAAGACTTTCAGGTATTTGTGACAAAACCAGGGAAAATTCAACATATAACATCCAGGAGAAATATAAGGTAAACATTAAAGACCAATTATAAGGGACTCAATAAGGTCAAACTTTACTTTGCATATGTGAAAATATTAGCAGCATTCTTATGATTATCATCATTATTTGGGTAGAAACGCATGAGCTGAGATGAGTGTGATTCTAAAAAAAAAACACTGTATACAGAGAGATTAGAAAGGAGTAATTGCCTCATACAAATGAGACATACAAGGAAAAAATTGATACAGAAGAACCCAGCAGTGGGTAGGAAAGGTAGTGATGGAACCTTACTCTCATCAGAATTGGGCTAAAGAGGGAAAAACATACATCTCTAGGGGGATATAAAAGTCTTCTATATTCAAAAAGAAATAAGAGGGCAAGGAGATTGGGTCAGGGAGAGGATAAGGGAGAGATTCTTAGAGGGGTGGGTAGGTTAAGGAATAGGAGGGGAAGGTAGTGGGTAGAAGTAAAGCAGAGGAGTGCAGAGGGATAGGAATAGGATGAGAAAGATAGTAAGGAAAAATGGGAAGGAGGAAAATATACAACAAGTAATTATAGCTTAGAATGTGAATGAGATGAATTTATCCATAAAATGGAAACTGATAGCAGATTAAAAATTTGAATTCAACAATATGTTGCTCTCAGGAAATGCTATGAAAATGAGAGATACATACAAACATAAAATAAAGGTCAGGAGTAGAATTTATTATACAAAAAGTGGGAGTAGTAATCATGATTTCAGATAAAGTTAAAGCTAAAATAGATTCAATCAAAAGAGAAAATTAGGGAAACTACAGTATGTGTCAGCCATATTATTCAATATTATTTTAGACCATTTAAAATACCTAGACAGTATGAAATACCTGAGAGAATGCCTGCCAAAATAGACTCAGGAACTATACAAATATAAACATAAAACAATTTTTATACAAATAAAGTTAGATATAAATAATTGAAGTAATATTTATTGTTCATTGGTAGGTAAAGTCAATACAATGAAAATGACAATTTAACCTAATCTATATATGTGATGCCATCTCATGCTTAATTGCAGCCTTCCTTGGGGAGTGGTTGGGGGCTGGGGGGGTAATAAAGTTAAAAAGTGCACATCAGAGAACAAAAAAAAGGCAAAGAAAAACTGAACAGCTTTGAAAACAATGTCTAGTATTTCTTATACAGGTTTTCTTGAAATGGAAATTTATTGCTTTATATTGAATCCTCTCATGTTCTATTGTGTACATGGCAAAGTTTTTTTTTTCTTTTCTTATTTTGTACTTAAGTTTAAAATAAATTTAGAAACTTAAAAAAAGGTGTATTTCATGCCTATTATGTGTCAGGCACTGTCGTAAATGCTGGAAATACAAAAAGAAGCAAGCAACAGTCCCCACACTCAAGGAGCATACAACCTAATGGAAGAGCGTTAATCCCAAACAACAAAATTATTGGGTATTACTTTTTCTCCAGGTTTGTCTCTGATCCCTTTGGAATTTTTATAAGAATTTTAATTTTAATATTTTGATATTTTAATTTGACAGCTCACTATGAAATACAGAAGATACCTTATTCTCTAAACACAAACGAAACCAAGTATGTCTCTTCATAATTGCCCCAGCATACATATAAGATATGCTTGCCTTTGAACTTAGAAAGGTAAATCTTTTAAAAATGGATTTAAGTGAGTTATTTAAGAGCTTAGAATGGCATCTAGGTGGCCTAGATAGCAGATAGAGTATGGGGCCTGGAATCAGGAAGACCTGAGTTCGAATCCAGCCTCAGACACTTATTAGCTATGTGACCCTGGTCAAGTCACTTAACCCCATTTGCCTCAGTTTCCTCATCTGTAAAATGAGCTAAAAAGAAAACGGCAAACAATTCCAATATCTCTGCCAAGAAAATCCCAAAAGGAGTCATGAAGAGTTGGACACAACTGAAATGACTGAACAAAAAGAGCTTAGAAAGGAAATAAAGGAGGTAAGCTCAAAATCTCTAGAACAGGGCTTCTGAATGACCTCTGATATGTCATAGAGCCTTTTGGAAGCATGGTGAAACCTATGAATCCCTCCCTGGGATCATTGTTGTAAATGTGTAGAACTGGGAGCAGTAATTTTGAAATGTAGTTATCAATTTTTTTTTTCTTTTAAATACAAGTTTGTGGATTTCAGGTTAAAAGAGCCCTTGATGGTAGGTTTGTAAATGTTCTGTTGGACATTATGAGGCAGTGCTTGCAAAATCACTGGGAAAGAAAGAAACTACTTTACTCTAGAAACACAACCCAAAGCAAAGCATGCACATCTCCTCTTTATTATCCTAGTGTTCACATGTGTGAGGATGATGGCTTTTGAACTTAAGAGAGGTTGCCTCTGTAAAACATTAAAAATACACATCAGGGCAATATCGAAGAGAGTTTAGGGAGGAAATAAAAGGGGGGGAAGGACAATACCACTAGAATTAATAAAAAACGAAAATCATAATGTAAAAGAAATTTCCTGTGGCTGTCCCCAAATAGGAGAAAACATCTGGAGTGCCACAAGTAATGAGGCCGGGCCTACAGTTCAGAGGACAAAGCACTTTCTTGTGCATCAGGAAACAGTAAAGAAAGGATTTATGCAGCCAGATGTTGCTCTGTGCATTCAGCCATTGCTCCCACATCCTGGCCTGACAGGTGGGACTTTGTTTTCTTTGAGGATACTTGTCCAAAGTCCAGCCAGGCTGACTGATGAATAGACAGAGCTTTGTTTGTTGGGGGATACAAATGACCTTGACAAAGAAAGGCTTTTCTGACAGGAGAGCATTGGGAAAATTAGTGTTACAATCCCTAATCACGGCACTTACAATCAACCCTGAGAAAGGGTTGTCAACAAAGTAATAATTAAGACCATGTTTTAAGACAAGCACCAGCTCCAACAGGCCTGCTGTTGTCTCAAGAAACAACCAACACCCACTTCCTGCCTGATTTCTCAGGGGAAAAATGTTGTTTAAGGACTAGGTTGTAAACTTAGAAATCTAGAAAATAACATGGACCTGCTAAATTAAGGGGTCTTTTTAAAATTAAATTTATTTTTTAATTCATTGAGGTATTTTCTCTCTCACTCTTTCCCATTGAAAAATAGAGAAAAGACTAAAACAAAAAAGTAAATTAAAACCTTTATAATAAAGATGTATAGTCAAGCAAAACAAATTCTCACTTTGACGAGGTTCAAAAAATATTTGTCTCATTCTACACATCTGTACCCCGCATAACCTACCCACCTCCCAACAGAGAGGCAATGAACTCAGTCTATACATCCATACCCTACACAACCTACCCACCTCCCAATAGAGAGGTGAACTCAGTCTACACATCCGTACCCTGAATCTATCTCTTCTCTATCTGAAAGTGGGCAGCCTTTTTCATCGTGAGTCACCTTGAGTCCTTTATGGTCATTGCGTTGATCAGAGTTCTTTAATCTTTTAAAATTCCTTATCTTCACAATGATGTTGTTATTGTATAAATTGCCCCTCTGGTTCTGTTCACTTCAGCCTGTATCAGTATGAACTTTGTTCCTGTACTTTTCAAAGGAGTAGAGAAGGGATTGAATCTGAGAAAGTCTTTTCCCTTAGCCTCCTTTTCTCCACACAGCGGTCTTCAATTCTGCAGCCCAAATAGAGGTCTGATCTCCTTTTTTTACATGATAGTCCTTCTAATACTTGGACACATGATAATGTTTGTTTCAAGTTTTCCTATTTCCAGGGTAAGTTCTCTATTATCTCTAGTATCTCTATTATCATTTGTCCCTTGTATGGCATGGTTGTGAGTCTCATTATCTCTTCTGGTCACTCTCCAACTTATCAAAACCGTTCCTGAAATGTGGTACCCAGTTATAGACACAAAACTCCAGTTGTGGTCTGACCAGGGCAGAGATTTGGAGAGAATACTGACTTTGGAGTCAGAAAATTTGAGTTTATATTCCACTTATGATGGCACGTTGGGAAAGTCACTTAACCTTTGTGGGCCTCAGTTTTCTCCTTTGTAAAATGAAGAAGTTGAACTATGTAGTCTCTGCAGAACTTCCAGTTTTAGATCTATGAGTCTATGAGCCCCCTTTTCCCTTGGCACTACACTTCTCTTAATGAAGACCAAGATTTCATTAGTGCAGATTTTCTATGGCAAGTTGAAAGGCACTAAATCCCATAGATCTCTTCTACATGCTTTGTTATCTACTTATGTATTCCTCATCTGGCACAGATACAGTTGATTTATTTTTTTAAACCAACTGTAGGATTTTAACATTTTATCCCTATTAAATTTTATCTTCATCATGCTAGCCTGAATAGTTTTTTTTACACTGAATCTATCATTTAACATATTACCTATAACTTCCAGATTTGTGCCTTCTATATTCATTCAACTAAATTCAAAAAACTTTACCTTTAAATCTATAATCCATTATTCCCCCCAAAAGAATATAATTCCTTAATGGCTGTGATTCTGGTTTTTCTTTTTGAAACCCCGATGCCTAGCACAGTACTTTACATTTAATAAATGTAGTAGGCATTTAATAATAGTAGGCATTTAATAAATGTTTGTTGCATTAGGTACACAAGTACACAAGTAAGTCAATACAAAGGTTAATGAGGAAAATGGCTTATGAGACCTGTCCTTAGTGCGTGTACAATATTCTCTGTCAGCTGCCACTCTATATGTTGGCTTAGTAAGCTTGCTTCTGGGAATGTATAATAGAGGGGCCTTTTCCTTCCCTTATTTAGGGCATGTGCAAGCATTTTCTGATTCCTGTTGACTCATTGATGTTGCAAAGACATTTAATTGTCTGTTAAACTAAAACTAATATTTTAATTATTATACCATTTTATATTATGTATCATATGCATATTAATACATTTCTCTCTCTTCTATGGTGGTAAGCAAGGCAAAAATTGCAGCAGATCTACCGGGCTGATTCCTCCCTTTGCTAGTCTGGTAATACTTCCAGCTCTGCTTTCTGAGGGGACAGCTAATAGCTTGCTAGACCTCTCAGTCAATTTGTGGGGTCAGAAACCAAATAGCAAGGGATTGAGCAATGAGTTGTAGAAAATGACTCATATTCTTAAGTTCAAATCTGGCCCCAGCCACTTACTAGATCTGTGACCCTGGACATGTCGCTTAACTCTGTTTGCCTCAGCTCCTCTTCTGTAAAATGAGCTGGAGAAAGGAAATGGCAAACCAATCTAGTATCTTTGCAAAGAAACAAAAACAAAACAATCAAACAAAAAACCCGAACGGGGTCTTGAAGAGTTGGATAAGACCATGGCTGAACAACAACAAAAGAATTCTACAAGGAATTATGAGTCAGCATTATAAAATAAAACTCTCCATTGTTTGAAATTTTGACAGGATTTTTCCATCTTTCCTCTTTGAGAATCTTTACCATTCTCCACAAATTTTCAGAGTTCATCAATTGCCAGCTCAGTAACCCCATCTGGATGTTTGTTTATTATTATATAATGTAGTTTATCTGGCTCTGATAACTTGAACTTACTGAGAGGAGTTAGTTACTCTCTTGCTATCTCATTCCATATCTTGGATTTTAATGCCCTGGTAACTACATTAAGGATTCCTGTTCTAATATCTTTCCATAATACCCTAAGATGAACAGTAATTTTCATTGTCTATTATATGTAAAACAGAAATAAAAATCTTCTGACACCCAGCTTCCAGTCACAGCTCACCTCTTCCTTTTTCTTCTCATCTCTGTCCATTGTTCAGCCGTCATCTTTCATCTCTATTACACAACTATTTATTTCTAGCAATCAAGAAGAATCAGGGTCCCTCAGCTAGGGCAAGAAACCTTTCTTTAAATGACAAAACTGGTGTCCTTAAGATTCACCAGCTCATATCAGTAGATAACCATTTGAGGGGAGCACTGTTGACCTGGAAAGGCCAAGGGAATGGAGTATGTAGAGACAACTGGCAAATAGTGGTGGCAGTATGGAGTCCTAGACAAGACAACAGCCCACAAACCTAGAAACTTGTATTCAAATCCTAGCTCCATCATTTTCCAGCTGTATGACTTGGGGTGATTTGAGGTGTTTCTCTGTGCTTTGTTTTCCTCATCTGTAACATGGAAGGAGCTAAGGTTCCACAAGACTGTGGAACTCCAGTCTGATTCTAAGATCTTATCCATGTGGTAATCTACGATTCAAATACTCTGGTTTTAAGGACTCTGAAGACATTTGACCTGATACCAGAGAGGGTGTGAGGAATTTTAGGTAACTTAGCGTAACCTGGTGAAGAATCTTAAAGCAATCTACAGGGAGTTTTACCCCGATTTGTATTTGTCGGGGTAATTGATTTGGGGACTATATGTGTGTGTGTAAATATATATACACATATATGTATATATACACACATGCATATATAATATATACACATACACATATACACATATGTGTATTATATATATATATATTTTTTTAAGGAAGGTACTGATATATTTTAAGTGGGAAATTTTTCAAAGGATAATTTAGTGCTTTAGTAAGAAAGCAATTCGGAGAGTTAAGGGACTAATATTGGAGAGGTTACAATAATTCAGAAAAGAAAGGACCACAGCTTGGAGTAAAGATTTGAGCTAGAAATTCACAATGTACCAGTAAGGTTCTCATTGTTGATGGTTTATTTAATAAGTAAAAGTAATGGAAAATTTTCTGAGAAGTATCAAGGAGTTTCTGGAAAATCCATAATAGGAAGGAATGGTTCTTCATGGTGCAAATTCACTTTGACAGAACGGAAGTGGGGGAAGGATGGGGAGGAAGAAAATTATAAATCAAGGCCAAATCAGGGTAATTTAAATATTTTAGATAAACATTTAAACAAATTTCATCCATCTAAAATTTTCTCCTTTTTAGAAAGACACTGTCACAATATTTTTATATGATTTCTCTGCCAAATATCAAATTATTAGCATTTTTGTATCATTTGTGAAACTTATTGCCAGGCTTTAAAAACTTACAGAATTCATGACATTTCAATCAATCAATAAACATTTATTAAACCCCTACTATATGCTTGGCACTGTTATAAATTCCAGAGATACAAAAAAAAAA
>NW_020954652.1:2817372-2840313 GCF_900497805.2 Vombatus ursinus | reverse complement strand
ATCAAGACACTTTCTCTGTGCACATTCTTGTCTGTTTTAAGCCTTTCACCAGCCTTAACTTGCTTCAGGGCTCAGTCCAGAATCCATCTTCTTTGAAAAGCCTTCCTTCCCTCCTTCCTGCCTCCTCCTGATTCCAACACGTTGCTAAATTTCACCACCTCCTGAACTTGTCCTCACTCTTCTTCACCCCACATATCCAATCGGTTGCCTTATCGAACCCACTTCCGAAATATCTTTTGGATGTGTGTTTTTGCTCCACTCACATGGCCACCTGAGTGCTGTGGTTCAAGGCCTCATCGCCTCTCATTTGGAGTATTGTGATAGGCTCCTAATTGGTCTCTCTGCTTCTCATTTATCTACTAAAAAGACAAAGCAAATCCTTTTTTTCTTAAATTCTAAACTTGAAGATGAAAAAAGAATTTATGTGATTTTTCTATGAATGTATGTGCTTATATAGGATAGACACAGCCCATCAATGTGAAACAGCAGCAGCAATTAACAAGTTGTGTTTATCTTTACACTTTTGGTTCCAAAGCAAACTTGAGCAGCATGGGATTTGAGAAATAGTATCAGAAGATGCTGAGATCATAGATTTGGAGCTGGTGCTGGACCTTGGAAGTCATCTAGTGATTTTATAGTTGAGGACATTAAACAGTTTATCCAGGAGTGGGGAACCCTTGGCCTCAAGGTCACATGTGGCCCTTTTGATCCTCAAGTGAGGCCCTTGGCTGAATCCAAACTTCACAGAATAAATCCCCTTAATAAAGGACTTGTTCTGTAAAATGGCCTCAGTTGAAAGGCCGCACCCAAGGACCTAGAAGGCCACATATGGCCTCGAGGCCGCAGGTTTATCACCCCTGGATACCATTCAATCAGGAGTTTGGAACAAGCCAGTTCTAGGTTCATTCATGTGTTTCCCACATGTGTACCTCGCTACTTTTGCAGCTGAGTTTGAATTCACTCTCCCTAGGTATCATATACATGTATGTGTTTTTTAAAGGAAGAGTATACCCCCTAATTTGAGGGGGGTGGATTATTTTGCTATTCGCACAATACCTTCTCCTTAGACACCCTTTTTAAACATAACTGATATCAGTTGGCAAATTGATATTGGAGAGTATATCAGATAAGGGCTTTATGAAGGACAGTGCTAGAAACCCCACCCCACAGAACCCTGAGGGACAAAAGTGATCAGCCAGTCTCTGGGGACCCAGAGTAACAATGAATGCAAGTGGGAGAGAGAGCCCAGAGTGGGGTGCTCTGTTCACATCCCATCCATACGCATAGTCCAGCATGTCTTTGTTTTCTCTTCTGAGAAAATAAACACAAAAAATAAAAAAAATACATATGTGAGTGTATGTGTGTAGTGAGAAACATGCTCAAGACTTATTTTAGTTTACAACCAATACTATACAATCCATTGTTAACGTTAAAATGCCAACAATTATGAATGAAATTGAGGCAACATGGCTTCAGACTTTAGAAACTAACTCTATTGTCATGGACTTTAACTTAATAGACATGTATATTTTATATGTGGAAGCTTGACTTCCCCAAAATAAAAGGAAAAACATCCTAATTTTCTTACTGAATGATTATAGTAGATATGTGTTTCTTTTGAGGACTTTATTAAAACTCACTATGTAAATAAGAGCATGGAGTTAGTGTAAAGAATGGAAAAGAATGTGATATGATGAAAAAATGAAAAAAAAACAAGCATTTATTAAGCTTCTACTATATGCCAAACTTTATTGCTAAACACTTTACAAATAATATCTCATTTGGTCCTTACAACAACACTGGGAGGTTCTATTATTATTCTCATTTTTTCAGAAGAAACTGAGGCAGACAGAGGTTAAGTGGCTTGTTTGGCGTCACATAGCTAGCAAGCGTTTGAAGCTGGATTTGGTTTCGAACTCAGTCCTGAGCCCACATCCAGTGCACAGTCATTTAACTTGCTTGGGCTTTAGTGTTTTCATCTCTAAAATGAAAAGGATTCTTCCAGTTCTAGAGGTATGATCCCAGAACTTCAATTTGGGAGATATGGATTTGGAGTTTCTGCTCCATCACTTATTAGCTGTACAACTAACAATTCCAGTTCCCTTTTCAGGCATTCGTTTCCTGAAACATTGTGGCATAGTGGATAGGACTTTGGAGTAATAAAGATGGTTCAAAACCCACTACAGATATATTCTCTGGGCAAATCATTTAACTTTCTTTATCTGCAAAATGAATGAGTTAAACTCTATTGCCTCTAAGGTCCCTCTCAGTTCTAAATCTATGATGTTATGAGTTCCTTGTTTGAAAGACAGGGGAGGATGGAGTAGGAGCTCACTTTCTTTGTAACAATCTGCTGTTCTTGGGGCCGCTAGGTGGCGCAGTGGATAGAGTACCAGCCCTGAAGTCAGGAGGACCTGAGTTCAAATCCGGCCTCAGACCAAACACTTGATACTTACTAGCTGTGTGACCCTGGGCAAGTCACTTAACCCCAACTGCCAAAAAAAAAATCTGCTGTTCTTATGCCCAAAGGGCAAGCAAACCATGCATACCCTTTAATCCACTACTAGGTCTGTATCCCAAAGAGATCATAAAAGGGGGGAAAGGACCCACATGTACAAAAATATTTATAGCAGTTACTTTGTAGTGGCCAAGAATCGGAAATTGAGAGATACCTATCAATTGGGGAATGGCTGAACAAGTTCTTGTATATGAATGTAATGGAATACCATTGTTCCATAAGAAATAACAAGTAGGTGGATTTCAGAAAAAATCTGGAAATACTTACACGAACTGAAGCTGACTGAAGTGAGCAGAACCAAGAGAATATTCTACATAGTAACAACAACATTGTGCGATGATCAACTTTGACAGACAGACTTAGTTCTTCTCAGCAATACAATGATCCAAAACAATTCCAAAAGTTTCATGATGGAAAATGCTGTCCACATCCAGAGAAAGAACTGATGGTGTTTGAATACAGATCAACCTATACTAATTTCACTTTATTTTTTGTGTTTTTTTTCCTTTTGTTCTGTTTTTTTTTTTTTATAACGTGAATAATGTGGAATTACATTTTCCATGATTGCACATATATATAACCTATATCAAGTTGTTTACTATCATAGAGAGGGAGAAGGAGAAAAAAGAAAGGGTGAGGGAAAGGAGGGAGGGAGAAAATTTGGAACTCAAAATTTTATTAAAAAAAATGAATGTTTAAAAAAAATCTACTGTTCTGTAATCCTTATAGGAGTGGCCTAGTTCTCTGCTCCAGCAGCCTTCCAATGCCCACATCCAGGAAGACTTAATTCCTGCTTGAAGACTCAATCCCACCCCCCTACTGAGATCAATCCAGCCTCAAAAAAGAGAACATGGAAGGTCTTCTGCTTTCATAATTTTGTTGTAGTCTTCCTTAACCTGATAAACCCATTCTAAAAGTTAACTCTTGTTTTGTTCCCTGGGACTAAATCCCCCAACCTTTGACCCTAGTTCCAAAAGCTGAGTCTGTGTTTTGTCCCATCCAAGGTCCTAGCTTTTGTGGGACTAGGGTATTTGATTTATTCCAATCCTCCTGGGAATTTGAGTTCTACCCCTTAAACCCAGGTCTTGTACCTAAAATCCCATTCCCCATTGCCATAACTCCCTAAAATGCTTGTTTACAGGGAGATATATCCATTGCCCCGTTGGAATTCCCTAGTGCTGTTTATAAATCATCCTATTTCCTCTTGTGTTACTCCAACATGGTGAATTTGCTGGACATGTGGTACTGGTCATCTGGGGTCTGACCTACTAGTTATACAGGGAATTAGAAGCAATGGGTGGAAGGAATGGAGGAGTTACTTTTGGCTCAAAGTACGGAAAGCTTCCCACTGAACAGTGCTAAACAAAAATGTAACAGGCTGCCTACACTCTAGAGGTGTAGAGTCAAAGCTAGAAAATCATTCTTCAGGGATGTTGTCAATGGAATTCTTGTTCAGGTATGATTTGAACTGATTGATCTCTGAAATCTCTTCCAAGTCTTAGTTATATGATTCTGCCACATTGGTGGATGTCCCTCCCTACTGGTTTGATTTCTTTTAATGACATAGAGGAGTAATGATCTGCTCTGGTGGAAGGAGTATACACACCAACAAAAATGGAGTTCTTGAAATATTAACTGAAAACAAGATGTACTATCTACGTGAACTTAGGCAATTCATTTAGCTTCTCTTGGCCTCAATTTCCCCATCTGTAAAATGAAGGGGTTAAGCTAGATACCATCTGAGATCTCTTCCAGCTTTAGCTAGGAGTCATAGATTTAGAACCAAAAAATGTGTTTAGAGGCCAGCTTCTCCAACCCTTTCATTTCGGAGGCTCAGAAACCGAGGCACACAAAAATAAAGTGACTTACCCAAGGTCATGGAATGACCATTAAATGGCAGAGCCCATTTGGGAACCAAATCCTATTAATCAAAATTCAATTCAAGTCAACAAGTATTTCTCAAGTATCTACTGAGGACTAGACATTGTATGAGACACTAGCACAGTAAAAAGGCAAAATGAAACAGCTCTTAATCTCGAGAGTAAAATGTGATTCATGGTTGGAAGAGTCCATTAGAAACTACAAGGATTCAGATAGGCTTCCTGTAAGAAGTGGCACAAGTGGAGCTATGAAGGGAGGTAGGGAGCCTAAAAGGTGGAAAGAGTTAATTCCAGGCATGATGCATAGGTGTAGAGATGGGATATGGAATGTTGTGTACTGGGAACAAGAAGTAAACTAGATCAGCTAGGAAATGTGTAGCCTACACAAGTGAGGATAATATGCTTGGAACCAAATGATGGAGACAATGATGAAGATATAAAATTCATCAACAATGAATTTAAATACATGATATGTCCCATATACCATGCTATGTGCTGGGGTGGGGTACAAAGACAAAAATGAAGTAGTCCTTGCTTTCAAGGAGCCTACATTCTACAGGGGGTGGCAGGTGGTAGATGGGAGGTGATGCAACATGTACATGGATTTGTTGTTCAGTCATTTTGCAACTGGGTCCAACTCTTTGTGACCCTATTTGGTCTTGTCTTGGCAAATATACTAGAGTGGTTTGGCTTTTCCCTCTTCAGCATGTAGCTAGATAAGTAGATACAAAATATATATGGAGCCAGTTTGGAAGCTTGGAAGTCCAAGAGGCTGATATGGTAGACAACCTATGCAATATCAGAGAGATGAGTAATATGGCAGTCAACCTAGAGCGTAGAGTTGTTGACACTCATGGAGCGGCTACTTGAGTAGGGAAGTGACTATTCTTTCCATTGAACCAACTCTCTACAACTCTCTGTACCTTTAAAAAACCTAAGCTCATCCATCAATTATGCAAGTTACCCATCCATCAACAACACCCATCCATTCAGATTGTAAAGTAGAGGACACCGATGAGAATGCCTGGAACTTGAAATGATTTATTATTTTGGTAGCCAAAGTGAGTTGTGCTTTCTTTAAAAGATTCTGTTCAGGGAAGGTTTGTAAACCAACACTTTTTAAAAATGTAAATATGAATACATTATGAGTATTTTTTTTGCCAAAACAATGATGATAGCGCTTTTTACATAGCCTGCGTAAATAGATACATTCAACATGATGCTTACAAGATGATAGTGGATATGAATTAGTAAACCTCCAGGGTTTGAATTAAAGCCAAAGACAACGATTGCTTCAGTAATTAGCAAAAAAGAAAAAAAAAAGTTCCCTTTTAAACTTGATCCATTGTCAAGATTTCAAAAGTTAAAGTTTAATGATCAAATGTTAGACAAATGTCTACTTTAAATCTCATATACAACAATTTGTGAAAATTGGGAGACACTTGAAAGATGTTTCAGAAAATAGGCTGAAAATTGCAGGCAAAATATTATTATTTTTTAAATCATGGTAGGCAATTATTTCAACTGCATATTTGGTCTAAATGCATAGTGAACTAATTGTAAAGGGAAAGTCTGCTTGACAGTTAGATTTCCAGTATCTAGCTTTACACTAACAGGCCTTCGCCACATCATTTGTAGCTGTTACACAACCAAACCCCCTCTTTCGCTTACATTCTCTCTCTAGATCTATTTATAGTTCCCCAGCTGGATGGCAGAACGTTCGTAGACGCATCGGAAAGTCGAGGGCTGGATCTCCCAGTACCGTACTGGGTTGCTGAAGAGGCTTACGCCTGAGTAAGAAGCTTTTTTGGTGTTGTAGCCTGGGGGGCAGAAGTCATTGGATCCCACATTGGAAATGTTGTTGTTGTGGAGGTAGACCACCTATAACATAGAATTATGGGAAATGGGTAAACAATATCAAAGTTCATTGAAAGTAACAAATTTGCTTTGAAAACGATTTTCCTTTTTAAATATTAAAACAGCAAATCATTTACTTTAAAAAGAAATTGATTTTACCCAATATATTCTTTTTTACCTCATTTTTCATTCATGACCTTCGAATGAGTTGTTTGTTATTTCACAAAGGTGGAATTGAGAAGATTGTTTTAGAGAGTTTGAAGTAGAGATAGTTTCTATTTGTAGTGTGTTAACCCAGTTCTTTACACATAATAGGCTCTTAATAAATGCCTTTTTCGTTCTTTCAGAAAGTAACTAATTAACCAGCCCTAAAAGATAAATGTGAACCAAGTCTGGAGCAACTTCAATTGCCCAATAGGGCAATTTATATTTTTTCCTATGGGCAACAGGGAGCAATAACAGCTTCTTGAGCAGATGAGTAACTGCTTTTCCAATTATACTACATGTAGGCTAACTATGAGGAAACAAAATTATAAACTCTGATTTTTTTTAACCTTTAAAGACTGGAGACAGACCACAGATTACATTAATGTGAGGTGTGAACTAATGTATATAAATGGGTGCTCGATATTTACATAAGTCATTATTGAACACTGTGCTCTTTTTATAGGCAAAAGTCATAGACAGTCATCTGATGGAAAGATGGGTTGTGAGATAACTACAGGAAAGAAGAAAAAGAGAATGGGCATAATATGAAGAATCATACAGACTTTCAAACCCTGAAAAAAATGCTCTGAACCACAAGGTTTTGGGTAAATATCCCATGAAATTGATGGAATTACCAAGGGTTATAGTGAATAGAATGTTTTTCTTGCAGTCAGGAAGACCTGTGTTCAAATCCTGTCTCACATATTAGCTATGTAACCCTGGGCAAGCCCCATAACCTCTCTCAGCCTCTGTTTCCTTATCTGAAAAATGGAGACAATAATAACACTTACCTATAGGGTTGTTATGAGAAGCAAAATATAATATATGTAATATATGTAAAGCTAACATATGATGAGAAAGATAAAATATAAATAAAATAATATATAATAATAAATATTATGTATATATACATATAGCACTTTGCAAATCTTAAGGTATATTAAATTGTTGCTTTTTATTATTATAACAATAAAGTTACTGCTGTTGGAATGTTATTAATGAATAAACATAATAACAGTTCACATTTACTTAGTGTCTCAAGATTTTCAAAGCATTCTTCAGATATTATCTCATGTTATCCTCCTCACAGCCCTATGACGAAGGGGCTATTATTCTCTCAGTTTCATAGATGAGGACATTGAGACTCTGAACCCAACTTTGATACGTAGAAGATACAGCCGCTGCTCTGAGATACTTTGTCTTACTGTAAAATATAAGACCACACAATCTGTTTATTCTTTTGGAACACTTTGCTGCAATGTTAGGGGGTGTTTTGTAGAGTGGTATTTATTTTAGTTTCAGATTTCCTTCTTTTTCCTTTGAAAATTCTTGCTTTTATACCCCCCTTCCCCTTACCTCTTGAAAAAAGAATAAAGTCATGTAAGATTGAGCAATGACAATAATATCTGTAACTGTAGCTGACATTTCTTCCCGTCTTGTGGTTAAACAAAGAACTTTACACTCATTACTTCATTTTATCATCTTGATTGGAAACTTAAAGTGAAGCTAGGTTAAAAAGATCCAAGACCCAAAGTAAAGCTAAAAAAAAAAAAAGAAGATTCTGGCCGAGCCAGGTGGCTTTGTTCTTTGTTTCAACTCTAATATGGAGACAAGTATCTCTGGCCACATACCTCTCTCTCTCTCGAGGAAGTATGGAACAGTGATCAGAAAGACCTGAGTTCAAATCCTGTCTCAAATACTTACTAGCTGCATGACCCTGGGAAAGTCACTTCCTATTTTGTGATTCAGTACCTTCTAGCTCAATGCCTAAGATGCTTTGATGTACGTGATATGGCTGTTTCTTGGACCCCACTGAAGTTACAAAGGATAGCTTTTTAATAAGGTTTCAATTGTTAGGGCAGTCTAAGAGCATAGACTCTAAAGATAATATAATAAGAAAGCTCCAATGGTTAACTGACTACCAAAATGAACTTATGCCATTATAAAAGCTAAAGGCCAAAATTAGACTTTAAGATAATTGCATAATGGAGAGAGTTGCTAAGTGGACAATTTATGAATTCTCTGTACACATTATCTTTTCTAAGATCATAGGACCACAGATTTGTAGATGAAGAGTTGGAAGAGAGAATCCAATCCAACCTTGACATTTTACTTTTAATTATTCTGCTCTGATTTCTGAGAAATATGGTGTCCATTCAATGTCAGGAACATAATGTTGAGAATGAATGGAACAAAGCTGTTTTTTCTGATCAGTCCTTAGGAACACTAGGAGCATAGATTTAGAACTGAAAGGGACCTGCAAGGTCATCTAGTCCAAACCCTTCATTGTACAATTGTGGAAACTGAGGCCCAAAGAAGGAGATCCAAGGTCATGTGAGTAATAAGTGACAGAACCAGGGCTGGATCCTAAGTTCCTTAACTCCAAATCCAGGACATGTTTTGTTGGGAGCTACCATCTACAAAAGCTTTGTTTTCTTACTCTGTTACAATATCTCTGAACCACTAAGTTGTATCTTCTCATCATTTTTAGCAGGTACAGATAATTTACAGTAATGAGGCTGCTTATTTTACTGTGTGCGTGAGTCCATTTCTAATTCCACAATTTACTTCATAACTGTCAAATGCTGGGAAAGTTAAAAGTGTTCATTGATATTTTGCTTCAGGGTCCATTCATGTCATCAGGGACCTGACTTCTCACTTACAACTAACCTATAGTTCATGAGCATTCAGGGGTGCGTTAGAGCCCACTGAAACCGGCTCATGGGAACTATTTATTAACAGTCCCTACTTCTCAGGGCTTTTGTGAGGATAGAATGAAATATTTGTAAAGCACTTAGCATAGTACCTCACAAACAATAAGTTCTTAATAAATTCTTATTTTAAAAAAGTTAAAAATGCTTATTTAAAAAAAATCATCATGAACACTTCTCCTGAAATTGGCAAATGCTACAAATCAGGGCTTGATTTATTGTTTTGTTGATTGTCTAGACATGAGAAGGTAATGGAAGAAATGTTAATAATGCAGATTAAATTTAAATTATGTCATGCAACTTTTTTTCCAGTTGCTAAACCTTTTACCAGCCCTACCCCCAAGCTGCCAGTTTTAAGTCTCCAGGAAGGATCATGATAGCAAATTTCAAGTTGAAGATTTGTTTGTAAGAAGACTTTTAGTACACTTTTTGTTAATTATAGTATGTTTTGTACTGTGTGTATGTCTGTGTGTAGATTGACTCATACCTACAAAACCAGTGATTTCATCGGTATAGAGAAATCTCAATGTAGAAACTTTCTCCACTGATGCTCACTGGCAACTTCTGGGTAATTTATGATCTTAAAGGATTACCCAGAGCATGAAAAAGTAATGTAACTTCCCCATTATCACAGAATGAGGATGTCTCAGAGTCAGGACTTGAATGAAGATATGCTTTGATTCCAAGGTCAACCCATTATACACCATGATAACCTGCCTCTCAAATCTTTGTCATTCCTGTTCAAAATACCATTGGCAAAAAAACCAAACAAACAAACAAAACAAACAAAAACTATTGAGTAAAATTCCTTTAACTACAAGAATTGTACATTTAATCTTTGTCCTCTACAATCCTCTCCTAAGGAAGTTTATCTGTATATGCACTGTACACCAGGGTTCAGGTGTAACTATGTTACCTGAATATATTTATGCTCCGCCAGGCCTCCAGGCACTTTCAGGAGCTTGTTGTTGTCCAAGTGAAGCTCTCTCAGGCGGGGTGTGTTGGCCAGAGATCCATTGTCCATCGCAGAAATGCTGTTGAAACTAAGACCCAATCTGCAAGAGAAAGTGACTTTGAATGAGTAATAGACTCCAGTCCCTTTATCATAGCTATGGCTTGCTCAGTCAAATTTGTACAGATGAGAGGAATAGTTGTATTTCAGGATATAAGTCAAGAGGCATCTCATTCCTTCATTTGTTGCTTCTGTCTCTGGAAATTGGCATGATGTATTTACTTTAACGAAAAATGAGAGTCACTGTTTTAATGCAGCAAGGTTTAGAGCTCTATGGTGGAAAGGATGACTTTCATGGAGCTTTGTCCATTTTCAGAATTTAACAGCCTTTTAGCTTGGTTCCTAATGCTTGTGTTGGTTGTCTAGAACAAAATGCCTTGCCTCTTTTGATTCAGCTTCCAATCTAGGAAGAGATTGTTAACCTCTTTGTGTGTCATGGCAGCCTGGTGAAACCTATAGATCCATTCTCAGAATAATGTCTTTAAATACATAAAACAAAATACATACTATTACAAAGGAAGTCTATTAAATTAGAATAAATTCTATAAGAATTAGAATAAAGTTTATAAATTAGAATAAAGATATATTTTCCCCATCCAAATTCAAAGATCTTCTGAAATCTTTTTACACTCTTTTGATGTCCGTAGACCACAGGTTAAGAAGTCCTGATGGGGGGTAGGGAGTAGAGTGGAGGTAACTATGGCATGGTGGTAAAAATCTGTGGATTTTTGAGCCCCAAAGACCTCAGATCAAATCCTAGCTCTGTCCTTTTGACTGTATGACCTTAGACAAATGACTTCCTTGCTTTGGTTCTCAGTTTCCTCATCAGTAAATTATGAATCCATTTCAGCTTTGAACCCTATGATGTGTGTCTCTGTTTTCCTCTAAAAGGAAAACTACATACCTTTTACTTCTCCAACAGATTGTTTATATCATCCTGAGTGCTTACTTCCTCCATCTCTCATGCTTGGTTTCAATGCAATTAACCCTCCTGGGTCTCAGTTGCCTTTTTTTTTTTTATTAAAAATAAATGTTTTGACTGGATGATAATCTCAGAAATCTCTTCTAATTCTAGGACTGGGAGCTCCCTCTGCCTCAATTTCCTTACTTACAAAATTTGGGGGTTGGAATAATGACCTCTGAGGTCCTGTCAATTTCTCAATCTACGTCCTCTGTAAGACTTTCTTTCCTCTTGTGTTAAATAAGAGTTAGACTAGATGGCATCTGAGGTCTCTTCTAATTCTAGATCTATAAATTCTCTCTGCCTCAGTTTCCTTATTTATAAAATATGGTTTAAATGGCTTCTCATGTACTTTCTACCTCTAAATGATGGGATTCTTAATTTATCTTCTCAAATTCCATTAGACTATGAGCTCTTATGAAGGTAGGGACTGTCTTTTGCCTCTTTTTGTATCCTCAGAGCTTAGCACACTGCCTGGCATGTGGTAGATAATAAATGTTAATTAACTTTGTGTGATAGACACTTTTGGTAGTGTGGTGAAGCCTATGCAACCCTTCTCAGGAAAAAAAATGTTTTAAATGCACAGAATCCAATATTTAGGATTACAAAGGAAAGTAATTATAATGAAATATATATATAGTACACATATACATATATGTACATATATACATTCGTACATGTGTGTATATGTACAAATATGTTTGTAAATATGTTCATGGATCATAGCTTAAAAATTCCTACTCTAGAGCTTTTACCCTTAATTCAAACCCCTTATTTTACAAATTAAGAGTACCAAATTGTGAATTGGCTTGCTCTGGACTACTCTGGACTACACAGTTTGGGGCAGTATTATCACAATTTCAACAAATGGAATTCACAAATCTAATTGGGGAGCATGTAAGATCAAGACACTTTATTTGGGCTCTAGTGACCCATGATTTTTAATTATCCACTTCTATACTATATTAATTTAAGAAATATTAAAGAAATCTTAAAAATTCTCCATATTGAAATACTTTGACGGACAAACAAAATATTTTCTCTTTTTTCTTTTGTTATTGACATTTAACCAAAATCAATGTTAAATGGAACAATTTTTAATTAGCTACAATTACATCATATATAATTTCACCCCATTGGAAGCTGCGGTATCTGGTATTATTAATCTATTGTTATAGACATATGATGGTTGTCCTCCCAAGGATAATTCTGTGAAAACTAAACAGATTCAGATCATCTGCCTGCTTTTTTCTCACAGCTAGAGGGACCTAGTCAACAAGGAAAACTCAGAGAAACAGAATGGTTCTGAAGAATAACTTTTGTGTATACTCAGAAAAGTACAAGATGAATGGATTCTGAGAACTGATGCCCCTAGTGGGAAAGGCTATCATTACATCATCTACTAAGTCACTCACTGTTTATCCTTGATACTCAGGTAGCAGAAGCTTCAGGGCTTATCTAGTTCATCTGAAGCATGCTGCTGGAGGCTTGACACATGCTGGTTAGCTATCTTGGGATTTATATGCTGAAAAGGAAGATATAGCCAATTTGGCGTTATACACACTTTCTCCTCATTGGAGAGTTTTAGTTAGACTCCTTGAAGGATCAGAGGGTGAGGAGCTGTTGGAGTGAAGTTCAAACAGGATTTCTTGGTAATTTTCCCATATGTAGTTTTTTGACCAGATTCCAATGATAGAAGATAGAATTTCAATGATTACTCATGAAATATCTATAGACATTTTAAATATTAGGAGCTTCCCCCCCCAAAAAAAACCCTTTATATTACTAATTTTTTTATTCATTTACCAATAGTAAAACTACTACTATTTTTCTCATTCTCTTTCCCTGTGGCCTCCCATTCTGATTTTTAAAATGTATTATTAAAAACCTTCAATCTGGATCCAGAATGCAATAAAGACTATGTGGCATATATTACCTTGTTATCCTTTTCTATGCTTTACATACATTCACTATGTGTCAGAGTTGGAAGAGAGCAACTGGGGTAGTGTAACAGATAGAGTGCCAGGCCTAGAGTCTGGAAGACTCATCTTTGTGAGTTCAAATTTGGCTCAGACACTCACTAGATGTGTGACCCTGGACAAGTCACTTAATCCTGTTTGCCTCAGTTTCCTCATCTATAAAATGAGATGTAGAAGGAAATGGCCAACTACTTCAGTATCTTTGCCAAGAAAACCCCAAATGGGATCACAAAGAGGCAGACATGACTGAACAATCAGAAAAAATTCAGAGTCAGAAGGGAACTCTGTGCCCATCAAATCAAACCCATGCATGGAAAAAAGAAATAAATAAAAAGGATTTCCCATGCAACACACTGAACAAAAACTTGAAGTGTTCTATTTTTGAAGTTTGGACATTATAGGTTTATAGATTCATAGCTTGTTAGAGTTGGAAAAGACAAGAGGGATGATATAATCCATTTTTACAGATTTGGAAAATGAAGTTCATGGAGGACGGGTGACTTATTCAAAGTCACACAGATAGTGGTAGAACTAAGACTCAATTCTAGGTCCCCTGAATCCTAATTCAGTGCCTTTCCATTATTTGGTTGCAACAACACAGATCTACCCAAATCAGGTGTATCTGGATTAACCAAGAAACAACTTGGCAGCCTTCAGGTCCCCAAATTTGTCCTTGACCTTTCTTCGAAATTAATACACATTTCATTGTGTTCTCCCAATATTTTTTTCCCTTCTTGAGATTAAAAAACAAACAAACAAATAAAAAAGATTAGAGACTTAAGATCATAGTTCTAGAGCTGGAAAAGACATTGAAGGTCATCTAATTCAATCCTTTTATTTTACAGATGAAGAAACTGAGGCCCAGGAAAATTGAATGATTGTTCCAAGGTCACACAGTATGACAGTTAGGATTTTAATAGTGATCCTTAAATTTTGAGCCTGTGTTCTCTCCTATAATATTTAAAATACTCCAAAATGTTCTTTAATTTGCAAATAACATATATGTGCATATATATGTATGTATATATGCATATATGCATGTATGTGTATACACATATACACATGTGTGTATGCATATACATATGTATGCATATACATATAAGCATGCTTATACACACTCAAACCTACACACATTGCACTTAAAAGAAGCCAGACAGTAATATTATTACTTAGTCAAGCTGTTGAGTCCTTTTAGGCTGGCTGCCTCGACTTTCGTGATTTTGTTGCCATCAAGATGGAGTTCAGTGAGAGAAGCTGGAAGACCTGCAACAAGAAAACAGAGGATGCTAAAATAGCAGATAAACATTCTAATTATAAATGGACAGACATAATGAGCAGGTCTACTGCCAATTTTCTGAAATGTATGGTTGCCTAGAATTTACATGGAAAATATTGTAATAGACTTGGTCTTTAATCTTCCCCTCTGTGTTCTCCCCATCTCTAATTGATGCTTTACTGATTTGAAACACAGCTTTTTTTCTCAGTACTTTTCCCTAGAATTGACTGTTAGCAAAATCAAGAACCTATGTTTATGGTGTCCTTGACTCTTATCCTGGAAATTATTACAGAGCTACACATGCACAACAGAGACACAAGCCCTGAATTGACTAATAACCTGGGCCATGGTCGCATGGTTCATTGAGGTTACTCTTTGGAAAAACAAGAAAACCACCAAAAATGTTCAGCCATAGTGAGCCAATGGTTAAGAATGATTTTGAGGCAAATGATTGTTCTGCTGATGGGTTCACCAGTTATACAAAATGGAGAAGACTCATTGAGGAAAATAACTAATTACTAACAACGATGCATTTCATCGATGTGGGCTTTGACTGACTGTCTAACAAAAAAGTGGGATGACTTTGAGAGATGGACACATGGAAAGCAGTTCAATCCAATGCAACGATTAACCTAGTATGTATTAAAAACCTACTATGTGCCAGGTACTGGGAACAAAAGGTGAAAATATTAGAATGCAAGTTTCTTGAGAGTTGGGATTATGTCATCATTTGTATTTGTATCTCTAGTCTGCAACCCAGAGCCCAACACATAATAAGCACTTAATAATTGCTTGTTGATTGATTGAGATATTCATTACCTTCAAGGAGCTTACATCTTGTAATAGTCTAAGGACATACATAGCTCAGTAGATACTTTATGTGTGTATACACTTGCATATGTATATAATATGCACATATGTATATATACACATATAATATATATACCTATATCTACATATATTGTTTTTGTGTATGTGTGTATATACAATATACATATATACACATACACTTTTTTTTAAATAGAGTAATATCAGGATAAGCCATGTGTGAGTTAAACTTTAAGGGTGTCAGGAAATTGAAGAGGTAGAGTAAATAGAGAATATTCCAGGTATGAGGGACAGCTTGTGTGTGCACAAGACATTGGACAAATTAGATAAAATACTAAAGAATAATGATTAGACCAGTTTGGCTGAAACAAAGAGTGCACGAGGGAACATTATTTGTACTGAATGTAATACATCAAGGAAATGTTTACATTAATGAGAACGTTTTTGTTTTTTGCTTTTTGGTGAGGCAATTGGGATTAAGTGACTTGCCCAGGGTCACACAGCTAGTAAGTGTCAAGTGTCTGAGGTCAGATTTGAACTCAGGTCCTCCTGATTCCAAGGCCGGAGCTCTATCCACTGTGCCACCTAGCTGCCCCCAAGGATATTTCTTTTTAAAGAGAGATTTAGGGGCATTTATTTAAGTGATCTGCCATATGTACCTATCATGGGAATGTTAGTTTTAAATATAAGGTACCTATTGAAAATTTTTTGTTACTGTTTTTCCCCTATGACTGCACTATCCAAGGATTTGTTCGTAAAAGCAATAGAATTTTGATGGTTATTATTTTTTATTCCCTTTGCCCGCCTGAAAGCACTGTTCTTCCAACCTCATATTGTTCCAGTTACTCTAATAACATCAGCGAGAAAGGAAATAGTTGGTAAATTACACTGCAGAAGTAACACCCTGATTGGCTCAAGCCCTTGCTTAGCCAATGTCCATAAAAGTTCAAAATAGGAAAATTGCAAGATTGCTTTGGTCTGGAAACTTTATTAAATTGCATCAACTCCTGTCAATCTCTCTGTAGTCAGTGTGACCGCCTGGTACCCAAGATAATTTAGGAGGTTTTTAGTTGCTTCTGGAAATTTTTAATTTACATCTAATGATACCTTTTTGTCTGAGTTTGCCAGCTACTTGGATGACTTTTGAACCTTACCACTACTGAGATAGGTCATTCAGTTCATTCATAGGGATACATATACAAAAGAGATGCCAGTGTGTGCAGCCTTTCCTCCAATAGATATCATTGGAAAAGAAAATCTATAATGCAAATAGGGTTGACAGTAATCACTACAGAAAAGGACCTTGCTCCCCATAGTGTCTGTCTTTTTGAAGAAATTCCAAAGTTGATGAGCAGGGAAAAGAGATAGGTATTGGATCTGTCAATGAAGAAATTCCTTCTTCCAACACAGGTCAGCACCTTCTAAATTAAAGTCAAAGAATTTATTAGAGCACTGATATGTTAAGCCACCTGCTTCAGGTCTCATCAATAGTATTTTCATTTGGGGGCCATGAAAGGTCAAAAATTTTTTTTAAAAAGGAGGGAAAGAATCTTCCTTTTGGTGTTCCATGAGTAGGAACTTTAATTTTTTTTGGCTTTATTTCTAATACCTAGCATAGAGTGTGGCATGCAATAGGCACAGAATAAATGCTTATTGATTGACTGTTTGATGGTTAGAAGTGACCCTGAGCTGTCAAACATTATGCTAGCATATTTCACATAAGTTCTACCAAGCTGGGAAGATTTGAGTCCAGTGAAGGGCTTTATGTCTGTTTATAGCAACAACTTACAGGGGCAGCTAGGTGGCGCAGTGAATAGAGCACCAGCCCTGGAGTCAGGAGGACCTGAGTGCAAATTGGGCCTCAGACACATAACACTCACTGGCTGTGTGACTCTGGGCAAGTCACTTAACCCCAGCGCCTCACCAAAAAAAAAAAAAAAAAAGAAAAAAGAAAAAGAAACCAATTTACCAAATTCAGATCTGCTTGTCACCAAGTTTTCAATGGGATGATGCAACTTGGACCTATAAGAACTCTTGAAGACCACCCCCTAATTTAGTGAGGGGTTGTAATCTGTATCATTGAACTAGGACCCATCCTGGTGAAATTACATATCCTTGTATTATCAAAGAGATCTCGTAATCATACAACTCTTAAAACCCTCCAGTCAGTTATCTACTGTGAATGTCTTACCTCGAGGGACAGAAGTTATATTAGTGTCTGAAATTCTGATATAGGAGAGTTTCTTCAGTCCACTAAAGGTCCCAGGATCTATTCCTGTGCTCTTGAGGGGGTTGGTGCCCAGCTCTGTGAAAATAATATGGAAGATTTTGGTAAGCGTTTTGTGCATATTAAATGGCAAACTTCCTGTGTTTCAAAATCCCAAAGAGAATGGACTCAAAATTCCTATCAGCAATACTTTGTGGACCAAAACAAATGAGAGCCTAAGAAAGCTCCAGTTTTTTTTTTTCTCCTCCTCTCTGGAGGAGTCAAATAAAAGAAGTGGAATTCTCTGCATTTGGCAATCTGTGTTCATGGGCCTCCCAGGAAATCCTCTAAAGCTTTGCCCGCAGGAGGCAAGTGTTCTCCAAGCACACCTTATGACAGGGCCAAATTGAATTAACATTTGTATAATTTGGCAGTTTTCCATGGTATTCGAGCGTACAATCTCATCAACATCTTGGGAGGTGTGTGTCAAAGGCCACAAAAAATAAGGCTGAGTAGAAACTGACCTGAAGATTAACCAGGGCTGGGGAAAGGGGTTTTGCTCAAAAAGCCCCCCACGTCATAGCAGAGGAGGCTAGCCTTAAGCAAATGCCTAACACGAGAGTTTTCTAGAGCCCCAAACCAGTCCCATGTTAAACAAATAATACCACCTCTGAGAGTGACTGAATTCCTTTCTTCAATGTTGCTAAAATACAGCCTTGGCCTCAGAGCTTCTCTAACTCAGATTCCCGTGAAAACAGAAAAGAAACAGCAACTGCAGCCCATTTTCTTCCCCTGAGGATGGATTAATTTGTTGGAGGCCACAGATCAATGGGCCACGACTCATTTTCATGTTTTTAGCCCATATTCAGAACAAGTGCAAGGGAAAGGGTGGTGGCAACAGGATCACTGTGTTTGGGTTCAAACCGTCTCTGTTACTAGTGACTTCTGTTACTGTAGGAGAGTCATTTCACATCTCTGGACTTGTTTTCCTCAGATGTAATATGAGTCAATGAGACCAGATGGTCCCTTATAACCTTAGAACCATGATTCTATGATACCTAGTCTCTGTCTCTCCCTCTCGCTGTCTCTCCCCTCTCTTCTCTGTCTCTGTCTCTGTCTCTTTCTCTCTGTCTTCCTATCTTTCTCTGCCACTCTCTGTGCCTCTCTATCTCTTCTCTATCTCTATTTCTCCCCTGTCTCCTCTCTGTCTCCATCTCTGGCTCTGGCTCTCCGCCTTCTTCCTGTATGCCTATAATACTTCAGAGCTTACAAAACACATCTCTTATGCCCTTTGAGGCTAACAGTGCAAATATTACCCCCATTTTCCAGGTAAAGAAACCAAGACTCTCCTTGTTGAAGCTATCTGACCACCGCCATATAGCCAGAAAATGTCAGAACCAGGATCTAAAACACAGGTGCTCTGACTCCAGTTCCAACCCTCTAGTCTCTCAACGAAGCTCCCGATATATTTTCTCGTGTTAAGCTTATAGAACTGAGAGAAGAACAGCACTGTGGCATTCAGGGGTCCTAGAGATCCCGTAAGCCACCCTCCATCCCCCCAACCATTTCACAGATGAGGACGCTGAGGCAGAGTGTTTGGGTCACGGTGACAACGCCTCCTGTACCTATGACGATCATCTGATTGAGTCCGTTGAAGACAGCAGGCTTCAGTTTGGTGATCTCATTCTCATGGGCCCGCAGTTCCTGAAGGCTCTTGGGCATGTTGACTGGCAGTTCCTTCAGCTGATTCTTGGACAGGTACAGTCTCTCCAGTTTTCCCAGAGGAGAAAAGGCCCCAGGGCTGATTTTGCTGATTTTGTTGTTAACCAGAATTAAAGCCTGTAAAATAAAATAAAATTAAAAAATCCAGCGTCATCTCCAAGATTATCTGCATCCTGTTGAGCAGGAATGCAGTGTATTTTGTTCAGTTCAGTTCAATAAGCATTCACTAAGTGCCTGTTACCAATATATTCCAGGCAAGAGGTCATGGTTGTTGTTGTGGAGTTGTTTCACTTGTGTCTGATTCTCGGTCAGACATTTGGGATTTTCTTGGCAAAGATTAGTTTCTTTCTCCAACTCATTTTAAAGATGAGGAGCTGAGGTAAACAGGGTTAAGTGACTTGCCCAGGGTCACACACTTAGTAAGTTTCTAAGGCCAGATTTGAACTCAGGTCCTCCTGAATACAGAACTAGGGCACTCTATCCACTGTGCCACCTAGCTGCCCAGGTCAGAGGTAGTGTGATTATAAATTTAGTAAACTGGCCTGGGACTCAGGGACACTTGGCTTAAAGTCCTGCTTCTCATACATCTTGGCTCCATGACCCTGGGCAAGTGACTTTACCTCTCAGTGCTCTCTGGGTCAACTCTCTAAAATGATAATATGCCCAACAGATGCCAATCTGAATTTGGTAGAGGAAATTCCTTATTGGGAGTTCCCTCTCCTGATGAAATCACAAATCTGGGAAGGAAGGAAGGAGGGAGAGATGGAAGGAAGGAAGGAAGGAGGGAGAGATGGAAGGAAGGAAGGAAGGAAGGGAGGGAGGAAGGAAAGAAGGTCACATAGCTAATAATATTCTATAGAAGGTTTAGAGCTCACGTTTTTCTTACTCCACATTCAGAGTACTATCTACTATACATTACTGCCTCAGAAAATGCAGGTCTTTGAAAGGAAATGGAATTACCAAAGTTCACACAACTAGCAAACGCCCAGCACAAGTGCTCCAAATCCAGACCCTCTCTCCCTGCCTACCTTTACATTTGTAGATCACAAGCCAAATCAAAGGTCATCTTCATTTTACTGATGAAAACGCAGGAGCCCAGGGAAGCTAAATAAATTATTCAAGATCACAGGTAGAAAGCTTCCGAGATGGAATTTGAACTCAGGACTCCTGACCCTATTACCTTACCATTGCTGCTCATACTAATTTTTAAAATTACTTTGTATAGTCGGGTTTTGTTTTTCCCTTGACCCATTAAGTTATCATCAGAGGATCATATTATTTAGAGTTGCAAAGGAGCCTAAAGATCATTGAATCCCTCCCCTATGCAAACAGGTATATGCATACCTCATTTTACACATGAGAAAACAGAGGCTCAGAGTGATTAGATGACTTGCCCCCAGACCACACAGGTACTGGCGAGTGTGGGATTCAAACCCTCAACTTTCTTACAGCATTTTTTCTAGATGTCTTCCTCATCTTTATCACACTCCTTGCATCACCATCTTGTTTTCACCACTTGTGACCTTAGACAAGTCACTTAACCTTTTTTGGACCTCAGTTCCCTCACCAAGACCCTCATTGGGTCTTGGGCCCTCTAAAGTCCCTTCCAACTCCTGAATTCTGAACCTGTGAAACTCATTCCTGTATGCCACCTTCCCTAAATTGGATTATAAACTCCTTGAGGATAGGAAGTCAGTCCAATTCATCTCTACCTAGCTGAAAAAATACTCTATCTAAAGGATATCTCAACATGCTGCTCTTTTGACCAAACCATCAATGGCTCCTCCTCTTTAGGGTAAGATACAAAGCTCTCACCTTGGCATTTAAGCTCTCAACAGCCTTGTTCCAGTCTACCTTTAGAGGCTTAATGAACATCACATCCCTTTGTAGATTTTATTTTCCAGCAAAAATGGCCACTATCTATCCCCAAAACTTAACACCCCATCACCCAACTCTGTGCCTTTCTCCATACCTAGAATATGATCCCTCCTCAACTGTACCACAGGTTCTGTCTCAGCTCATGTGCCTTCTCCTAAAGGAAGTCTTTCCTGATTACATTAATTGTTAGAACTCTGTCTTTCCTATTCCAAATTATATATATTCTTAACTGCTTATATGCCAAATTCCCCTTTCCTAGTATTCTGTAAGTCCATTGAAACCAATGACTATATTTCACTTTGTCTTCATTTCTTCCTTACCTAGCACAGTTCCTTGAACTAAATACATTTGAAATAAATTAATAAATGAAATAACATTCATCATATTGAATTGGATCGGAGAGCTCAACATAAAGCTACTAACATGCCAAATGAACCTTCTCCCAGTGAGTTATAAACTCGTCCCTTTACTAGAAGAAATAGAACATGCTACAGTCATTACATTATTTTTTAAACTGGGCTCAGTTTTTTTTTCTTTAGCATCTGTTCAAATTGTGTTTTTTGCAACTGAAACTATGGAACACATTTGCGTAGTCGGTATGGTGGAATTGCCCATAAATGAAAGAGCTGCTGCCCACTTTATGAATGGTTAAAAACTTCAGTCCCCTTTTTCCTGATAGATACTTTGAAGTATGAAGAGAAAAGGACAGATCACAGAGATGACAGCTGCTAAAAACAAACAAAAAAACTATTTAAAAGTGTACTTGGAAACCAAAAGAACATGTCATTAGGGACTCCCGCTTTAAAGAGAATAGCAAACAAGTGGGATAACCCTCACATTATAAAATTGGATGTATGCAATTTAAACAAATTATTCGAATTATACTTAAACGTAATAACCTGGTATTAGGGTAAGAGCATTTTCCAGCCATTAAAATTTGCCATGGCAAGAAACTTAGGGAAAATGTGTAAGGTTTTTCAGCATTTCTTGGTTGCTAGAATCCCAGTTCTAGGGCCAAAAGAGAACTCAGAGGTCATCTAGTACAACCCCTTCATTTTACAGAACAGTATACTGAGGCACAAAATTGGTTAAAAGTCACAGGGTAGCAAATGACAGAATTCAAGGTCCTCTGGAACCAAATCCAGGATTCTTTTTACTGCTCCAAAAAGGCAGCTTCAGAATGGAAAAGGATCAGTCTTCCTTAGCTCTTTTAATGTTATCTCAGACAAAGGGAGGCAGGTTTATACCTAGAATCCCCCTCTTTTTATAATAATAAGGGTTTACAAAACGGAAATATCTTTACACTTAAACTCTTAGGTAGGAAGGACAAACATTAGGGTTTTCATTTGTTTCTCCTTTCCAGATGAGGAATATGAGGTTAAGTGATTCATGCAAGGTCACACAACCCATAAGTGACAGAGGTGAGATGCAAACTCAGGTAACTGACTTCCATGATCACAGTAGCTGAGAAATGGAAGAGCCTAAACAGCCAAGTTCAATACATTTACAAAAGGAATGCTTATTGTAATATGTCTGATATGTCATCTCACAATCTCTGCTGAGAGATTTCCAAGGAGAGAGACTCCCCATCTCTCAGGGCAGGCTATTCATTGTAGAGAGTTCTAATTGTTAGGAATTCTCCCTCTCTCCCTCTCTCTCTCTCTCTCTCTCTTCCTTTTTTCTCTCTTTGTCTTCTTTCTTTATTTCCATTATTTCTTCTCCTCCTCCTACTCCTTCATCTTCTTCTCCTTCTTCTCCTTCTTCTCCCCTTCTTATCCCTCTTCTTCTCCTTCTTCTCCTTCTTCTCCTTCTTCTCCCTCTTCTCCTTCTTCTCCCCTTCTTCTCCCTCTTCTTCTCCCTCTTCTTCTTCTTCTTCTTCTTCTTCTTCTTCTTCTTCTTCTTCTTC
>NW_020954652.1:2811533-2817362 GCF_900497805.2 Vombatus ursinus | reverse complement strand
CTTCTTCTTCTTCTTCTTCTTCTTCTTCTTCTTCTTCTTCTTCTTCTCCTCTGAATTAACCTTTTTTAAAATTTCTTTTAATTTCTATCCACCATTCCTGAATCTTCCATAATAGTCTAAACAAAACAAAGTTGTTTCCTTCTCGATGTCAGCCATTCAAATACTTGGAGAGAGTTATCACATCCCCTCTGAGTCTTCTCTGAGACAAACATAGTTTTTTCAATCAATCTTTATATGACATAGACTTAACGCCCCTCACCACTAGGAGGCAACATGGTGCAGCTGGAAGTCCAGAAAACATGAGTTCAAATTCTGCTACAGATACTTGCTAGCTCTTTGACCACGGACAAGTTATTGAACCACAATGGGCCTCAGTTTCCACAAATGTAAAACAAAGCAACTGGGCTTGATGACCTCCAAAGTCTTTTCCAGTTCAACATGGATGACCTTTCTGGTCATCCTCCTCTGGTCCTATACGGAGAACTGATCCCAAAAAGAAGAGGTCTAATGAGAGCAGGGACTATCACCTTCTTATTCCTAGAAGTTGCTCCTTTTTCAATATAATCCAAGATCAAATTATTTGTTGGCATTGTTGTTGCTTTGGGTTGTCGTGTCATATCATGTTAAGCTTTCAAGCCACTGAGAACTTTCCACATATTTCTCAGACCTGCTGTCTAACCATGCCTAACTTGTCTTGAGTTTGTCGAGTTGTTTTGTATATGTGTGTGTTTTGTGTGTGTGTGTGTCCAAGTGTAAGACTTAATACACAACTCCTTATTAAGTGTCATCTTATTCGATTTAGTCTGATTGCTCCTACCTCCCAAGATTCTTTTTCGATCCTGACTCTGTCACTCAGGGGTTCCTTAGTCATTCCTCCAAGCTTTGGGTCTTCTGTAAGTTTGATGTACGTCCATCTAGCGGTCTTTCTGTTAACCCCCCAAGCTGTAACCCTTTTCTTTTCTTTCTTTCTTTCTTCCTTTTTTTTTTTTGAGGCAATCAGGTTTAAGTGACTTGCCCAGGGTTACATAGCTAGTAAGTACCTGAGATAACATTTGAACTCAGGTCCTCCTGACTCCAGGGCCAATGCTCTATCTGCTGCACCACCTAGCTGCTCACTGAAACCGTTTCCCAACCACCCACTCTATGTATTATCTACACTGATCCTTTTGTGAAGTAAGCAGAAATCATATACAGGGGAAGCTGACCAAGAGGTTCAGTAACTCAACCAAGGCCAGTAAGTGGGAAGGCAAAGCTAGAACTCAAGTGTCTTGACTCATGGGACCATAGGGGCACAGGTGGAGAACTGGAGGAGATTTCAGGGGCCAGCTGGTCCATTTCCTTCATTTTACATCAGAGGGAACTGAGGCCCGGGGACTTAATTAAGTGGCTTGATTAATTCCTAAATCTGGTGCTCTTCCCACATAATGCAGGCCTTTCAAGAAAAAGTGAAGTTATTTTTATGAAAGGTATGACATAATGAGCTTAAATGTATGAACCCATCATTTCAGTATTCTAAATATGGAGAGGAATAAGATAATTGCATATAATAAAGGATTCACAATAGGCTGGAAGTTTCTTCGTTGTTGCTGTTCAATTATTTCAGTCAAGCCCGACTCTTCATGACCTAGTTTGGGGTTTTCTTGATGGGGATACTGGAGTGGTTTGCCATTTCTTTCTCTGACTCGTTTTACAGCTGAGGAAACTGAGGCAAACAAGGTTAAGTGACTTGCCCAGGGTCACATAGCTAGGAAATATTTGAGGCCAGATAGGAATTCAGGTCTTCCTGACTCCAGAGCCAGACCTCTATCCACTGTGTCACTTAGCTGCCCTAAGTTTCTTTTGGACAGAGACTATTTGTTCATTTATGATCCGCAATACTTAGGACAGTGCAGGATCATAAAGCCACAGATTTCAAGCTAGAAGGGAACTCAGAGATATTCTCATCCACCACTTTCATTTTATAAAAGCCAAGAAAGAGACCCAGATAGGTTATGTACTTGTCCAAGGTCACGCAGACAGTAAATATCAGAGGTGGAATTTGAACATAGGTCCTCTGCTTGTAGCACCAAGCTGTCTTTCAGTTGGACATAACTAAAATGACAGAGCAGCAGAATTGTTGCATTCCCCTGTATAATATAAGTTCCTTGAAGCATCCATGACCTAGAGATAGGGTGATATACTTGGAGTCAGAAAGACTTGAGTCTGAATCCTGACTTTGACATTTACCAGGCATATGACCCGTGTCAAGTTTATCCCTTTGTAGACTTCACCCTTCATCTATAAAAAAGAGGTGGTCTACCTCTATGATCTCCAAAGTACCTTCCAGTTAAATCTAGGATATTTGAATTTAGAAATCATTTCATTTTTTTTGTTTTTTTTTTTTTTTGTTTGTATTCCCAGTGCCTGGTACATAATTGTTGATTAACAAATGCTGGTTCAACAATTAAGTGAAAGATTATTGAAATGAAATGTGTCTATTCTCTAAGCTGACCACAAGTTTCAAGTTCACAAGGCTATAAATATAGAAATGGAAGAGAAATTAGGACTCATTAAGCATAATTCTAAAATGTGACTGCAACCCCAACTAGTTAATTTTGATTCTTGTTAGAAACTTAGTTTAAAGGCAGACTGAAGTCGTAATTCAATTCTAGAATGAGGTATGGGGCAATAATCTATTGAGTTAAATTATCCAAGCTCTTTGTTGCTCTTCCATTAGACAAATAAACAAGAGTTATAGATCTTTGAGGAATGTCCGGGAAAGGTTCCCATGGAGAACATAATTGGATCTTTGAGACGAGAAATAAACATTCTGAGATACTTTTAAAAAAACAAGAGCTTCTTCCTTTGTTACAAAGTTTAAATCAGCAAGTGTTTATTGAGCATCACTCTTAATATTGGAGTAGGCTACAGAAAAATAGGAGCGTTCCAAACCACAAGAAGTCTATAACTTATCTGGGGAGACAAGTCAAAGAGAAAGGAAAAGATAAATAATGCAAGCTTAGAACTTCTATGGGGATTTGCTGAAGGGAGAAATCATTGTGAGCTGGGTTGGTTAGAAAATCTTTTACAGATTATATGGGACTTTAGTTGACCTTGAAATTTAACTAGGTAAGCTTTTGTTTTTTTGTTTTTTTCAGAAAGGCAAAAAGGCATTTTAGATGGGTGGGAATGATGCACAGAAAGATATAGAAAGGTGTAAGATACAATGGGGACTAGAAAAGTCAGATTGAAGCAATCTTGGATTCAGTTTGAGCTGTCATGGGAAATTAGACTGAAATAGTAGGTTGGGGGAGGGAGGAGGTTCTATGCTAGAGAGCTGGGCCTGGAGTCAAAAAGACCTGAGTTCAAATATGGCCTCATACACTTCCTAGCTGTGTTACCCTAGACATGTCAATTAACCCTGGTCACCTCAGTTTCCTCATCTGTAAGATTAGCTGGAGAAGGAAATGGTGAACCACTCCAGCGTCTATGCCAAGAAAACCCCAAATGGGGTCACAAAGAGTTAGACGCAACCAAAGCAAATCAGCAACAGCAGTCACATTTTAGAAGGGTGAGTTATGCTTAATGAGCACTAATTTTGCTTCCATTTCTATATTTATATCCTTATGAACTTGAAACTCATGGTCAACTTAAAGAATAGACACATTTCATTTCCATAATCTTTCACTTAATTGTTGAACCAGCATTTGCTAATCAACAACATTAGGCTAGGGTCAGAATGGAGAAGGCCATTGAAAAGAGAACAAGGAGTTTGGGCTTTATTTCAGTATAGTCATTGGGAGAAGCAGTATAGCACGATGCATGGCGAAGAGGCTTCAAAGGCCAGGAAGACCTGGGTTCAAATTTTACTTCTGACACATACTGGTAGTGTGACCCTGGGAAGGTCCCCTTAACCTCTCAGTGCCCTCGATAACTGTCTAAGACTAGAAGTTTCAAAAAAGGGACCAACCTGCATGGACTGAGGGAGTTTGCTCACCCAAGAATTCCCTACATTAATCAGATTATACGTCCAGGCCCTATCCCTATAGTTATTTAGTATGGTACAGGGGAAAGAGCCCTGAACTAAAATTTCCATGTTCTAAGTAATTTAATATTTGTTTCAAAATAGTTGTGATCCATGAAGAAGAGAGGGCCAAGAACCAAGCCTTGGGGAAGAGCCACATTTGCAGAGGGATGAATAGAAGATTCATTAAGTTTGTCACAAGATCATGGATTTGGGGCTGGAAAGGAGCTTAAAATCCATCTTGTCCAACATTCTTTTTACAGATAAGGAAACTGGGATCCAGAGAGAAAGTCCTTGTCCAAGATACTATCAGCAGTGTCAGAACTGAACTTCAAGGCCCAAGTCCTCTGGCTCCAAAGTCTCTTTGTCCCACACCCCATCCTTCCTCTCCCAAGTCCTTCCCCAAGTTAAGGTGGTCAGTATGTGAAAGTGAATCTGTGTTTCTTATCTTTTGTTCAATGGACGTATGCCAGAGTCAGCAAATTCACTTCCAAGGCTGTAAAATAGACTGAATGCTCTTCAACAAGAAATTAACCTTGGGAACATAAAGCCAGCACACATATAACGTATGATGAACTGGACAGTTGTTCCTGCATCATTGAAATTTTGTCATTAGCAATGACAAAAGAAAAAATAGATAAAAAATACAGATTAATCCAATCATTTCTAAATCATTTTCATTCTTCATCTTTTTTTTAAATTTTTTTACTTATTTTTAGTTTTCAACACTCATTTCCACAAGATTTTGAGTTCCAAATTTTCTCCGCATCTCATCCCTCCCCCCACTCCAAGATGGCATGCATTCTGAATACTCCTTCTCCTAATCTGCCCTCCCTTCTATCTCTCCCCCTCTTCTCTTATCCTCTTCCCCTTCAATTTTCCTGTAGGGCAGGATAGATTTCTATACCCCTCTTCATCTTATTTGGAGGGGGAGAGGAAAGACCTATGTATGTTGAGAACTCTCAGTTAGCAAGCTGACTATTCAAAATGCATAGTCAACAATTACTGTGCAAATTCTAGTCTTGAAGAATGACCTGAAATCACTGAGAAGAAAAAGGTATTGTCTAAGGTCATACAGCCAGGATGGATCAGAGGCAGGACTTAAGCCTAGGGCTTCCTGACTCTAAGACTGGCTTTGGCGCCATATTCCTTGTGCCACTTTGCAAAGGGGGAAATAATTATACCCATTCTAAGACTTGGGAAACAAAAGCCTGGGAAGACTATGACAGAGCAAAATGCCAAAGTAGAATAAGCAGAAGAGTTAAAAAAAATGGTAAGGGCATGAGATGCGTCCAAGGAGTGGAAGGCATTCTTATAGTTTAACAAATATGATGCTATGAAAGAGAAAAAGAGATAGAGAGACAGACAGACAGACACAGAAACACATAAAGAGAGATAGAGAAATAGTCAGAGACAGAAAGAGATAGAGGGAGGAAGGGAGGAAGAGAGACAGAGAGAGACAGAGCACAGAGACAGAGAAAGAGATGCAGAGAAAGATAAGAGCCCAAGACAGAAATAGAGACAGAAGGAGATGGAGAGAGGGAGAGAGAGGACAGAAGAGAGGAAAGGAGAGGAAGGGAGTGAGGAGGAGAGACAGAGAGATAGAAAGAGACAGGGAGAGATAGAGGAGATAGAGAAAGAGAGACAGAGAGAGAGAGAGGGAAAGAGAGAGTTTATTGAGGTTAGATGGGAAAGAATTGAGTATTTTTATGATTTTTTCACACAGTGTGTCTTTTATTTTACTTTGACTTTCAGGTCATCTTTTGAGGTCAGTTCAATTGTGTGTGTGTGTGTGTGTGTGTGTGTGTGTGTGTGTGTGTGTGTGT
>NW_020954652.1:2751678-2811523 GCF_900497805.2 Vombatus ursinus | reverse complement strand
TGTGTGTGTGTGTGTGTGTGTGTGTGTGTGTGTGTGTGTGTGTGTGTGTGTGTGTCTTATTTTATTTACTTACATGGAGATCCTTCAGGTTCTTAAAATCTCCATCTTTTATTTCAGCAATTTTGTTGTTCTGTAAATCCAGCAGGGTTGTGTCTGGAGGGAGATCTTTTGGCACTGATTCCAGGCCTGGGAAAAGCAGAAAGATAAGTGATCAGCAGAAAAGACTACCTAATCATAAACTGTGATTTAAAAAAAAAACAAAACTTTTCATGTTGTGATAATTTTCTTTCCCAGCAACCTCCCTTTCTTCTTCAGGGATTGGCTTTAAAATATGTGCTTTATCTGTTCTCACTAAGGCTCAGCATTCTTTTTCTTCATTTAATGATAAACTGAACTAGATCTCCCTCCCCAGAACTCTGATCTGCAAGATGAACAAATCTGTTTCCCTAGAGAGTGCATACCAACCCCTGCACTCAGCAACACTTTTCCTCCTTCATTGTTTATTTTGTTTTAAATGCTTTTCTTTGATAAGGCTGTCTGTATGAGTCAAATGTCAAGATCTCCATTTCTTTCCTGAACACTCCCATAAGAAAATTTTAACAATATCCAAATCATCTGTTTTAAAGGCAAAGATTTTTTTTTCCAAAGTGAACACGTCAAAGACAGTCTTACCCTGGAGTAAATGAAGTGAGCTATTCTATTTTTTTGGTTTTCTCACAACCCTGACATTTTATCCACATTTTGTGGAAGAGAAATCTCTTCATTTTTGTTTCATTTGCCAAAGGGGTATTGGATAGTCTCAACTTAAGTCTCTCTTTGGGACCATTTTCTGAATAGTTATTATGGAGCTAAAATGAAGTCATGGAAACAAAATAATCACACTAAGTTGTTGGATCACGCTTACTGTTCTCATCTTTTGGCCATCTGACTGTGAGGCAGGAAGGCTTTTGTATGGATTTTAGCCATGGATTATCAAATGGTCTACAAAGGTCAGAGGGATTCACAATCAATCTACAGGGTCAATGGAGATAAGCCATATTTGGAATGACTGCATGGTGATATATAGAAATTATTTTAATAGCTAGCAAAGAGACTGTTAACTATTTTCACCCAACTTTCTTTCATATATTTAAACTATAGTGCCATACTTTTAGTCTACCAGAAACCTGAAATAATAATACCAACTCCATTCAACACTTAATTTCAACTGCATGAAATGTAAGACAGCATGGTGGAATGAATTGAAGGGCTGGTCTTTTAGGCAGAAAGACATAAAGTCAGGTTGTATTTCTGACAAATAATATCTGTGTGACCAAGGACAAATCATAGCCTCTTAGTGTTCCATGCAACTTCCTAAGACATTCAATTACCAATGAATCTGTGATCTGCATCAGCATAGAATGGAAGCTCAGTGAGGTCAGGAACTGTGTCCCTAGTGGCTACCCCATAATGGATACTTGTTGTTGTTTGTCCTTCATTCTTGAAGAGGACCATGACATCAGGGAGATGATGCCATGACATGCAAGTGAATTGGATTTAAGTAAGAGAGGACTGTTCAAAGTCACCAGCTTTACTTTCTCTTCTGGAACCATCTGGGTCCAGTGGCGAGATATAGATCAGGACAACTGGAGATGGCCCTGGATACAGTGGAAGACCTTGGCTTTTTTGAGCTAAGGTCTTTAACAGGTCTCAATTTGACTGAGGGAATGCCCATTCAGTGATTAAGGATAGGTAAGAAATGAAGCAGAGAATGGTCTCTATACCTAGACAGAACAGAAAAAGAAAGAAAAAGAAAGAAAGAAAGAAAGAAAGAAAGAAAGAAAGAAAGAAAGAAAGAAAGAAAGAAAGAAAAAGAAACAAAAAAAAAAAGAAATCTAGGCATGAAAGACCCTCAAGGTTTCTGGCCAAAACAGAAACGATTGCTATTTACATTCACTCTAAGCGCTTATTGACCAATTGATCAGTTAATCAACGGATATTGTTTTCATAGTGTTCCTTTCCTCCACACTGATAAAATCACAGCCCATTTTTTTGAAGTACAAGAAACTGCTTTATCTCTTTTATTTTATCTTAAGTGAATTTCATCATTCATTTTTGCATGCATGCATCCATGTGTGAATTCATTCATTCTTTTAATAAATGCATTTTGGAGAGAAGAGATAGGGCATCTCATTATAATGATGGTATTCCTTTCCATTCCCTTCAACTGGAATTTATTAAGTGCCAACTGTAAACAAGTCACTTTACAAGGTATCACTCTAGTTCTTTAATCTTAGAATAGTTTAAAACATTTAATTTGAATGTATTTTGAGTGTTTAATAGAAGTGGTCACTCTATGGTAACTGGCTACCCCTGTATATCAAAAGACTGGAGGTGGAAATTGCCTCTCTAACATTGCATAACCAAGATTACTTTCTAAGAGAAAGACTTAGGTTAAAGAATGCTATTTTTTTTTCTGTTATCACCTAATTCCCAATTGTTTCTAAGCTTTGTTTACAACGTGATCATTTTACTCAAGGTCGTTCTTGGTCCCAAATCAATCGTCCACTGTGTTTCTCATTCTGGAAATATATTAAAAAAGAAAAAAGATGGGAGGAGCTAACAACAGGATAATATTCCCTTAGGCTGAGTTACAGAAATCATCCATGGAGAAATAATGAGCGAAACACTTTCAACAACTGGTAGAAAACCACCAAAGTAGTCAGCCTTGCAAGAATGTATTCAGTTGAGGTTTGTAATAGCAATGGTTGCCATTTTAGGAAATGATAATTTACTAATTGCATGCCATTTGGGAAGTGGAAACTTCTGCCAAATTTCTGTTAATTAGATACTTGAACAGAAAGCACAAAGAGATAGCAATATGCCTTTCCTTGAGAGGGGGAATTTAGGCAAATGCTTCCATGTCTTTGTTTCTCATAGAGCCTTTCTAATATCTCCATTTTTAATGGATTTTCTTTATATACGTTTGACTTCCATGTCTGACTTAACATTGGGTCCTGGCCAAACTGAAAAAAAAAATAAAACACCAGGTGGGACATGAAATGAGAAGGATGTCAAAACACAGTACATCTGGCTATGTGACAAGGATAATTATGGTAATATCCCTGAACTTGCGTTCAGCAGGAAACTGCTTGGGGTGAAATTCGTGCATTTTCACATCTCAAAGCTTGGGAAGAATCTCATCATCTGTGTGAAACCATGGAAAAGTCAGAATTTAGAATTTGGGCGAGGGAAGGTACATCCAGATATTAAGGCCATTAACCCTAGCTTATCCCCTCTTTACCCTGATGAGCCTCATGGCAAACCTATGGTACTGACTGGTACTTCATCAAGATGAATGCTGACAGAGAGCCTTTAGCAGTCCAGGAAGCAGTTAATCTCAGTAGTGTTTCTGGAAAGCATTCCTTGTAATATATCATATAATCTTAGGGCTAGTAAAGATGTTGGGAGATTCTATCACTCATCCATCTACCTCTAGTATGATAGAAGGATTACCTCTACGCTATTGACTCATGAAAGTAGTACAATGCCCTCAGCAAAATGGGCCCCAAATTGCTGAAGTAGATATTTTTACTCATACAGCTTAATATACATAGATATGAATTTGTAACTGTCCTACTCAAACATCTTCAGTGGTTCCTATTGCCTACAGAATAAAATATAAATTCCTTATATAAGATATAAATAAGAAATAAATTCCTTAGCCTTGTATTTAAGGTCCTCCCCCCAATCTAGTTCCAACATACCTTTCTAGGCTTATTTCCCACCACTCCATCTATTATAATCAATCAACAAGCATTTATTAAGCACCTTACATAGGTTTCCAAAGTGAGTGATACCACCCCCAGGGGGTGCTGGAATAATGCGAGGGGGGGATAATAGTTTGAAATGATGCAAATAAAAAAAAACATTAAAGGGTTAAAGAAAGTAGATTTCCAGGAGGTTCTAGATATTTTTTTAAAGGGGCAGTAGGCCAAATAAGTTTGGAGATCTCTGACTTGTTCCAAAAATTGTGTTAGATACTGGGGATAGAAAAAGAGAAAAGAAATTGCCCCTGCCTTCAAGGAGGTTATAGTCTATAAAGGGATATAGAATGTACATTAAATATAACTATGTATACAAAGGTACTATGCATATTACCTTTATATGCAGTATATATACATATGTGTATATATGTATGTATGTATATTTATGAATGTGTGTAGATATAAAACGTGTGTGTTGTTCAGTCATGTGCAGCTCTCCATGACCCCATTTGGGCTTCTCTTAGCAAAGATACTGGAGTGGTTGGCTCTTTGCTTCTCCAGCTCATTGTACAGATGTAGAAACTGAGACCAACAGGTTTAAGTGATTTGCCCAGGCTTACACACACAACTAGTAAGTGTCTGAGGCCAGTTTTGAAATTAGGTCTGTCTAATTGACTCCAGGCCCAGCTCTCTATCCACTGTGCCACCACCTCGCTGAGATATCTGTGTGTATGTGTGTGTGTATATGTATGTATATGTGTACGTATGTGTGTATGCATATATGTGTATATATATGCTTATGTATATAGAATAGGTATTTGGGTACTTATCTCTTTGGGGGGCACTAGAATTTCGAAGAAAAGGAAAGGTTTCATGTTGAAGCCAGCTCTTAAATAGACATCTGAGGGGAAACTGTGTTTTCGGTTGGTCAGTTTCTTCTTGTCCATTCCTACATCTCTTAGCAGTTCCCCATGCCTGGATTTGCCTCCCACACATTTCCATCTGGTTCAACTGAAATCAATGAACATTCAATCCTTACTGATCTGTTTCTACCTTCATAGAATCTCTCAAATATGACCCTTTCTCTCCTCTCACGTAGCCACCCCCTTAGGTCAAGTTCTCATCATCTCTCACCCAGATTATAACAAGAGCTTCTTAATTGATCTCCCTCTTCTGAAGGCTCTCTCCCCACTGCAGGCCATCCTCCAGATGGACTCCTTCCCTTTGGGGAAGATCTGATTGTCACTTTCCTACTCAATCTACCCCGTGCTTCTCTGTTACCTCCAGGAGGAAATATGAACTCTGCTGTTCAGCCTTTAAAATCTATCATAACTTGTCTCCAAATTCCCTCTCTAGCCCCATTTTATATTATCTGCCTTCTAGCATTCTGCTACCCAGCCAAACTTTTCTGCTCTTAAGTGACTCAATCCCCGTCTCTGGGCATTTGCAATGGCTATCCTCCACACTTGGAATGACCTCCCACCTCACCTCTACCTCACAGATTTCCTCTTTTCTTTAAGATGAAACTCAGTTACCATTTTCGTTAGGAAACCTTTCCTGAACCTATCCTTGACAAAACATTATTGCCCTTCCTCCCAAATCTCCTTGTGTTTAACTGCTTTGCAATGATTTACATTTATTCTTTTTATTTTGATTCTGAATATACTTTTAGATGCACTTTTTGTCTTGAAATTATGAACTCCTTGAGAAGAGGGATTGCTTGATTCATTGCACAAGCACCCTCAGGGGTTAGCAAGGTGCCTAGCACATAGTTAGTGCTTAATAAATGCTTAAGGATTAATTGATTGATATGTGCAAGGCACAATGGTTCCCTGTGCTTAAGAGCTCTGTAAGTATCTCATTATCATTCAGACATCACATGGAAGACAGAGTTTAAGATTTCTCCATAAGAAAATTATTTTGAAGCTGTGATAGGAAAAGCTAGAAAAGGAAATGACTGAAATTGGGGAGAACAATTAGGAAACCATTACAACAATGTCTGGCACATGGTAGGCACTTATAATTGTTTATTGGGTTGGATTGAAAGAAAGAACTGGGGTTATGGATATATGAGTGGGGAGAAGGGGTTGAATGTAAGAGGTTTTGTCTTTTTTTTAGATAGAGTTGACAATACTTGACAAATGATTGAATATGGGGGTAAAGGAGAAGGAAAAATCAAGAGTAAGACTAAAATTGGGTAAATGAAAGAGTGTTGATGTCATTCAGAGGGATGTGGAAGTTTAGAGGAGAGGTAGTTTTAATGGAAAAGAAAATTAGTTTCATTTTGGATATGCTGAGTTTGAGATGCCTACTGGACAGAGAGCCAGAGACAGGGAGAGGGAAAGAGAGAGAAGAATAGGGAGGACAGGATGTAGAGGGAGGGAGACAGAAAGAAGAGAGAGAAGTAAGAGAATAAACATCCTGTAATAGTAGAACTTCAAAGGAACATGGAAAACTACACAAAAAAAAGTATATTTTGCTTGGCTTGTTGTTCATTAGTTTTCTTGGGACCAAACAAATACTAGAATTGCCAAGTAAGATTCTTCTTATTCTGAAAATTTATGAGGATATTGTGTGGGTTATTAAGTTTATGGGTTTCTCAATGGGTGAACTCTATTGGAGGATTCAGAGGAGGTTACAGACAAGTTCTAACAGTCTGGAAAGGCACAGGGAAGGGAAAAGGAATGTGATTGATCACTATCTACATCGTTGGAGGAGAAACCTACATTAATGAGATCATAGATTCTTAGAAGTCTCTAATTATTAAGTTCATATTAAAAGAAAATGGAGAAAAAAAAATAGAACCAGAACAAAAGTTTATCTTTAAAGTTTGTCCCAGACCAGTGTTCCTTTGACTGTCCAGACATGGTTCTCCACTTATCTTATCAAGGAGAGTCAGTTTGGAGCAGTTGGAAGCTACCAGTAGTCAGAGAAGGAGGACTTGGGTTCATATCTAGTTTCTGCTATTTTCTACCTGTGTGTCTTGGGCAAATTGCTCCACCTCTCTTAGCCTCCACTGTTCCAAATGTAAAATGAGAAGGGTTGTACTAGATGACCTCTAAACTAACTCTAAACCCGTGATCTGTGTAGATAAGCATTATGCTTATTTTTCTGAAAATACGAACATCGTTATCCTCATTGTTATTGTTTGAATTGTACCCCTAGTTTGAATTGCCTTCTCATCTCTCCCTGCTTTCATTGGCTCAAATCCTAACTATCTCTCAAAGTCCATTTAAATTCCTACTCTCTCTAGAAAGTCTCCCAGGATTATCACTATCCCAAGCAACCTCTTTCCTCTGAACTCCTCCAAATTTACCATCTTACGAATGGAATATGCAATATATACTGGAATAGTAATTTGGCATAATAAATAGAAAACTGGCCATAGAGTCTGGAAAATATAATTTCAAGTCCTGCCTTTGATACATACTGGTGGTATGATGACCCTGGCAAGTCTCTTAACCTCATTTTCCTTCTCTGCAAAATTGGGATCATGATAATAATAGCACCAACTTCATCAGTTGTTGATGTTAAACAATATGTATAAAACGCTTTGCAAACCTTAAAGTACTATATAAATATTAGCTATTTATTAAGTGCCTATTATTTGTCAAATATGGGCAGCTAGCTGGTGCAGTGGATACAGCACTAGCCCTGGAGTCAGGAGGACCTGAGTTCAAATTTGGCTTCTGACACTTACTAGGTGTGTGACCCTGGGCAAGTCACTCAACTCTGTCTGCCTCATCCTTCATCTTTAAAGTGAGCTGGAGAAGGATATAACAAACCACTCTAGTATCATTCCCAAGAAATCATCAAATGGTGTCACGAAGAGTTGGCCATGACTGAAATTATTCAACAACCACAAAAATTTGCCGAACACTATGATATGCACTGAAAAGAAATACAAACAAAAATAACTATATTATAGACCAGATTCCTGACTGAATTTGGGCTCAACTAGATTGTCATGGGGATGTCTTACTACCCTGAGATTTTGAGATTCTATGATTTTGAGGGAATGCAAATTTGAATATATCAGTCATTGAAATAAAAATCTTTCATATTTACTGTATTGACATATTAAAAAGTCTGTTCAAAATATTCACTAGAAGGACTGGGATTTTAAGATATCTAAAAGGACCAGGTAAAGTCTTTTGCATCAGTTGACACACCACGTTACAAGCTCACCTGAAATTTTTAAAAAAGAAGTTTGGCCAGATTAAACTAAATCCTGTTTCTTGCAAAGAATTAGTGGCTTCTTTTAAGTGAAAAGTACATTAAACAAAAAGCTTAGATGATGTTTTTATCCTAAATCCTAGTAGCTATACTGCAGAGACTTTACCTGTTACACCATCTAGAAAAGCACTATTGTCATATGGTGTCAACTACTCTGAATTATAGGAATAAAGTATCTGGAGCAGACGACCAGCCTGTAGAGGACATGACTAGTCAATTCACCTCTGTTTTAGTAGTAGCAAACATCAAACCAGGTATCATCCTTCAAGGATGCATTTCTCCACATTCCACATCACAGTTAAACTGGGAGAAGAAGTGTCAGTCTAAAAAGATATAGAGATAGAGATAGATATATGCATACATACATATATACATACATATACATATGCATATAAATGTGTGTATGTGTATATGTAATATATACACGTAATATATAATAGATATAGATATAATATATATCTGTCAGTATATAAAATAGATATCTATCAGTATATATATAGTATATACACATAATATATAATATACATAGATATAGATATAATATATAGTTTAGAAAAATAGCATGCCATTACTGTATTGGTATCTTATATTACTCTCATTCCTTCCTCATTTAGTAATGGATGACATTTTACTTAATTCTTCTCTTCTGCCTAATACAGAAATCCTGGAAGATTGATTATTTAGTCAGTGATTAATGATTCAATTAGCAATGAAGCTTGATTCATTTGGAATTTCAAATTATGTACATCCACTTTCTAAACAGTTAATTTTCTGTGTGATCTATTGTTATACAATTAAAAAGTTATTAGAGAAATACAAACTTTAAAAAAAAATCTGCTGCTAAATATAAATCCTAAAGACATTTCTATTGAAGGCAATGAATTTTATAGTTATCCTTCAAATATAACTGTGAAGTAGCTTTGTCCATTAAATTAGATAGCAATTAAAAGCCTACAATTTTCTTCATAGAAATCATAATAGAATTTCAGAAACAACACAAGCATATAATCTAATGACCTCAGTATTATTCTAGGTGGATTGTTTTGGTGACAAGGGTAAAACCAATGTAAAATAAATGTATAGGTAAATGTAATTGCTTGTTAGTTTTTTTTATGACTTTAACCTTGGGCATATGATGTCTGACAAATTTCTGAATACACAATCTTTTCTTACTTTATCAGTTGCAGTATTTCATCCATTTTAGCTTATCTAATGTCATTAGGTAAGCCCACAAATCTAGTTAAGTTATCCTTTAAATCAAAAAAGTTTACTTAAAAGTAATCACTTATAAAGTGTCAGAGGCTGAATGATAGGCAAACTATTTCCAAAATATTCTACAATTATTTATTTTGAAACATATGTAAATGTGCTTGTACCTGTGAGTGTGATGTATATATTTATATCTGTGTGTATAATATATGTATGTATGTGTGTGTGTGTATTTCTAAAGGAACCTGAGAGTTTTTTTTAACACATCTAGTTTCTTTAAAAAAAAAAAAAGGATTTACTCTTTTTTTCCAAAAAAATTGTCAACAAAAAAATACTTTCTGAAATGAAGGATAATAAATAATTGCTTTTCCTCACAGCTGTCCCAATGATAAATAGCTTTGTTCTTCTAACAACTGAAAGAAATCTGGTGAACATCAGGGTGGAGAAAGGCCAGGTCATCCCAAAATTTCATGCATTTTTCAGTGGCATGTTTCCAGACTCCAAGATTTATACAAGGCTTGCTTCCCAATCTTATTTTCTTCAAGTGAATCTGGGATTTCAACTGAGACTATGATGTCCATACTTTTTTGATTTTACATTGTTATGTGCCTAAATATTATTCAGGGTGCAAAGAATTGTCTTTATGGTCAAGTGTAGGGATATTCAAAGTCCAGTTAGTACTATGGATTGACATATGGGGTACATATTTGGGGGAAATTAGAAGTCCTTGCACCATAATTCCTTTGAGTTTTTTCAAAATAATGCACTACATATACCACGTCAATCCAAAGCCTTGTCTATTTTCAGTCTGTTTATTCTTGCATTTTCTCTCTATTACTGAGTAACTATGGAGATGAGTTGTTTTTTTTCCTTCAAAATTCAAAGGGAGAAAATTAGGTTAAAATTATTTGAAAAAAATTATCTATTCTTGAGCAGGAAGTGTCTGTCTTTTACTTCTGTAACGCTAATGCTTGGCAAAATATGTGATACACAGTAGGCACATGATAATGCTTGCTACTTGACATACCATTGACCTAATGCAACTTGGCATACTCCAGGCACCTTGTTAGGTATATTTTGTTTGTTTGTTTTTGTTGACCTGTAAATCTTCCAATGTAAGGTTCTTTCAACCTGGAAAAGGGTAGCAAAGGTGGATTTCCAAACGTCTTTCACCATGTGAACATCTCCAGAAAGGGCTGGTGGAAGACTAGCTCTATAAATGGTTATTAAACAAGTAAGTCTAAACTTACAAATGGAATATTATCTCATCAAATCACTCACTCAGTCAAAAATATTTCCAGTACTTCCTCTACTGGTGCAGATTGCAACCCCTTATTATTGGCAATTTTTGTCTGTGACCTTGTAAGAAGCCTTCATAAAAGAGCTAAGGTTCCAATATGGCCTTTAGGATATCCATTACACTGTCTCATTCTAACAAATATCTATAAGCACCTACTATGTGCAAAACACTATGCTAGGTACAAAAGTGAGACAGCAGTGATTCTCAAAGAGTTTACATCATACAAGAGAGAAAGAGCCTACTTACAAATTTATAGATTAATAATAATAATAATTATGTATATATACATGTAATAAATATGTAAATGTAAAAGCCTACCATGACACAGGGGCACTAAGAACTGAAGAAATCATGAAAGATATGTAAGAAATAATGCTTGAGTTGATCCTTGAAGGGACCTTTCTCAGCCTCAGTTTCCTCATCTGTAAATGGAGATAATAGCACCTCCCTCACAGGGTTGTCGTGAGGATCAAATGAGATAATATACGTAAAGCAACATGCAAACACTAAAGCACTATAGAAATATTAACTATAATTATTAAGTTACTTATGAAATATAAATAACCCATTGATAACCCATACTGAACTGTCTTTTCTACAGTTACAGAAAAAGTGATATTCTTAATACTCATTAAGTATAAGTACATCACCTCTTCCCTTGATCTCATTCTTTCTCACCCCTTCTAAATTCCCAAAGACTCTAAATGTATTATACTATGATCCCTCTCTCAAATATATTTTTTTCATCATCATTGTCTTCTTCTTATCTGTCCCTAGACATACTCAGGTCTCCCCAGTCCCAACATATTCAGGGGAATGCTAGTAAATGTTTAACAACCAGCTTTGCAAATTGTATATGCACATATGTAATATATGTATATATGTACACACATATGTATATAATATTATATATGTGCATGTGAATGGCATAGTTTTAAATTCACTCTGCATTATTATCATTTTATCTATCACTTTTAAGAGTCTAGCCTCTAAGACTATCAACAACATAATAAATCACACTCTGTTTTGTAACTTTTTATAGATTTCTGAGGTGTAAACATTCACATTGAAAATTTAACACACAGCACTAGAAGTTAGCTCCAGCATGTCCCTGACCCAATCCAATGAAAGCCTTTCTTTGACTCTTCTGCCCCATCCATTTACCAGCCCATATCTCTTCTCCCTTTCTTTACTAAATTTCTTGAGGAAAGTTGTATCGGATGATTCTACTTTCTCACTCACCACTCTATGGTAAGGACTCACTCATACCAACGACCTCCAGAATGCCAACTCCATTAACCACTTCCTGGTCCTTATCCTCCTTTTCTTCTGCATTTGACACTACTGATCACTCTCTTCTACTATATACCCTCACTTCCTTTGGCTTCAGGGACAACATTCTCTCCTGGTGTTCTTCCTACCTTCCTAACCACTTCTCCATCTCCTGTCCATGGATCTCTTACCTTTCCTCTCTATACTCTCTCCCTTACTAGTCTCCTTGATTCCCATAGCTTCAACTCTCATCTAGTCCAATGACCCTCCAAAAACCATCCCTAGTCAATACCTCTTCTCTGAACTCCAGATATGCATTTGTACCTATCTTCAAGAGCCCTTAATTAGCTATATCACTAATACCTCAAATTCAATACGTTCAAATCTGGACTTCTTGCCTTTTCTCTTAAGCTTGTTCTTCCATTTCCTTCAGTGTTTATATCCCATCTGTTATCAGTTTCTATCCATCTTAGCTCTTCAACATCTTTATAATCTTTCTCTTCCCTTCTTATCCCATTGCCATCTTCCTAATATAGACTTTCATTTTCACTTTCCTGTAATACTGTAATAGCTTCTTAACAGGTCATAGAAATGTAGATTTAGAGCGGGATCTTTGCAGATTATGTAGTCCAACCCATGCACCTCCTAAACACTCTCTCTCTCTCTCTACATATATATACATATATATATATATACATATATATATATATACACATACACACACACACACACACACACATACTCTCTCTCTCTCTCTTTCCTTTAATCTATACTTCAAAACCAGGATTCCATGTCATTTCCCAAACATTTCCAAACCATGCCATCTGTACTCTCACCATTCACCTTAAACCTCCCTCACTGGAACCTGGATTTTGCCCCCTGGGACTCTACAACCTGATAAATGAGTTATTTTCCTTTTTCTTGCCCAGAATTAGGCCTCTACATCACTTCCTCGCCATATCCTCAGCACTTAGCTTCTTTCCCTTAAAGGCTTAATAAATGTTTGTTCACTGACTGATTGTAGTCTTCTCCCATTAAAATATAAATTTCTTGAAATACAGAAATTGTCTTTCTTGCTATTATTCATATTCACAGCACTGGCACAATGCCTAGAACTACGAGAGCTTGACTGACCTGCCCAGGGTTATGCTGCCATTGTAGGTCAGAGGAGGAGCTTGAACCCCGGTCTTCCTAGTTTCAAGGCTCCTCTCTATCCAATGCCCCAGGGTTGACCTGACAGTTTAAAAACCCACAGCCATGTGGAGAAATCACGACGATCTCATTTATCGTTCAGAACCTTTAAGATTCCATCTGCAATACTTGAATTCAATTCAGCCCCTATTTATTAAGCGCTTACTTTGGGCTAAGTACTGAGGCCATTATAAAGTTTAGCCAGGATGCATTCCTGCTCTCACAGAGCTGAGACATGAAATCGATTTAAAACAACTTTAGTAAAAAGGAGAAAACATGTCATATCCTGTTAACACACCACTCAAATTGTTCACAGTGAAAAAAAAATTGGCATTTCTTATGTCTCTTGGAAATCCCATTTATTTATTTATATATGCTGACAGTGTTCTTTGGTATCTTTTCTCTAAAGCCCATCTTAAGATGTTATCATTCCAAAGTGAATTCCTGAAGATTAGACCTAGAAACCCCCAGCACAATACTCGAACTGGCCTTTCTAAACATGATCCCAGTCTTCTCAGATATGTTTTTTTGGAGGGAGGAAGGGAGGCAGGGTGGAATCCAGACCTAGGATTTCATCAGAATGGAAACTCCCTCTATCCATGGAATTTTGAAAGCTTTCTGTAACTTTGAGTCTTTGGGAATTGTTTAGGTCGTTGAGGTTAAAAGACCTATCCAGTCTCAAAACCTTTCTACAAATTTAGATTGAAAAAATAGTCTTCTTTTTTTAATCTCAACATGAAGATCATTGTTACATGGAGCTCTCCTGTGAGGAAAACTCTCCAATCATGCAGATTAGAACCTGTTCTGTAACTTACAGGTTTTCTTCTCTCAGAGGATAACTTTTCCACCACCATTCTTAGGCCTTTCAAAGATTTATTACCTAATATTTAGACAGGCCTTTGAAAGTTAATTGGAAGCACTGAAAAATTCAGTGACTTGCCCTGCATCACAAGCCAGGATATATTAGAGATGAAGATTAAACCCAGGTCATCCTGATCCTGAGATCAGACCCTCTCCCCACTACTCTGGACTACCTATCTATAGAACTAAAATTATAGTAGCGTCTTCTCTTTCCCTATGATGGCAGGAATTTGATACCAAAACTGTTCTCAAACATCTAAACTATTAATATGTGCTTAAGTTTAAAATAAAATCTTTTTTTATTTATAAATTATAATTAGATTATATTTCAAAAGTGAATAGTTTTGACATACATGACATTTTCCATGGGAAAGACTTGGTGTAATAAGCAGCTACAATAAGAATTCCTCCAGGCAAGAGGTTACAGAGAAGGTTCCACCTTGAATTTGTAGAGGGACTTTCCTCATTTGGAGGTTCTCTAAATCAATGAAAGCACAGGTCTAGTTCCTATTGCTAGAATTACTAGCAGTAAGATGTCCATATATTGTAGTCATGTTGACAGGATAGCTCCTTTTGAAATTCACACAATGAAACTGAAGAATATGATGTTCAACACAATATGGCTTTTTAATGAACTATATATTAGGTATGTGATGGGGTCCATAACCATCTCAGAGTTGATTTTATGTTCCACAATGTGTGAGGGTGCAGATAGATAGTTTTTTTAATGTTTACATTTATATTTATATATTTATATTTTCCCCCTTTGAAACAGGTATTCTAATCATGAAAATTGGAAGCTCATTGCTCTAAATGATTTAATTTCAAAGAACTGATTTCAATAAACCATGATTTTTTCTCCAAGGTATATGGAATAAGTGCTGAATTTGGAAACACGTGATCTGCATTAAAATCCCAGATCTGCCCCCTTACTAAATGTGGAATTTGGGGCAAGTCACCTAACTTAGGGAGGCCTTAGTTCCCTCATTAGTAAAATGAAGACAGAATGGTTTCTGAGGTTCCTCCTAACTCAGCCTATGATAAGGTCACTACCCTGTTATACTGTCTTGTCTTTCTGTTTTATTCCTCCCTTTTCATAATTGTCTCTTTTTCAAATCTGTCTTTTCCATTAAATCCTACTCATCATTGGTAATTTTCTTCCAATTGTTTTTTTTTCCAAAATGTCAACTTTTATCTATAAAACATGGCTTACTATGGTATTTTTCTTCCTTTTCTATAGTAGTCTTTTACTAATGTCATTTTTGGCTGGAGGAAGAGGAGATGAGTTGGGTACAATAATTCAAGACAAGGACAAGATTTCATTCCTCCTACGGGTCAGTTGATTTCAAAATTTTGTCAGTCCCTGATGGATCTTCTAATCCCACCCAAGAGATGTATTTAAAGGTTGAACTGGGGCAGTATATGGAATATACTGGGTGGATTTAGCAATCATCTTTATTACTAAAAACAAATAATTCAGAGCTAGTAATAGTGAGTTAATAATTATAATATAACATAATAATTAATAATAATGCCATCTTCATAGGGATAAGAGTAGGGACTAGACTCGTCATTTCATTGGTATAAGAAACTCCTGGGTTAGGAAAGTGCCTCTACTAATGCAGAGTCAGGATCTTCTCTTCAACTTATGGTCAAGTATTAGAACACTGAAAAGTTAAGTAACTTGCCTGGAGTCACACAGAAAATATGTATTAGAATAAGACTTGAACCTCGGTCTTCCAGGCTCAAAGATTAGCATTCTTGCCATTATATCACATTGTCTCTCTATCATCTATTTACAGGAAGAATATTATCTTATTTCCTCTATGCAAAGACTTGAGGGAATCATTATTATATTATTATTAATAATAGTTATTATATAGTTATATATTTGTATGTTGTTTATTACATATGTGTATTATATAATTATTAACAATATTATATTATTATATTGTATTCTTATTATAATTATATCTTAATGAGAATTGCATTAACCACCAACATGGGATAATGGGTTTAAATCTGGAAGGAATTGTAGAGACTATTAAATCTGCCTCTCTCCTATTTTACAGTGTAGAAAACTGAGGCACAGATGGGTTAAGTGACTTGCCAAGGATTATAACTAAACTAGTAAGTCTCTGAGGCAGGATTTGAACCCAACTTCCAGTTCCAATTTTAATGTCCTATCCACTACACAATGAATGTATTTGCCTCTAGCTTACATACAAGCGTAAATGTTGCTTTTTTTTTCCTTTTTCATATAGATAAAAAGGGAATAAATTTTAAAAGTTCAGTTCATTGTTGGAGACTAAAGTTGATGAAAGTGGATTTTGATTTTTTTATTTATTTTTTCACCAATAACATAGTTTTAAACCAATCAATTGGCTCAACTTGTAGCCATATGATCACGGCTCAAGAGCTAAAAAGAAGCTCAGTGGCCCCTGAGTGCCACCCCTTCACTTTACAGATGAGGAAACAGAGGCTCAGAGAGCTGAAGTCATTTCCTCCAAGTCAAATATATAGTGTCAGAGATAGGTTTTGAACCAGAGTCCAGAGAAGTATTCTTTCCATTGTACCATTTCTACAAGTCATTGTTTTTGGCTTTAAAAAGTGAGTTTAGGATCCAAAAAAGGAAAAAATATACATATATGGATATTTATGAATATATTTATGGATATATATGCATATATATAGATATATACATATGTGTATATAAGTATATGCATATATTTGTGTTTATATTATATTATATATGTGTATATTCAGATAGATAGATAGATAGATAGATAGATGATCTGTGTTTTCCATATAGTATATGTTAAATTTTCAAGTTTTCACACCTTTCTCTTCAAAAAGTGTTCTCTGTTGGAGAGAGGATAACTTTAAGGGATTCTTTAGGAATGTACAGATAAGGTACTACATCAATTGCTTTCCTTTTGGGAAATATATGAACATGCTAGCCAAAAGTCTTTATACCCAAAAGTGAGGGAACTGCTAGGAAGGCTCTTATCCTTTTAAAAATATGATTATGTTTATGATATTTGTAATTTTAGTATCTGTAATGGAGCACCCAGGTGATATGACTGATGTTTATAAGGTTAGTTATTTTAATATTCATCATTCTTTTGGATGGCCATCATAGAATAAATAAAGTCAACACGAGGTCTTGGATGAGATTGTCAATCAGACTTTAATTCTATGAATTCAATATGATTTCTTAAGAATACTTAGTCATCACTTGAGGCAATGGACCATGTTGTGATAGAGAGCTGACTTCAAAGTCAAGAAAAGTTGAAAATGAGTCCCATCTTAGATACAAAGTGATTATGAAGAAGTCTTAATCTTTCAGTGTCCCAGACAAGTCTCTAAAACATTAAGTTGAAGAGAAGTTGTCATTCTACAGTGGGAGAGGGAGTTTTCAGAGTTCCCTATTCTGATGAAATCATAGGCGTGGTTTAAAACAAAAAAGAAGCTATCTATAACTACAGCTATTGAGACGGAGAGAGAGAGAGACAGAAAGACAGAGACACAGAGACACAGAGACAGAGATAATAGAAAGAAAGAAACAGAGAGGGATAGATGGAGAGGGATACAGACCGACAGAAACAGACACAGAATGGCAGATTGAGACAGGGACAGAGACACAGAGAATCAATCATCTCAGCCTCTACTCTCTTCTTTCTACATAAAAGTCTACAAAGTACAAGTAAGAAACAGAATGGTAAAGCCAATGGAGGCACATAGACTTGGGTTCAAGCCCTACCTTTAACACATCAGTTAACAAGTATTTATTAAATTCCTCCTATGCCAAGCACTATGCTTGAGGCAAATATCTACAACCATACATTGCAGGTGATTGTACAGTCTTCACTACTGAGGAGAGTGTCCCCTCTACCAGTATGTTCCCCCAACATCACACTGTCCCCCTCCTTATCCCCAAAACAAAAGAAATTTGAGAATTTTTTCCCCTTTTAATCAGACTTCTAGGGAACAGATGAAATGTGGGAAAATAACTCATCTTTATAAACACTGCCATGGCTTTCCCAAATCCTTTAACTGTGTGCCATCCTACAACATTTTTATTATGTGTTCCTGTGAATGACTTGGTGTTTTTTAATGATGTGGAATTGGAAGGCCATCCCAGAATGCTTTTATCAGGCACTGAGCTTTGAAAATATTTGTCATGTAAACAGTCAGACTTAGTTCAGGGCAAGTTTTTTTTTTTTTTTTTTTTTTCTGAAGTTCACAAATGACTGGCCAGATCTCTCTTGGTTCCAGTATGTGGGGTCATGGAAGTAATTGATGTCTTTATAGGTTTAACTTGCTTAGGAGAAAATAGACCTTAGTTTGGAGGAAAATTTGAGAATACTGTTGGAATACTTAACATTTCTTACCAGATGTCATTCTAAAGTTATTAACACTCAAAACTGGCCAAGAAGATTCAAATGTAAGAAGCAGCTGTAGGCAGTGAGCTTGAGAGTGAGAGGACATTAGTTCAAATCCCAGTTTTGCCACTTATTCTCTCTGAGCCTCAGTTTCTTTATTTGTAAAATAAAAGGCTTGGACTAGCAGGTCTCTAAGATACATCCCAGCTTTAAACATATGATCCTATGAACTGGATTTGGGTCTTGGTTCTTCCACTAAATACCAATGTCACCTTGGGAAAGTCACTTAACATTTTTTCTCTTTTTTTTGTGTAGGACCAAATAACAACTTATGTATTAGTAATATTCATATTATGTATTAGTGATATCATTGTAGATTATAGGATAAAATCATATGACTGTCCATTATAGAGAATTATATTCCATTAACCCTGGAGCTGGTGATTACAGGATCAACACTCCTCACCCCTATGAATCACTGTCACTATTTCAGTGGGACCTTTCCTTTCATTCACCATTTCTTTATTTCCTAGGGCACTGCTGAACAAAACACCAGATATTTGATTTCCAATTGAAAGGTCCATTGAGGTGGCAGGTAGAAGGTCTTTATCGAAATATCCTGCAGTTAATAGCTTAAAAGCCTGCTGACAAAGTGGCTATGACTGATGGGCATACCCCTCCACCAACTAGAGAGTTTCCCCCACTTCTGGTGTTAACCAACGACGAAATCGTTCTGTCTCATTCTCTTTTTGGTGCTCTTATAAATATATAAAAATAGCTAGCATCCAAGGGGAGGGGTTCTTGATCAGGAGAATGATCTTGGACCCAATTAATTAGGAACTTCCAGACTCCCTAAGAAATTAACTAATCATGAAAAAAATGCCTATTGACTCGACTCAACTTCTCTCAGCCTTAGTTTTTTCATCTATAAAATGGGGATGAAAATAGCAATTACTTCATAGCATTATTGTGAAGATAAAATGAAATAATATTTGCAAAATGATTTGTAAACATTAATGCACTCTAGAAATGTTAGATATTATTAATATGCACCTCAAATATAAGCCCATATTTTGATATTTCAGCAGTTTTAATATAATTTTATAATGTATATTTAAATTATGTTTAATGACTTTTCTTCACTATTGACTTCCTGGGATAAGCAAGTCCTGAAATATTTGTTCCATTGAATCAAAAGCTTGAGACAAGGGAAACTGTTAGTAGTATTTTTTATTTTAATTTATAGCTACCGACTCAGATGTTCTCCATGCAAATAACAAATTATCAAACACCTTGTCCTTAAAGGTGAAATGGATCTTAGAGGGTCTTAATTTTACAAATAAGGAAATGAAGGCCAAGAAAAAAATGATTTGCTCCAGGGAACATAAGTATCAAACAACAAAGCCAGAACTCAAACCTAGGTCATAGGATTCGTGAAGATAGAATTAGATCATATTTGTAAGGTGCTTTGCAGACCTTAAAATGTTATCTAACAGCTAGCTATTATTATTGTTGTAATTTATTGAAAACTGAGATGAATTTTAGAGGTCATCTAACCCAAGCCCTTCATCTTACAAATGAGGAGACTGAGGCCAAATGAGCATCGGAATCAAGATTTGAAACACGGTCTTCTGACATGGTACAGTGTGTAGAGCACTGGGCTTGGAGTCAGGAAAATGCCGCTTCATGAGATCAAATCTGGTCTCAGATACTTATTAGCTGTGTGACCCTGGGCAAGTCACTTAACCCTGTTTGCCTCAGTTCCTTCATCTGTAAAATGAGTTGGAGGAGGAAACGGCAAAACATTCCAAGATCTTTGCCAAGAAAACCCCAGATGGGGTCATGAAGAGTTGTACATGAATGAAACAACAGAATAAATTATGACTCCAGAGCTCACTCAACTTCTCACTTTCCCATAGCTGCTTCTTCCTAATCATCATCCATTTGGCTAATGTTGGATTTCTATAATGTGAAGCTGAAAGTTAACAAGGTACTTAGAATAGAGGAATTTCGGATGAACTTACCCAAATCAGAACACTGAACAACTCGAAGGTGGCACTGGCAACGGAAAGGGCAGACTGGCCCCAATGGTTCTAGCTCAAAAATGCGGTCGGTGGGACCTACTCCAGAGGCCTCATCCTCGAGCATAAAGTCAAATAAGCCCGTTTGAAATGGTTTGGCCCAGCAAACTGGTACAAGAAGGAGGAAGATGATAGTAGATTTCATGGTTTATTTCATTGATTTTTCAGGAGCAGAGAACCTACGGACCAAATGAAAGGGTTAGAACAAGACAGAGCAGCATCATCACAGAATAGTTCCATCTGCAATATCCCATCATGGATGCAAAATGTCCAAAAAATAGCAAGACAAGTGTCTGCTTTGGCATTAGTTAATAGAATATTAAATTTTTGTTCATAGATCAATCAATGAATATTTATTAAATCCTTTTTTATGTAACAAGCATGGTACTATGGACTGTGGCTACAAATGCAATGAAAAGAAACCCTATTTGAAAAAAAGTATACATTCTAGAATAAAAGGGAAATTATTGGCACATTTCCATAGCATGCAATAGGAAGGGGGGGAAAGGGAATAGAAATATGATTTAAAACTGTTTGTTCCCAGTGTAGGTGTGAAATAAGATCATATAGCTTCCATACCTTCTAACCCAGAAATCCCACTGCCAGGCAAAGGAGACTAAAAGAAAGGCTTAATGTACACCAATATAATTAGTAACACTTTTTTGGAGGTAAAATGTAGTCTAGTTATGGCATAGACCCCCCTGGCATAGACCTTCATTCTTGGTCCTTGGACAACACTCTTAGCCCACTAGTATTTATGTTGGCAGGTCTAGGATTCTCAGAGGAAGGAATATCTGTCAGGCCTAAGGACAATCATTATGTTGGGATTTTTCTACTGCTAAGCCCCTACTGGTATGTTCACCATTTACACCACATCAGTCACCGTGATACCATTAACTCAAATATAAAAGACTTACTAAATAATAAGATAAAAGCAATGTCATATTTAATCAATAGATCAAAGAAAGAATAATCATATAATTTATTCAATTGAATGCCAGAACAGGAATATTATTAAAGTTCTCCCATAAAACTAGGTTGCACTCCTTCATCAATGTACAACGTACAGAAACTTAGCAGGTAGGCACATAAATAGGGAAATGCATGGACCTGGGCCTACTGAAACTTTGGACTACAGACTGCAATGTCTTTGGTTTCTTCAGGAACAATCTTCCCTACTTGAAGCCACTTCTGTAATCACTGCTCCCTTTCTGGTCCTTACCAGTCTCTTGATAGGCAAGACCACTCCTCTTCTGCTCACAAGATGATGAATCAGTGACAGCTCTTTTCCCTCATTGCCACCCTTAACAGATTACTAAGAAAAAAATGTTATGTTCTTTCAGTGACATGCTCCTCAAATCTAAAAATGGCAGAAGATTCTGCTTTGTTCAATCAGCTCCAATTCCCTTCTCGCAGGAAAGTCCAGCTCACAGCAAAATAAATACAAACTTTCTCCCTCTTAAACAAGGCAGGTCAGTAGAAAACAAAAAGACATCTGTGGAAAGTTTCCTTTCTTTCAACTGTACATGACACTAGATAGCAATAAGACCCAATAGATCTTCCCACAACAAGATCAATTCCCTTCCAATAAGCTTGCAGCAGTGGCTTAAGCCTTTCTCCAGTTAAGCAAAGCAATAATTCTCTTTCAGTCAGCTGAAGAGTTATCTGTTTCATCTGGAAATTTTTGGTATCTTTTGTACTCCGAGACAGCTAACTCCCCTATTCCTAGAGCAGTTTCCTCCTCCTCCTCCTCCTCCTCCTCCTCCTCCTCCTCCTCCTCCTCCTCTTTCTTCTTCTTCTTCTCCTTCTTCTCCTCCTTCTCCTCCTCCTCCTCCTTCTCCATTTCCTCCTTCGCCTCTTTATTTTCCTACTTCTTCCTTTTCTCATCTCTCTCCTTTTCTCCTTCATGTTCTTCGTTTTTAAAAATCACCTTAATTACCCTATTCAAAAGGAATTCATAAAAATAGTACACAGTAGTTTTAAATACCACTTTTTCTTCTTATAATCCCCTTCTAACCGGATATAAAAAGAGACTTTACCAGGCAGAAACAGTGTTTGTCCTTCCGACGGTATTGTTAGCAGTGCTTTTGATTTTCAACAATGATTACAGTTTTTCTGCTGCAACTTGAACACTCTTCTAAGAGAAAATTTTTTTAAAAAAAAACCCAAAAGACTGATATGTGGGCCTCACATATGTCTGAAGAATGATTTGGGGCAAATTACTTCCCTCTAATAAGAGGTATCAAAAGTTACATTAACTTTAGAAAAATAAAATTACATTTACCAGATTCTAATTGCAAAATTCCTATTTAATCAAAGGTTAAAACTAGTTTAATAATGCACTCCTATTAGAAAATTAAATAAAACATTGTAACTTGCCACATCTATTTTTTTCTTAAAATATAATTTGTCTTCAAAAGGAATAGTGATGATGCCTTCACATTCTTTAAGTGTCAGAATTAGTGGATATTTTGCGACCTTTGGTCTGATCACTTCAATAACCTAAAAAATATATTCCATATTACTGTCAATAGTTGAGGTTTGTCTCTAAAAGTTCAACAAAAATACTTTTCCAGTCTTCTCTTTACTCTTGTTTTTGCATTCAAAACTCCTACTCCACTCTGGTCTTTTCATTGGAAATGCTTAAAAGTTTTCTACTCCATTAAGATTTATAACTTCTTTGGTTTGTTTCATTTTTCCCCTGTAGAATTATATTTAGCATTTCAGGCTACTTTATTTGTTGCTTATAATCCAAAATCCATTGCTTTTTGGAACATTTAATTCCAAACTCTCCTTTCAATTTTGTAAAACCTGCCAGCTCTTGTGCAATCCTAACTGTGGTTCCTTTGCATTCTTGGGACTTTTCATTTTTTTTCTTCAGTTTATAAGTAGATTCTTTCTACTTTTACTTTGCACTCTTTTTCTAATAGATCTGGACAGTTGGAGTGGTTCTCATGGTTTTTAAGAAGCTCAATAATTCTTTTTTTAAATAAGTTTTTATTGATATTGTCTATCTTTTATATGATCCTAATTTTCCCCAGTATCCCTCCTCTCCCCCCTCCCAGAAGGGACATTTTATATTAAAAATATATAATTTTTAAGAAAAAAAGAAGAAAATGATCAGAATAACTTTCAACAGTTGAAAAAGTGTGAAAATATGTGTAATGTTTAACATCTATGGACCTCACTCCTCCTTGAAAGGGTGGGTTGGGAGTGTCTCCATATATATACATACATACACACACACACACACACATATCTTCTTTTAAGTCACAATCGATCTTTAAAATTTTGCAATACCAGTTATTTTCAAATTATCCCTCCTGGATATGTTTTAGAGCAGTTGATTTTTATCTAAATATCTTATATTTTATTTCATTTTGTGAATCTTTTATTTCTATTTTGTTTTCCTTTCTGTCTCATAAAGTCATTGATTTGTCTGGTATATTCTAGTTTTCAAGGAATCTATTACTTGAGTGAGGATAACCAGTTTGTTTGTTTTCTAGGATATTTATTCTATATCTTTCCTACAAAACATTTATTTTATTTAAAAATACTTTGCTTTATTTCTTGTAGGTATTTCTGTAGTGTTTATAGAAAATCCATTTTTTCCCCTTTGAGTTTCTATTGACAGTTGTTTTGACGTTACTCTCTCCTAGACCAAATTTTGGGGCATTTTTGGAACTAACATATATGTAGCAGATTGATCTAGTTTTGTGTCACAGCCAGACTCCACCTGCACAGTACTTTTGAGTGGGACATTTGGCTCTGCTTCATTTCATCTTAAGTCATCTGGGTTCCTGCACTGATCTTTACCTCCTGATGTTTGCTCCCAACCCTGAATCTTAAAGAATCAGACCACTACATTTCAGGGCTCTCTATGGCATCTCACAATGTGGTTCCAGGGACCTCAGATCTAAAAGGGCTGGGATCTCTTCAACTGAGGGCATCCATTAGCAAAGGCATGCCACACTGGTTGCTGGTGCCCTGGTTATTACAATGTCCCAGCTGTGGGTTTTCAACCACTCTGGCATTTTCTTGGGATACCTTCTATCCTGAATGCCCAAAACCTATATGTTTCTCTGATTCATCTCTGATTATACTAGGAGATATCATCAGGGTTGTTTGCTAGTACCTGTTGGGACTAAGCTACTGTATGACTCTTTTTTCTTCTTTGCAATCCTGAGGTGGAAGAAGTCACTTATTATTGTTTCTCATCTAATTCCTTGATCATTATTTGCCCTAGTGAGGTTTTTAATTTTCATTTGCCATTGTGTGGGGTCTAAGATGCCTGCTTCTATTCAAATTGCCATCTTGGCCAGACATTTTTCTGCTAGGTTCTTAATGACCTCTAATGCCTCGAATCAGAGACTGCTGATAGTCAGTTACTCAGCTTTACTACGTGAAGGAAAAATCAAGAAATGCATCTTTCTGCCAGGTATGAGTTCAGCAGTCCTCATATAATCTTCCCATGGTCCCCAAACAGTTACTTCATTCATAATTTTGTCAATTAAAAACTTTAAAATTTGAATACAGTTACATATAAATGAGCTAATTGGATATAATGCCCTGTGGACACTATCACTTCAGTCTGTTATGCTTTGAAATAGATTCTCTCAGTACATTCATCTGAGAAGCACTTCTCTACATAGTCCTCAGAGCCTGTGTCTCACCTCCACATTTACCTGAGAAATTATGAATTTTATCAGTTTTCAATGAAAAAATGTTCATTTTCTGCCATTTTCAATGCCCAAGCTATTCATATGTAAAAGGTACAATACCGTATAAAAGAAATGGAAACAAAATAGGTAACCACTATAAAGATTTTAGAGAATCATGGGAAGAGTTATATAAACTGATGCAGAGATAAGAAAGCAAACTCAGGAAAAATATACACAATAAATACTACCATGATAATTGAAACAATGACAAAAAAAACACAATGAAACTAAAGGCTATGTAATTATAATTACCAAGACTAGTCCCAAAGAAGAGATCAGAAAATGAACCTCCTTCCATCTTTGCAGCGGTGAAGCATTACATATACTGTCAGATTCAGTTAATGTTGTAGAAATGCTTTGTTTTCCCTCTTTGATATAGAGATTTTTCTCTAGGTAGGAGATGATGAATTGAGGAGTGAAAGTGATAAACAAATTTAAAATGTCAAGATATGAAAAAGCTCTTTGCTTAATGAGTCATTTGTAGATGAAATAACTTACGCCTAAATCATGTGGAGGGGGAGGGGGAGATTCTAGTAGTCAAACTATATAAATTATACTAAAGTCACAGAATCACAGAAAAGTGAAATGGAAAGAAATTTGGAAAATGGAAATTACCACGGAGGTAATATAATCCAACATTCTCATTTTTGTACACAGAAGCAAACTGATGCCAAGGAAGGCTAAGTAACTTACACAAAGTCATACAGATAGTAGGAATCAGAGCCAAGATTTAAATGTATATACTTTGATTCCAAATTCATCATTCTTTCCCCTACCATGATGCTGAGGCCCATAGAGTTCATGTGACTTAAATTTTTTCAACCACGTATTGACTAAACCCAAGATTCAATTCACTCAAGTCATTTTATTCTTTTGATTCAGTTGACCATGAGTTCAATTTAAAAGCTAGGTGCTTAGTGACTGATGATTGAGTAGATTAGATGGATAAATTAGATTAATCGATAGATTAATTAGATTGGATTGATTTTAGATTGAGAATCATATTGATAGATAGATAAAGGAAAGAGAGGAGGTAGATAGATAAATAGATAGATAGGTAGATAGATAGATATTAGGTGGGATAGAAAAAATGGTAGTAGAAAGATAGCTAGATTTAGAGTCAACTAAGAAACTGGGTTCTGCCACTTATTACCTTTATGACTTTGGAAAAACTGCATAAACTTTCTGGGTCTTAGTTATCTTATCTACTAAATGAGGTTGATGGGCTAGATGGATTTTAAGAGAGAGAGAGAGAGAGAGAATAAATAGATCTATAGATTATATTAAGCTATTTATGTCGACTGAAAAGAAATCTGCAAAATGATCAGAGTACAAAAGTGGTGGTGTGCAAAAAATGGTGGATTTCAAACTAGAGAATCTGGGTTTTCATCCTGTATCTGCTACTTTTGACCTTGGGCAGATTTCTTGATGGTTCTTTTCCTCATCTATACACTGGACTAACTCTGTGAGATCCTTACTATAGCCCTTTCACTTGCTTCTTTCCTCAGTATCTAATTTCTGAGGGAGGTATATTTCAACAATAAAAACACATATTGGTTTTAGTGAGTTTTGTTTCTCGATTTTGTCTTTTTAAAATGAATTGATCTGTTGGATGGTTAGTTGATTGAGTGACGCGTTTGGCCATTTTTCGACTGCATAGATATTTAATTCATTTTTCAAAACTGCCTATGAATATGGATCCAGTTATACAATTGGGCACATTCTTTGCTAATCTTGAATATTGACCATGTCATCTCTGTACTCAATATACTATCTTAGCTATTGTGAAAATGGCAAAGTTGCAACATGGAGGGTTTTGCCCCAGATGTAATTGATGCTTGGTTGACTAGCTTGATGAAATTATTTACTGACTTAATCAGTCAAATTTTAAAAATAAATTAAATAATACCCATTTTAAAAGTTTAAGCTTTTGGATATAGCAATTGATTTTTTTCCCCAAATGCTCTAAGAACCAGTGACAGATATTAGAAAAAACAGCTGTTTTTCTCATCTGGTTTTTACTCTACATTCCAAAGATTTGCCTAAGAGCAGCAAATCCTTACCTTAAGGTAAAGAGTTACTTTGAATGGATAGTCCAGTGACTTTCTTCCTATGCTAAACTTGCTGATTTCCCAATATTGTTTGGACATCTGGAAATCTTTACCTTAAAGCCAATGGAAAAGGCACAAGTTTATCTTAATTTCTCATACTTGATTCTTTGTTTATACTGATTATTATATTTCTAATGCATCATACAAATAATAAATATCCATTACTGTCCTTTTTCAAGCTACAAAGTTGGATGCTTATTTAACCTGTCATTAATCAATTCCATGTTAATATACATCCTCTTAAAATCCATTTTTTCTCTTTATTTATAATATTGCCTTTAAAGACCTACCCTATTGTTTGGCAGCTTTCTCTAGGACAAAATTATAGGGAGTGATTTTCAGTCTGCTATGTTAGAACTCAGAGATTAGGTTTACCACAAGTTTGCTGGGTTTGCATATTTTAATTCTCCATAACTTTGGAAGGAAATTCAAACTAAGAACTTGCAGTTTTAATAAACTACATTAGTAGCCCAGACAAAATATCATATAACCATATTTATTTATTCATTTTTAAATTACATATGTAATGCTATATGTTATAGGATAAATGATATAAATTATATAGCAAATATGAAATATTATATTGATTTATTTCAGAAACAAATATCCATAGGTGGTTACCTTCCCCAAAAGCAACGTGGAGCAGTGGAAAGAACAAGAGATTTGAAGGCAGAGGACCTCAGTTCAATGTTGGCTCCCACTTACTGTTACCTTGGGCAAGTCATTGAATCTCTCCCGGCCTCTTTAAATTTGCTCATGTGTAAAATAGGGATATTGGAATAGATAACCTGTCAGGTCCCTTCCAGCTGTGATCTTATGATCTTAGGTCTATGGAACCAAGAATGGGGATTTTTTGTGTGTGTTCTAATGTATTCTTGTGCCCATTTTCCCGCAATTTAATACTGAAAAGCCTCTCATTTGCCTCATAATCCATATCAGTTTGCTAAGTATCTTTGCTTTGTTTTGTAGAACCTTCCATGGATTGATTATTTACTTACTCCAATGCCTCAAATGATACTTTCCAAATAGTTTACACCTGTACCTTGCATGTAGCTTCATAAAGTCTTGTTGAATTTAAACTGTCCTGAATTCAGGGTACAGTGTGGGGATTGGGATATAGATCTTAGAATTACTAGAAATGTCATCAAATTTCCTGCTAAAATTACTTTCACTTACTAGTGGCATTTGGATACCTATAGGAACAGCATCTTGGAATAATGACTCATTATCTAGTTGGGTACGCCTAATCGTTACTCAATCTGCTAGAAGTCCCATATGCTATGTGGTTCTTAAGGTGGTACAATTGAGGGGGAAAATACAATAAGAAGAAATCATGGCCTATGTGTTTACATTTCATTTAGTAAGCTTACCATTATTATGACATTAACAAAGACATGCTGAGCAACCTTATTTGCTCTTGACTTATAAAAGGAGAGCTGTTTCTATTTAAACATCCTGAACCTAATCTAAGTAAAAAGAATATCAATATAATTTATCTGGCATCTTACCCCTCTGCTTTGGCCTGCCAATTAAATAGGCAATGGGCATGGAAATTGAATATACTAGCAAGATTCTTATTTTCCACTGATTTTCAGGGACCAAATTAAATTAGTTTTATGTCATCAGAATAACTCCTGTTTTCCCAAGTTGCTACAGAAGTGCTGTTTTATCTGCTTCACTGAGAAGAAGGTCTCTGTGATGTCATTTATGCCTATAGTATCGATATCAAAGTGGGCTTGACCAGAGAATTTAATACTCAGATGGAGATAAGTGAAACAATAAACACATGGAGAAAAGGGGGTTTGGGGAAGGGGAATAAAAACTTCCAGCTCCAGATCAATTCACAGGATCAGAAATAAAGCAAAGCAATTAAAATTAAGGAAATCAAAACACTTATCCATAAGTAGGTTAGCTATAGAAGTCTCTTGGCTATGGTTTAGCTCAAAATAATCAGGGGAAGAAAAAAGCCACAGGCATCCACAGCCCTGAGATCCCACTTTGCTGGAGGTCATCATGTTACCATCTCTAAAAAATGATGGGGAAAAATAAACCACACATTTTGACTTCATAGTGAATTTGTGTTATAAAATAGCCACGTCCCCATTTAAAATATCAAGCAGTCACTGCGTATTTTGTCCACAGAATCCCACTTCCATGCATGCAAACTGTTGAGATTAAAAGTTCAGAGGCATGGTGTTCTGTGAATCTTTCCATCTTTCACCCAAAGAATCAGCCTCCTTTACCGATGATCTGCCCTTTGTTTGCCAGGGTTTCAGATCTATACACTAAATCTTTACGACTATACTCCCTCCCCTTCCCTCCCCTTCATGGTAACTTTATTCAGAAGCTTAAGAAGTGCTAAAAGTCAGCTAAGAATCAGTAGAAGGAGAAATAAGCAAATAAACAGAAACAACAACCAAAAGAACCCAGAATTAGTAATCCTGCTAGACTTGGCATAACTCAGAAACATTTCCCTGTAAACATGAGTGAAAGTCAAAACATTTCATTACCAATATTCATGCAGAAAGGCAGATATTCATTGTAAGAAAGAAAGTCATCTGTGTTTAGAAACATCCATTCGAGAAGCAAAACTTAAAAAAAAAAAACATGCAAACACCAAGACAAAGTCTACAAGCTCTTAAAAATGTCTTCTCCAACTTCGGTTCTCAAGCAAGTAAGAAAATGTAGCTTTCAACCTGGCTCCAAGTATTCTAGTTCTTCTATCCCCATCCCTCCCCCAATTCATGCCTTTTGCTCCCGACCGACCGAAGGTTTATTAGTCTGCAGCAGCCTGCGGGACACTTACTGAAAACCATACCTTTTCATCCAGGGCTTTGTCACAGGAGCCCTCAAAAGCTGAGATGTAATTACACTAAATATTCAACCCAGGCAGGGGAAAAAAAGTTTGCAGGTGTGGAGAGGAGGAGGAAGAGGAGGAGGAGGGGGGAAGGTTACTGCACTGTGACTGTCACTTGGTGGAAAACCTTCTTTCTTCTTTCTACTCCATAGCCCAGTTAGGAGGAGGAAGAAAAAAAAAAAAAGGTTTCCCTCAATGAACACAATCCAGGCTGACACCCACATTAGATCATATGGTAATGATATGTCTCCTGTATTGTAGCCAGAAACTTTATCGGGCTTTTTTTTTTTTTCATTTGCTTTATTTCTTTTTCATCTGTTTAGCATCCTGAACTGTTTGTGCTGAAAAGTTGAACAACTTGGCTTGTGATTCATCTTACTTAGTAGATTCATTTCCTTTAAGTAAAAAAAAAAAAGATTTTAACTGAAGAATTGGCTTTATTTCCCCCACATCTTTTCCTTCTATCCCGGTTTATAAGTCACATTTATCAGCCTGAAAGAAGGACTTTTCCCCCCTTATTCATAATAACTGGAAGCCTAGCAGATAGTGCAACATTCATCTTGTACTTATCCTAAATGTGTCCTGCATCAAATATGTGCGTAACCTTCAGTTTTAAAAAAAAATACTCAATCTTCTATTGCTTCACTTTGCCATTTTTTTTATTTTTTATTTTTTTTTAACAGAAACTGAAGTATTACCTCTTAAATGCTAAGGGGGCATTTTTATATATTTTGAGTGGTTACCTAAAGGATCCTGGAAGGAAGCCAGAGTTTTATATGAAAAGCCTGTCACTTATTATTTTCATTACTCAAATTATTCTGACATTTATGACCAGAAATGTTTCGTAGAAAACAACACAGCTTTAAAAGTGCATCCCCCTCCTTCCCTCTAGCCCTTGCCTCCCCAATGTAAAAAGCACAATAGATCTAACGTCATCCTTGTTCAAAAAAAAAATCATCTAGCTGTGAGCACCAGGATTGTTATAGAGCATACATATCCTAGGAGCTGATCACATGTCACTCAGTGGCTGGGGAGGTGGGTTAGAAGAGAATGTAGTTATTATTTTTTTAAATGAATCCAGAACTTTGTTCAGACTTAGATACAGATATCCAGGAGCTTTCCAAACAGCAGAAAAGGGAGAAAAGAATCCAAATCTCCAAGAAGATGTTTACTTAGCCCCTGAGAAGCACTGAGAACATTAGTAACAACTCCCTGGTTCCAAATGCTTTGAGTTTTCTCTTTAAAGTTTGAAAAGTTCACATCTTTGTGTTTTGACTTGCATCTTTCTGCCTGCCCCTAGGCTGTGACCAGGTGCAAACCTGAAGTAAATTTCTTTGAAACATGAAAGGATGTACCCTTCTTGTCCTCTAAGACATTCCCCACCACCAACATGAAAGAAACAGAGACAGAGATGAAGACAGAGACAGGGAGATAGAGAAAGACAGAGGGGAGGCACTCTACAATATCCTGCTAGAACATGGTAGAATTAAACTCAAGTGGGGAGGAGATGCAGGTGGGGTGGGTTTCTAACATTTTATATTTATATTCTCTCTTTTTAGATTCCTGTGTACATACCACCCTGCCACCCAGAAGAAAGTAGCAGAGCTGCCCTCCCCGCCCCCCTACCTTGGTCCTTCTCAAATTGTTTTCTATACCCCTTTGTGTATTTGGATTGTTGTTAGCTATGTATCAGTATTTCCTGTGCCAACATATTTACCATCTATAAGGGCCTAGAAAGAGATAGGTTTTCGTTGGCTTGAGGCAGAATTGAAGACTGAGTGAAAAATTTAGCATCTCAAAGAGTTATCTAGTCCCATCCCTGTACCCCCACATTCCCTTCTCTGGCAACATGTAACTTCAAGCTTTCTCACTAACAAAAAGTGCTTTCAAGAAGGGGAAAAAATTAATGACAGTATGTGATAGGTCTGTGAAAGAATTGAGAGATCATCTAGACCAACAATCTCATTATAAAGAGGAGGAAACTGAGATCCATGGAGGCAAAGTGGTTCAACCCAGGCCACACAGATAGAAGATAATGGAATCAGAATCCTAACAGGATGCAGTCTGATTCCCACGGGGAGGAGAGGGGTGGAGTAGAACAATCCGATGGGTTTGTCACTTAGCAAGAATAAACACTTGGTATCCATTTGGTGTCCATGTGATTCCCACAGAATATGATTCCAGAGAACAAGGCCCCCAAGCACTTTGGGTGAACCCCCTATAGTGGATCTACAAGGAGATATAGACAGTGATCACAGGGTGGTCATGTATAGGCAGGAATTGTGGAAGGAATACCCAATTCTAGGAGAGCATGGAATCACTGGTGGACTGGAAAGTAGTTTTATAAATAAAATAGCATTATAGAGATGATAATAATAATAATAATAATATTAACAATTATTAACAATTTAATGCATACTATGTATCAGGCACTGTACTAAGTTCTGGGGATACAAAAAGAAGCAAATAAAAAAAAAAGACCACCAACTAGTCCCTACCCTCAAGGAGCTTACTATCTAATAGGGAAGGCAACATGAAAACAAATGTAAACAAAGCAAGCTCTGTATAAGGTAAAGAGGAGATAGATAATTCACCTAGAGACAGTACTTGAATGAAGAGGCATTGAGTAAGGCTTTCTGTAGCAGGTGGGATTTTAGTTGAGCCTTAAAGAAAGTCATGGAGGTCAGTAGTCCAAGAGGAGGAGAGAAAAGTTTCCAGGCATGGGGTCAGCCAAAGCTAATACTTTCAGGTTTATTTAGCACTTTATAAAAGTTATTTCCTTTGAAGACTCAGGAGGATTTGTTGATGCCCCTGAAATTAAACCAGTCATTTGTTGCTAGATATTTGCCATCTATGTTGATAAGCAAAACTAGTTCTGGAGAGTCAAATATTTTGTAATTTTAAGTTTAGCAATAAGAGGCATGTGCAGACCTACGCCCCCTCTTCAGCTGATTTCCTTACACTGTTCCCTGGAACACCAAGAGATTAAGTGACTTGTCCAGGATCATACAACCAGTGTGTGTTAAAGATGAAATTGAACCCAGGTCTTTCTAGCTCCACAGGTGCCTCTTAGGGTCACGAAAAACTAAAGGGTTAAAGTTATTCAGCTACTTATTTATCTATTTGTTTGTTTATTTATTCCTTCATCTATCTATCTACATTTGTCTATCTATTTCTATCTCTGCCTGTCTCTATCAATGCCTCATTTGTCTATCTGTTTATATCTCTATCTCTCTATCTATTCATCTCTCTATCTCTATCTCTACTTCTGTCTATTCATCAGTCTATTATCTATCTGTCCAGATCTCTCTACCTTTCTATCTTTCTATCTTTTCATCATTCTATCAATCTGTCTATAGCTGTGTATATGTCTATCTGCTTCTCTCTCTGTGTCTCTGTCTCTGTCTCTGTCTCTCTGTCTCTGTTTCTCTCTCTCTCTCTCTCTCTCTCTCTTCTCTATCTTTCAAAAGGAAAGCTAGCCAGTCATGGTGGCTGTTGCCAGTAATCCTAGCCACTAGGCAAGCTGAGGTAGGCATATCTCTTGAGCTCAGGCATTCTGAATTGTTGTGTGTTATGCTTGGTAGGATGGCCTACCAAGTTCTGTGTCAATATAATAACTCCCCAAAGACAAAGAACCATTAGGTTCCCTAAGAAAGCATGAACCAGCCCAGGTGCCATGTGTTCGAATAGTGGGACTGGTTCCATGAGTACTTCTTGTACTTCTAGCCTGGAGAGATGGGAAGACACTGTCAAATGAGAGGGAGGGGAAGGAAGGGGAGGAAAGGGATGAGAACAGAGATAAGAGAAAAGAAAAGAGAAGAGAAGGGAGAGAGAGAAAGAATGTTAAAATGTTTTAAACAACTTTTCACTCACATTTCTTAAATGATAAGCAACCTATATTCAACACCACAACCAGGCTCTTGAAACTTATCAAGTTGTATTAATACTGATGTGTGTGTGTGTGCTAGTCATCACCATTTGGATTTACAAAGAACTTTTCTAAAATATCAAAGTTGTTATTATTGTTTGTTGCATTGCTTTATTTCTGTTTTGCAACATCCCTGTGATTTTGGGAAATGGGGCCATTTATGTAGTGACACCCATCTTGTGACTGAGTAAATCTTAATCACAGCAAGATTTTAACGTGCCTGTGACTAACTTAGTTCAAGTCCAATAGTTTCAACACAGAGCTGGAACTCAAACCCAGGCCTCCAAAAGATTAGTATGAAAGTGAACCATTTCGAAACTCAAGGTCTTTCAGGCTAATCCTACACCCAAGTTGCTCAGACTAATCCTACTCTGGAATGTCAACCTAGTCTTCCCAGAAATCTTGGCTGCCATATAGAAATGTGAAATATTTAAATTCAAATCACATATCCCATCCACTGTTAAAAATGTCTGCACTATAATTTCAACTGACAACTCATCAGTTAGCAGGATAACTGGATTCTGCGTCTTGTCAGAGTTCATTTCAGGGCTGGCCATTTTCATTAGTAAAGCGATCGATTTAAGTGACAATTGCTTATTAGCAGGATGAAGAATGCCAGAGTTTGAAAAGGTTTCTTCCATTTTCTGAGAGGCCAAGTGATTTTCTTCACAAACTTGATGTGACATTCAAAGACTGGAATTATACGTCCAGACCAGGTGAGTGCCAGCCAACTACATTGTATTGTGTTGTTGTTCTTATTGCTGTTATTGTGTCCTTTGCCATAAACAGGCGGTTTTTCAGGCATAAAAGTGCCATGGGATGGGCATGAGGAAGTCAAGGCCAAACACTAATGAACGGGAAAAAATGTTTCTTTGGCATCATTCTTTTACTACCTTCTCCTCCCTTTCTAAATCTCAATTCCACCCCAACAAAGTACTCAGGGTCCCATTGACATTCTCCATAAGATTCTGGCCTTCTTTGACCCCCCAAACCCGCTTATCTTGATGGCAAAAGTTAATTTTCCTTTATTTTATTCTCTTAGGGATTTATCTGGATTATTTGGTAATCTAATTCAAACTAAAGGATAATGTGTTAACCCTCCTAGGGGTGTTTGCTTTTGAACAAGGCTTACCTAGCAATACCTGTGTCTAATGATCAAGATGAGTAGATCTCTAATGGCAGAATTTCAGAGACCAGTTTTACAGATGTATTAAAAACTATGTCTCAAATCTGTCAAATTACATGCCTTAGACTGATCTTAGAATGACAGCTGCAAAGTTTATTATGAGGTCTAGTTTTAGGATTGAGATTATTGAGAATGATAGTCTAAATTGATAGAAGTTCAATTTTATTTTCATTTAAAATGAATCAATTTATTTTAAACTCCTTTGCCTCCAAATATTCTCCAACAACAAAAATACATGAATAAAAAGTATTCTGAATCTGAATAGTTAAGTGAAACAAATCCACACATTTGCCATGTCCAAAAATGTGTGTCTTATTCAGCACCTTGAAACCATCACTCTTCTGTCAAGAGATGAGTCACAGGCTGATACTTTGAAATCAAGGATGGTTATTACGTTGATCAGAGTTATGTACTTCAAAGTTGTTGTATTCTTTCCAACATTGTTGTGTAAATTACTCTCCTGATTCTGATCTGCTGCAGTTCATACAATTCTACCCAGGTTTCATTAAAATCTTAAATTTCTTAGAGCACAATAATAATCTATCACATTTATAAACCATGATTTATTCAGCCTTTCTCCTATTAAAGGGACGTTAGGAAGTGCAGTGGGCTTGGAATCAGTAAGACTCATCTTCCTGAATTCATATCTGGCCTCAGACACTTACTAAGTTTGTGACCTTGGGCAAGTCACTTAACCCCATTTGTCTCACTTCCTCATCTGTAAAATGAACTGGAGAAGGAAATGGCAAACCACTCCAGTATGTTTTCCAAGAAAACCCCAAAATAGGATCACAAAAAGTCAGTCACAACTGAAACAACTGAACAACATCTCTTATTAAATTATACTCTCTTTGCTTCTATAAAAAAAATCATTTAAAAATAGATTTCCAAATTTGTACTGATGTAGAAGCATTCCCGAAGGTCCACATACTTTCAACTACTTACATACTACACTTCTCCCTCTCTCAATCAAAAATTGTCTCTGTTTATTCAGTGGCAGTTGGCCAACCCAACAACCTATCACCCACTGGCTTTAAAGCATCCTGGGAGTTTCTGGCTGGGAGAGGGGAGTCATTGCTGCCCTCAAATATCTTCCTAAAGCAGAGTTTTTAATGTTATTTTAGGTTTTTTCCCCTAAATTAACAAGCATTTGTTTTTCTCTCTTCTGCTTCCTTAAAGAAAAAAAAACCCTTTAAAGATATGCACGGTTAAGCAATAGAAATCCCCATGTTGGACATGCCCAAAAATGTATCTCATGTTTCATTTCAAGGATTTTCTGTGAGGAAGTACATAGCTGTTAATACTACAAAAGAGAATATAAGTATAGAATAGAGTATAAAATGAGAGACAGAGACAGAGACAGAAAGAGAAAGAGACGGAGACAGAGAGAAAGCCAGAGATAGAGAGACACAGAGACAGACAGAGACACAGACAGAGACAGAGAGACAGAGAGAGAGACAGAGAGAATAAGAGAGAATCCAGAGAGATTAGTACCCTGCCTTTTAATTTTTTAATTAAACTTAATAAATACTAACGAAGCACTTACTATATATGAGGCACTCAAGCTTTTATGATCATCTAATTCTCAATAACATTTAACATTGTGGTCAAATATAAGCAGAAATAATCACATTACCAAATAAATTAATGCAGCTAAAACATGGAGGCAAAGTGTTAGGTGATGACTTTGTACCAGTAGAATATGAAAACAGAATGTCCTCTTGTGGGGTTTGTGAGGGTGCTCCTGAGCATACATGTGGACAATATGATAGTCCCTGAAAATAGGTAGGACCTTATGACAGCGCCATGGCCAGGCAGATTGGATATCCCTGATGTCTTTCCCTTTGTGTCTTTGGAATTCTTTTTTCCTACTGAGGAGGATATTATATGCCCTGGGATGTTCCTGCTGAGTTGACGCAGTTCTTGGGCTCAAGACAAGAGGATTGGACGTGAAGACAAGTTCAGAAAAGTCTGAGTTCTTTTCGATATCTTCTGAATGATTCCTGGTCCCGTTGGGTGGGCAAAGGTTAAAGGTTGAAAAATCATGATAGACTGATGTCAAGCCACCCTGAAAATAACCAATATAAGTGATCTCAAACTCAAATTCTATATTTGTATGAGGTGTATTTATATCACTAATCTTATTGTACTAACATCAAATCTGTTTCACTTAGAAAAAAAATTGTTAATCCTAAATAGACCATATCATAGGGAAGCTCTGTATCATTCTCAGACTCGATACAATGGAAACAAAATCATCACCAATAGGGTGAGGACCTCGTCAGCTATAGGACATTTTTTATTCTTTACACTGGGTGTCTCCAATGGCAATAAAGGATAGCTCAGGCAAATCTGTCTACCAATACTAGGGCTACTTAATATCCATTATCAGAGAGTCATGGAACAAATTTGTCTCTGTGGTTATAAGGATTCTCCTATCAATCAGTCTGCTGATGAACATGCATTTGTGAAACACCTGTAATAGCAATTGCTAGTATTTGTTTTAGCCTTTAAGGCCTGCAAAGTGCTGTATATATGTTGATCCATTGGATCCTAATAACAACCCTGTGAGGGTTATTGCCCCCATTTTACAGATGAGGAAATTGAGGTTAGGTGACTTTCCCAGGGTCAAAAGGCCGTGTCAGAGACAAGATTGGAAGTTAGTCTTCAAAATTTTAAGCATTCAGTGTTACCTAAAGCATTGTACAAGTGTAACACAGGAATACTAGGGGAAAAGAATGTAACATATACTTTGAGACTCCTGTCCTCAAGAAGCTGGTATTCCATTTAACTTATAATCATAACACATGTATTTTGTCTACAAGAAAGGGACAGTCAATAAAATGTCCATAGTAGAGCAACTAGGTGGCTCTGGGACAGCTAGGTGACACAGTGGATAGAATACTGGGCTTGGAATCGTTCAAATCTGGCCTCAGACACTTACTAGCTGTGTGACCCTGGGCAAGTCACTGAACCCTGTTGGACTTCTTTTCCCCATCTATAAAATGATCTGGAGAAGGAAATGGTAGATTACTCCAATCTTCGCCAAGAAAACCCCAAGTGGGGGTCATAAAGAGGTGGACACAACTAAATAATAACTGAAAAACAATAACTTCAGCAAGACCTATCCAAACCTGCCCAATGTATATGGCCACCTAATATAGATATACTTATGCATGGCTGACTATGCAAAACCAGGGTATCGATATTAACCCTCCCTAATTCTAGTTACATTACAAAGAGGAACAGGTCTTTGTATATGACAGGAGAAATAGGAGACAATATCCTCTGTAACAGTAAGATTGTTAGAGAAAAATGCATAACCCAGACAAGAATGAAGTTCAGGGGAAAGCAGGGACTCATAAACAGAAACAGATTCTTGCAAGGACCAAATCTGAGAGAATAAAAATAAGGAGGAGAGGGACAGAGACAAATAATGGGTGAAGTTGAAGGAGGGTGTAGAAACAGACAGATGAGTAATGAACTGAAAGGGTGAAAGAAGAGGCAGAGATAGGATCTAGTCTCCGTGAGATGTCCTGTGCTTTCTAAGGCATTCCAGACCAGCTCCTTAATGGATTGGGGCAAGATTTATTGTTGTTTGCTAATGAATTACCTCTTAGTCAATATATACCTCAGTAAGGGACAGTTATGGAGTAGTAAATAGAGACTTGGCCTCAGAAATAGGGAGTCCGAAGTCCAAATCCCACCTCTGACACATCCTGAATATGCGTCCCTGGGCAACTCTCTAAGACATAGAGTCAGGAAGGCCTGAGTTCAAATCCAGCCTCAGGTACTTACTAGATCGGTGACCCTAGGCATGTCATTTAACCTCTGCCTGCCTCAGTTTCCTTATTGGTAAAATTGTGATACTAATAGCACATACATCCAAGGTAGTTATAAAAATAAAAAAGATAATATCTGCAAAGTACTTCATAAAACTTAAAGATTGGCTAATAGGACAGAAAAGGAAATGACAAATGTTGGAGGGTATGTAGGGAAAATGAAACATTAATGCACTATTGGAGGAGATGTGAACCGATTCAACCATTCTGTAGAACAATTTAGAACTATGCCCAAAGAGCTGTAAAACTATGCATACTCTTTGACCTAGCAATACCACAACTAAGGTTGCATCCAAAAAGAGGTAAAAAACAAAAAGGAAAAGGACCTATATGTACAAAAATATTTATAGCAGTTCTTTTTCTGGTGGCAAAGAATTGGAAATTGAGAGGATCCCCAACAATTGGGCAATAGCTGAACAAATTTTGGTATGTGATTATGAAGTAATACTATTGTGCTATAAGAAACTATGAGCAGAATGCTCTCAGAAAAAGCTGACCTTACATGAGTTGATGCAAAGTGAAATGTACTGTGTACAAAGTAACAGCAATATTGCGCGACAATCTGCTGTGAATGATATAGCTATTCTCAGCAATACAATGATCCAAGACAACTGTGAAGGACTTATGAAGAAAATGCCATCCATCCCCAGACAAAGAACTGATGGTGTCTGAATATAGATTGAACTATCCTTTTTTTAAACTTTCTTTATTTTTCTTGAAGGTTTTTTTTTTGCTCTATCTTTTCTTTCACAACATGATACTGTGGAAATGTTTTGAATGACTACACATGTATAACCTATACCAAATTTCTTGGCTTTCCAACGAGGAGGTGGTGGGGAGGGAGGAAGGGAGAGAATTTGGAAGTCAAAGTTTATAAAAATGAATGTTAAAAATTGTTTTTACATGTAACTGGTGCAAAATAAAATGCTAAATAAAAATAATGGCAGACAGGTGCATTTTCGTGTATCTTATTTGGGGCTATGCTTAAGCATTTTAATGTCATAGCATGCATTTGGTAAAAACTATTTAACTATTCTAAGTTTTGGTTTCCACACCTGTAAAATGGACATAACAAGGACTTTCATTTCTAATCTTCAGTGTTGCTTGAAAATATTTTTATTAAATTAAAATGTATTAACTCAATGTGTCAGAAATTGCCATTAGTTCAACCCTATCATAAGTTGGAATAACGCTCAAGATATGAATTTAGTACTTGACATCAACATTTCCTTCTTACTGTCCCTATAGTAATAAAAAAAATCACAGCATTGGTATTCATCCATAATTGCTTGTGAATCCCCCCCTCAAAAGTTTCATCCTCATTTCCTGCATTATTAGTCTGATTTGTATTACCATGTTGGACCATAAATAAAATCACTCACTCTTTTCTCTACAACTTCTAGATTCTTACTGGAGTAGTGAATCATATTCTGTAAGCCATGATTTGAGATGTATAGGGAACTGGGAAAACAAACAATGAATGAAAAGCTTAATGATTAATATAAGATGGGAAAAAATTAAACCTTTGATGAAAACTTAATTTAAAACTTTTTTGGTGAAAATGCTAAAAACAAAATTATTTTTAAAGCTTTGATAAAAACAAGAAGAACAAGGAAGAGATATATCTGTTACTGCTTTCAAAACTGATCCACTGTTTCTCTTTGGGTAAGGAAATGGTCTGCGCTTTTTCACTGACTATACTCCTCCAAGGAGATGAAGGTGGTAGGAAATTTTCATGGATAGATATATAGATATGGGTGCAGGTATAGATATATAGATATAAATACGGATATGGGTACAGACATAAATAAATGTGTGTGCGGAGAGAGACAGAGAGAGTCAGAGAGAGAGAGACAGAGAGAGAGTGTTTTGTTTTCACATCACTTCATTTAATTCCCCACTCTGCCTCATTTCTAGAGACTGTTAAAGACTTTCAGTTTCTGGGAAAAGGATGTCTTCCAGATCCCCAAAGGATATTATGGTCTAGATTTGTTTTTCAGCACCTTCAAGAAAATGTCCTTCTTTGACATTTAAGTAAATGATAATAAGTATCTATTTTGAGCTATTTTCCCAGCGAAGGCCTACATTTGTGTGGATGTGGTCATATGGCTATTGTGTGACACTAAGTTGGAGGGACTGAATGGGAGTTCTCCCTCTTGACTGAGGATTTTTTTTTCTGGCTATGAATAGCAAATAACCAACACTGTAACAGTCAAATCATCATAGACTGATGTATAGAAAGGATCTTGGAGTTCATCTGGTCCAACCCCTTCATTTTATATATGAACAAACTGAGGCCAGGGTGGTTAAATCACTTGCCCAGGGTTATACATGTATGATCATAGAATCATAGATTCAGAGCTGGAAGGGAACTCAAAGACTAACTAGTACAATTTCCTCACATTACAAAGAGTAAATAGAGGCCCATTGAGTCATTTGCTACTAGATCTCAAAATCTAGGACCCCAGACCGGTGGTTTTCAAAGTGTGGTCTTAGGAGTCCCTAAGATCCTTTCAGAGTATCTAAGTGGTCTAAATAATTTTCATTTAAAAATTCTTAAAAATTGTTAATACGGCAAATATCAATAGATATAGACTACATAAACAAAAACTCTTTGGGAGAGGTCTTCAACAATTTTCAAGAGTATATAGGGGTCCTGAGACCCAGAAGTCCGAGAACCACTGCCCTATAAAAATGTGTGTGTACACATACATATAAATATAGACCTGGGCATATATCAAATATGTTTAAACATATATGCAATTGTTTTAAAATATATTCCATAATTATCAAAATGTATTTTAAAATATTTAAACATTTTTTTCAAAAGCCAAGAGATAAGCATATCAAAGGCTCAAGGACCACTTTATAAACAAATGAGAAAATATGCATTTGAGGGTAAAAACAGCAACATTGAAATGAAAAGCCAATAGGTTATATTACATTAGCATCACTATGGATAAGAATTTTTTTTCAAAAGTTATTAAATAGTTGAGTCAGTCTGAGCTCTGGATAGTTTATTAAGTTAATTAGATAATTGAATAAGAAGATTTCAAAGCATCTCTTATCTCTCATTATGTTATATAGAGAGTAAATTACCCAAGTGTTCAGGCTCAGGGAAGAAATGGATAAATAGGAGAAAAAACAATTTTCACCTTGAACTATTTATTTTTATATGAGCTTTCCTCAAGAAAATTTATTACCATTCTATACAGATTGACTGAATTCCACAAGCAAAAGTCACTTATTTTTTCTAGTGCCTCGAGAGAGACAATTGAATGCTGAGACTCTGCCATCATTAAGGAGCATTATGATTCAATGGGGAAAATGCTTCTGGACAAAGAGCTGATATTCTTCTGATGGCTGTGCAACTTTGGATGAGTCACTTGACATGGGTGCCTCTGTTTCCCTGACTGAAAAATGAGTGGGTTAGATTATATGCTTTCAAATTCTCCTCCAGCTCTAAATCCTGTGATCTTGAAAATATTGCCAGCTTTCTTGCCCATTTGTCAAGATGTACAAGATGTTGGAAGTCTTTGAAATGAGCAATCCAACAAGCAAAATTCAAGTGCAAACTAACTAAAGCGTTTGGCTAGGCTGAGGTTTTAGCATTTTGGCTGGTGTCCCCCCTTCCCACCCTCCCCACTTCACTGCCATGGCTGGTTCTGGCTGAGGCTTATTTTTTCCCTTAGTCTTAATTTCCTTCCTAAGTCCAAACACTTGAGTAACTAACAGAATGAGAGAAAAGAGGTTTTTGAAGCCACTTTATTTAATTATCTAATTAACCTGATGGACTATTTAAAACTCTGGGTGGGTTTAATTATCTAATAAGAATTTGAATAATCACTCAACCTACCATTTATATGGCACTGCTTAGCCAGGCATGTTATTAGGGGTCACAGATACAAAGACAAGAGTGAAATATTCTCTACCCTGGAGGAGTTTATAATCTAGGGGAATGGGAAAGGAAAACATCAAAGACATTGGTCACTAAATCAGCAAATATTTGTGGCTCACCTACTATGTGCTAAAAGTTTTTGTAAAGTTGTATCTGACTTCTGGTGAACCCATTTGGCTTTTTCTTGGCAAAGAAACTGGAGTGGTTTGTCATTTCCTTCTTTAGCTCATTTTTCAGATGAGTAAACTGAGACAAACAGGGTTAAGTGTCTTGCCTAGGGTCACACAGCTAGTAAGTATCTGAGGATAGATTTGAACTCAGGTCCTCCTGATTGCGGGGCCCTCGGCCCTATCCATTAAACCACCTAGCTGCCCCAGTGCTAAGACTAGGGATACAAAACCAAACAACAACAAAAGATGAAACAACCCTTGCTCTCATGAGCATGAGTTCTATTGAAGAAAATGAGAACATATAATTAAGAATATTCAGAAAAAAACGCACAGAATATGGACAATAAATACAAATTAGGGAGAGAGACCCTTAGCAATTGAGGGAATCAGGAAAACTTCATGCAGAAGATGGTGCTTGAGCTGAGGACTGAATGGAAGAGGGAACTCTGTGATAAGTCTTCTCATTGGTGGAAGTGAGGAGGGAGTGCACACCAGGCTGGGTGAGTGTCAGTCCAAAGATACAGAGATTAGACTGTGGGATATGAGAAAAGTAAAAATTCTAGTTTGATTGGAACATGTTGTACATGAAGGGGAGTAATAGAAATGAGGATGGAAAGGTAGATTGGGACTAGGTTATAAAACAGATCTAAATGCTAGAGAGAGGATTTTTTTTTATTTCAACCTATAGACAATGGGGAGCCACTAAGGCTGATAACATGTTCAGATTTGTGCTTTAGGAAATCACTTTGTTTGTTTTTCACTCTTTTATTATTCTCATTTTAGACAAATACTAAAACTTAGATCCATAGTAAGAAAAGAAAAATGTTGTAAACTTAAACTTAAATATAAAATAAGAAAAGAAAAAAATTGTCATATTCACAGCACAACATAGGAGAGGATTCAGAATATATAGCAATAACTTATCATTTCAAGAAAGCCTATATATTAAATACTTTGCATTATGTTCAAAGCTGTCCATCTTTTCTTTGCTTCCTTGTAGGTTTTTTTTGTTGTCTGCTGTACACGTCTTACTTTGTTCTTTTTTCACCCTTCCTCCCCTCTATCCACCACCTGAAGGTTACAATTGAGCATGGAGATACTTATATATAGGTATTGATGTATATATACACATATACATACATACATATATGCATACATATATGCATCCATGTATAGACATATACTTTCCCTAAGAGATTCTACTCCTAATTTTGTTTTTGTTTGTGCGTATCTCTTTTTTCCTATCTCTCCTACCTGCTACCTTGCCTTCCTATTACTTAACCTACCCCAGCTCCAGCAACACCTCCCTTATCCTCCCATTTCCCTAAATCTAAACACTCTTTGACCCCTTTGGCCTATTCCTTCACCCTCCCCTCTAAAGCTCACTCCTTTATCCTCTCCCCCCTTCCAATCTCCTTAGAGTTTTATTTCTTTCTAAATTCAGAAGACTTTTATACTCTTCTAGATGTATATGTATTTTCCTCTCTTAAACCCATTCCCGATGAGAGTAGGTTTCCAGAACAGTCCCCCTCCGCCATCTAATTCCTCTGTACTGGTTCTTTCTCTTGCACTTACTCTTTTAGCTGTTCTTGAAAGGCCTTGCTTTTTGAAATCATATCATACTCAGGTCTACCCCAATCTTTCTTATAAGCTACCTAATTATTAGTGACAATCTTAGACATAGGTTTAACATTTTCCATACATAAAAGGTAAACATTCTATCCTTATTTAGTCTCTTATAATTAGTCATTGGTATGTACCTTATATTTTTCTTAGCTCTTGTATGTTAAATCTTCTATTGGGTTCAGGGTGTTTGGTTTTTTTTTTTTTTTTTTTTGGTTTGGTTTTTGTTTTTTAACATAGTCCTGAAAGTCTGACAGTTGATCACACGTCCATTTTTTTCCATTCAGAATTATGCTTAGCTTTGCTGAGTTTGATATTTTTGGTCGAAGGTCTAGTTCTTTTGCTCTTCAATATATAGTGTTCCAAGACCTGCGATCTTTCAGTGTTGCCAGCTCTAGGTCTTGTGTGATTCTAATTGTGGTACCATCATTTGTAAATCAATTTTTTTCTTGTTGCTCATAATATTTTGTCCTTGATCTGGGAGTTTCAGATTTTAACTATAATATTCCTGTGAGTTTTCCTCATATGGGGCAGCTAGGTGGTGCAGTGGATAGAGCACCTGCCCTGGGTTCAGGAGGACCTGAATTCAAATCCGACCTCAGACACATAACACTTACTAGCTGTGTGACCCTGGGCAAGTCACTTAACCTCATTCCCTAGTCCCAACTCTTCAAAAAAAAAAAAGTCTATTGGGGCAGCTAGGTGGTGAAATGGATAGAGCACCGGCCCTGAAGTCAGGAGGATCTGAGTTCAAATTCAGCATCGGACCAAACACTTGACACTTACTAGCTGTGTGACCCTGGGCAAGTCACTTAATCCCAACTGCCAAAAAAAAATAAAAAATAAATTTAAAAAAAAGAGTTTTCCTCATAGGATCTCTTTCAGGTGGTGATCTGTGGATTTTTTCTATTTCTACTTTCCCCTTTTGTTCTAATGCTTCAGGACAATTTTCTTTAATTATTTCTTGTATTATTGTATTGTTTCTTTTTTTATCAGAACTTTCAGGTAGCCCTATTATTCTTATGTTTTTGTTTTTGATCTCTTCTCTGGATCTGTTATTTTTCTTGTGAGATGTTTCACATTCTCTTCTATTTTTTTCATTCTTTATACATATATACATATATATATATATATATATATATATATACATATATATATATTATTTCTTCATCTCTTATAATCTCACTGGCTTCCCTTTGCCCAATTCTGATTTTCAAGGAATCATTTTCTTCCTTAAGATTTTGGATGTTCTTTTCTAATTGGTTGACTTTCATGTCATAATCTTCTTGTTTTTCTTGTATTATTCTTATTTTTCTTTTTAACTTTTCCTCAACCACTCTCAATTGATTTTTAAAGTCTTTTTTAAGTTCTTCAATGAATTCTTTTTGGTCAGGTGACCATTTGACATTACTGTTTGGGGTAGAAGAGGGTTTCTTTGCTTCAGTGTCCTCATCTAAAGATGAACCCTGTTCTTCTCTATTCCCATAGTAGCTCTCTATGAATAGATTCTTTGTCCTTGGCCTGTGCATTTTTTTTTTTGATAATTTAGTTTTTATAATCACACCAAGTCCTTGTGTATGGGGGATGGTGCCTCTGGCCTCTGATTTTCTTCAGTTCTCTCCTCTGAACTTGAACTCAAACTAACACCTCTGTAAGTGCCCACAGGCAGTGGTGTCCCACCCCGGTGCTTCTGCACTCAATGGACATGTGTTGATTCCTTCGTGCCCAGGCTGATCTCCACAGCACAGCTGGATCTGGCGTTTCTTGTCAGCAGAGGTTTCCTCCATCTTCCCCAGGTCAGATGCCCAATTCCCCTCACTATACCAGGGGTAAAAGTTCCTGAGTTTGAGGCAACCTCCCAACCCAGCTAATCCCAATGCTTGCCACTTGTTGCTGAAGGGGACCCTAGCCTGGAGGTGTTTACTCTGCACAGGGAGGAAATCTAGTTCTGGGATTTTTCTTCAGATCTTCTCCTATTGTCCCAAGAGGACCCCTTTTCTGCTCCTACTCTTATATATTTTCACTGATCTATGTTCTCCCAGAGGCGCTATTTTGTCTCTTTTGTGGAAGAAAATCTTGAGAGTTTGAAATTTTCTGATCCACTCCGCCATCTTCCCAGAATCCTCTCAGGAAATCACTTGTCATCTGAGTGGAGGATGGATGGCTTCTTCAATAGTCTAGCAAAGAGATGATGGGGTCCTCAATTAGGGTGGTGGCCACGTGAGTAGAGAGAAGAGGACAGATGGGAACGATGTAGCCAAACTATTGCCCGCCTCTGTCAGAAATCATTTTTGCCACTTTTGGTCTCTACAAAGAAAGGCTACCTGTGGACCAGTGTAAAAACCAATAAAAATATTTAAATGGGCTGTTAATTCCTGAGACCAAACAGATATTGTGAGAGCAGGATATTATTAATTAAGTATTAATACCAGGCGAGGAGACACTGAGATTATAATTTCCTTCAACAAGGACGCTGCTTCCCCAGCATAAGTCAGCCGGTGGCTCAAGATAGATTTGGGGGTAAGGGGTGATTTGTTCTTCTATTTTCCATGAAAGCCTGCCATTTTGTTTATACTGTTGTCTGAAAACTCTGGGCTGTTTAATTTGGAGTGTTCAAGATGCAGGTCATGTCTGCACAGTGTGTACTTACCCTATGAGCAAACGTCTATTTAGTCTGCAAAGATTCTGCTTTTCATTTGGTCCAAGCTGAGAAAAAATAATTCACCCAAGGCCCAGAAGCTTGTTTGTATCACTCACTGAGCTCTGCTGCTGAAAATCAAGGACTAGGCTACTTAGTGATCTGATCTCTTTTCTGCCCATGTACAAGGAAGGATGGCCTGAGAATCACAAGAACAGTCCTGAAAGGCTCAGTCATCTGTTCTCAGGGCAACTTTGGCCAATAGTGCCAATATTTCAGGAAATGGGTGATATCAATATGGTGGATACATATTTAAATTTTATTAATGTTATCTTTTATAATGATAAATTATGCATGATCATGTATGCATGCATATATATGCACATGCATATATATGTACACACTTAGCATATCTGTATACATATGTCTACATAAGGAGATTGGTGCAATCAGCATATTATCATCTGCAAAAAGTGCTATCTGAAGCACCGTCATATATATAAATATATATGTATGTATGTATATGTGTATGTATATGTACATGTATATGTATATGTATATGTGTGTGTGTGTGTGTATAATGGGGTGGAGGTGAGGCATGTATGTAAAGACTTTCACATGTCACATGTATATTTGTAGGTCTGTGTGTATTTATGTCTGTTTGGAGAGAGACAGAGAGACAGAGAATGAGAATCCCAAAGTCTTGGTGCAGTCACTGTCTTACTCTGTGTGTCTCTCTATGTCTCTGTCTGTCTCTCTTACCATCTTTCTCTGTATGTACATGTATGTATATACACATATGTATTGCATATATGTACATGTCTATTATAGCATTTATGTACATGTGTATACTTATATGTGTGTATACACATATTTATACATATGAAGGCAGCTAGGTGATGCAGTGGATAAAGGGCCAGGCCTGGAGTCAGGAAGACCTGAGTTCAAATATGACCTCAAACACTAGCTATGTGACCTTGGGCAAGTCATTTCATCCTGTTTGCTTCTGTTTCCTTATCTACAAATTACTCTGGAGAAGGAGATGGCAAACCATTCCAGTATCTTTGCCAAGAAAACCCCAAATAGGGTCACAAAGAGTCAGGCAGAACTGAAAATTGACTGAAAAACAAAAAGTACATACACATACATATGTGAGCATATACTTTACAATTATAAAATATATTAGTAAATAATTAAATCACATTAAATAAATGTTAGTATGAGTTATAACATATATAATAAATATATTATTAAATTTATGTAATGTAGCAATAAATAATAAATTATTATATATCAGATATAATTCATCCTTCCTAAGTTTTTAAAAGTACATTGTGTATTGATTTGTAAAGTGAAACACTTTGAAATATAGATATATTGTTCATATAACTGATGGATGAATGAAAGTCCAGATGAGAACCAAAGTGGTGATATGAATAGTGGCTGGGTGCTAGAAATGGAGGAAGAAAGACTTGGGCTTAAGGGGCCCCTCTGGCATTTATTAGCTATGTGATCTTAGGTGGGCCATCTTTCTGAGCCTCAGTTTTCCCACCTGTAAAATGTGGATAATAATAACTTTAGAACCTACTTGATAACGTTGTCATGAGGCTCAAATAAAATACCATATGGTAAAATGCTCTAGGAATGTTAAAGTCCTTTATTATTTTTATTATTAAAAATAATATTAATATTAATATCAATTTACACTAGCCTGGTAAAAACAGAGAAAGAGATACACATACAATGTGGGAGGTGGGGCAGTTCTGTGTATGTGTATAAAGACTTTCAAAAGTAAAATACACACGTTTTATATATATATATATGTATACATATACACATATATACATCTATACATATGCATACACATATTTTTATATATGATATCTCAAATTCTTGATTTAGTTTTCTGTTATTAAAGAACTAAGACTTTTGTTATACTCGGTATGGTATGGTATGGTATGATATGGTATGATATTGTGTTTATATATAGACTGAGACCAAAAGAAAGGCAAAGACAATGAGACACATAGAGAGAGACATGCAGCTCTAGTGACAGGTGTGTTCTTTCTCATCAAAAGGATGAGGAAATATTGCTGAAGGCCTAACCAGGCCACTCTGGCGGGCACCATATGTTATGTGGGCCAAGTTGTTACCAGGGAGGTGAGAGATAGCATGGAGATGGAAATGGCGAGGGTTTCAGCAGAGTACTATGGCTGAACACTTGTCATTCCTTGTTCTTGCCAAATGGCCAGCCCCTTCTCTCTCTGCCTTTGTCTCCTCTCCCCTCCCCACTCCTACCCTCCCTTTCTTTCCTCTCTCCCTCTCTCTCTGTCTCTTTCTCTGTGTCTTTCTTCGTCTGTTTGTCTCTCTCTCCATCTTTCTTTCTCCCTTCACTTCTCCTTCCCCCAACTCTCATCCTTTCCTCTCCCCTTTCCCTGTGTCTTTCCCCCTTCCACTTTCTCTTCTCCCCTCTCTCTCCCTCTCTCCTTCTTTTCTCCCCTATCTGTACATTTTTACATATATTCACCATTCTTTCTGAAAATAACCTTTACATAAAACTGAAGACATCCTCTTTGAGGACCTGAGATGGTCCTTTTGGCAGATGACTTTTGTTGATTGCATCCAGCTCCAAAAACACTGTAGAGACTCCTGAAAGAGATCTATAATCAATCAAAGGAGTTTGACCTGGCATTCACACAAGCAAGGACAAGTGGATCAAGAATATCTGTAGTCCAGATTCCCATCTGAGCTTGTCATGCAGTATGTAGGAATAGACAGTACAAAGGGCCAATTAGTTGTAGCCACAGTTGAAAAGACAAAGAAAGCAAATTGAATTGCTTGTAGGCAATTGAAAATTCTTTTGTTGACCTTAAGTTTCCCATGAAAACAATGGACAATTTTTAAATATATGCATGTGTATACACATACATATATAGACATATATTGCTTTAAACATATGTATATATATAAAACTTTAAAGTATACTTATTACTTCTAAAATTGTCCATATAGACACACACACTTTATCTCTATCATAGATGCATAGATAGATAGATAGATAGATAAATAGATAGATGGATGGATGGATAGATAAAACACATGCCTATTAAAGATCTGTGATTTTGTTACCATAAGGAACTTTAGATGTGAGTATTCTCTCTCCCAAATGACAAAGATAATAAACCCATGATTCAATAATGCCAGGGTTTTTTCTAAGACACACAGAGGCTGAATGACTTGTTCAGGGTCTCATCACTATTAGGTATCAGAGGTGGGAGGAGAACCCAGTTCTTCCTGTTTCCAAGCCAGAATTTTATCCACTTGGTCAATCCATTTCTCGTCAATGTGGGTTCACTCTTTTTCCTTTTCTTCTTTCCTTTCTCCCTTTCCCTCACCTTTTCCTTCTTCCTTTTCCTTCTTCCTTCTCCTTCCCTCTCCTTATCCTTTTCTCCTTGGCTCTCTGCCTTGAGTCACTATCTCCATTTCTCTCTGTCTCTCTGTCTCTCTGTCTCCATCTCTCTCTCTCTCTCTGTCTCTTTCCCTCTCCCCTCCCACCTCATTTTAAACACACCTATTTCAAATATCTAAGGACACTATAATTTGGAAGAAATATGTGGCCATTTTATGCTGTATTGTATATTTAGATATTTTATGAAAACCTTGAATCACTGCTGCACGAGTTTACTTTGTAATTAAGAACCTATAAAAAAAGAAAAAGAAAAGCACTTATGGGGCTAATAGATGATGATTAGGTAGTTGTGGCGTTTTGTGTTCCCGGTTTAAATGTCTGTAAGGCGTTTCTCATCAAAAGACCAGCTTTTCATCAAAGTTCTTGGTTCCTGGAGGCTGATTTCAATCTATTCCCAGGTGTTTTTATTGGGCTGATGCTTTGAAACAGTAAAAATTACAAGAGACAAAGTCCTTAATTCTTCATAAAGGCTGGGCTTTTGTTCAAACAGTTACCTTAGCCAAACTTCTGGGAAGACTATTGGTGAACTGTCCTAATATAAGTGTATTATCATTGTCTTCTAAAGAGAGACAGAGGATGGAGTGGGTGCCATCCAGAGATGACAAGACCTATTGTGGAATGTGTTTTAATTCCCTGTAATTGAAAAGATTGAATGTTCCCAGCTGGCAATTACAAGGCAGGCACCAACATGAGGCTAACAAGGCCTTACTGAGGTCATCTTAGGGCCTTCAGCTTCAGAAGTATTCGAGTTCCTCCTTCCTACTTAAATAGGAGTGGGATAGGAGAGGGAAGAGTTGGGGGGGGGCGTTAGCTGTCAGAAGCAGACACACTTCTACTTCAAGATAGGACCTTCTCAGACCTTCCAAATGAGATTTAAAGTTGGGGTTAGTCAACAAACCCTGGCCCATGACTTCTGCATTGACACCATAACTATGCTGAAGATGTCAAATTAGAGGACCATAGGAAGGGATCATTGAGGTTATTCAATCTTCTTATTTTACAGATTAAGAAACTGAGGCAAGGAGATGTGAGGGACTTGCTAAAGTCAACAAGAGGGTCCCTATCTAAAGTTTGGAGACAAATGTATTTTCAATAAGAATAGAAATCAGAAGTAAATTAAATTTGACCATTGCATCATAGGTTCAGAGCCCTAGAGGCCATCAAATCCAAACTCTTCTTTTTATAATTTCATTTTTATTTTATTTTTAATTTATGGGATAAAACAAGCATTTCTATAACATAGTACAATTAAAAAAAGATAATTGCACATGAAACTGCAAATCTAGTATGTACAACTTGCTATTCCTTTCAACTATATAACAAAATCATCAACTAAATTTCTTTTCTGCCTGCCCTAGTGATGGCCACCATTAGATACAAATAGGTATGTACGTAAAATTATTCTATACATACTTCTGTTTATCAGTTCTTTCTCTGGATGCAGACATAGACTTTCTTCATATCTCCTTTATAGTTAATTTGGGCATTTATAATAGTCAAAATAACATTCACTTAAAGATGTTCTTAAAACAATCTTGCTGTTACTGTATACAATATTGTCTTGATTCTGCTTATTTCTTTAATCATTATTTCGTGCAAGTCTTTCCATGTTTTTTTCTAAAATCATTGAGCTTATCATTTCTTATAGCACAATAGTATTCCATTATAATCACATACCACAACTTGTTCAGTCATTCCCCAATTGATAGGCATCCCTGTGATTTCTAGTTCTTTGGCACCGCAAAGAGAGCTGAAGCTGCTATAAATATTTTAGAACATATAGGTTCTTTTCCTTTTTCCCTCTCTTCAGAAACAGACCTAGTAGTGATATTGCTGGGTCATAAGACATAGGTACTTTAATAACTCTTTGTACATAATTCTAAATTGCTCTCCAAAATGGTAGGATCAGTCCACAACTCCACCAACAATGAACTAGTGTCCCAATCTTTCCATATCCCCTCAAACGCCCGTCACCCTCCTCCTCTATCATTTTAGTCAATCTGGAAGGTATAAAATGATAACTTAAGGTTGTTTTAATTTGCATTTTCCCGATCAATAATGATTGAGAGAATTTTTTTCATATGACTACAAGTCATTTTGATGTTTTCATCAGAAAACTGCCTGTTCATATCCTTTGACCATTTATCAATTGGGAAATGAGAAAATTGAGGCACAAAAGGATTAAATTACTTTCTGAATTTCCACCTGTAGAAAGCATACAGTGGAAGGGATGGAATTATGAATCCAGGTATTCCTGACTCCAAATCTTGCATTCTATGCATTACTTCAAACTGCTTTACACAGATCCCATAGCATTACCCCACCACCACCATCACCAAAACCTGGTGACTGGCAAGAGTCTGCAGAGTTTAGATGAGATTAAATTTTGTTGCTAGTCTATGAATGAACCTTTGATAATGCCCTATTACATTGCTCATGGTAAGTATTTGCAAAAGGACCACCAGGTAAATAATTATGGCCTACAGATGTGCCAACCACAGTCAGTTGAACTTTGTATTTTTTTTTGAGTAATTCTATGTGTAGGGTGGGGCTCAAAGCCTGGAAAAGAATTGAAGCAGACCATATATATGTAATAAAGGCAGGAATTTAAAACAAAACTTATTGAGGTGAAGAGTGATGCTCGAAGCAGCTCCACCTAAGGGTTTTATCCTTTCTCTTTTCTTTCTGCCTTTCATCTCCTTGGGAGACCAAAAAGAATCTGAGAGTTCAAAAAGGGGGGGGGGGAGCAGGGTTAGGGGTGGAAGTAAGGTGCAAATTGTCAAAAACTCAGTTTCTTTTAGTGAGTGGATAGATTTCTAATGTTCCATGAACTTGGATAGGGGAAAAAATCTTTATTTTCACTAACTTCCACCTGAAATTTAACATTTCTTTTCATTATTAAATATATATATATGTGTGTGTGTATATACATATATACACATATATACATACACACACACTACATATATATACACATATATACACACACACACACTATATATATATATATATATATATATATATATATATATATATATATATATATATATATATATATATATATATATATATATATAAACAATTCTGTGAAGTTCACCAGAATTTTGAAGGGGCCTATCACACAATAAAGGTTAAGAAGCCCAACTGATGCAAGCTGAGTGTGGTCCAGCATTGAGTCATTAAGTAGGGAGTTACAATCAGATAGCAGCTGATTTCCTATGTGTGCACACCCAGGCAACATATGTTCCATCCATGTGTGCCATTCTATACATGTGCCCTGGAAACATGTTTCCTAAGCATGTTCCCTAGACAGAAAAGGTCAATGCTTTGTATTTCTTTTGCAAATATTTTGTTTGAGATTATTTATGTATGTGTGTATTTTCTCCTCGGTGAGACTGAAAGCACCTGAAGGGTATGAATTTTTTTTAATTTTATTTGCATCTCCAGCATCTGGCACGGTGCCTGGCACATAGTAGATGGTTAATAAATGTTTGCCCTTTGAATTAGACTTGTCCTGGAGACAATATAATTCTGATGCGGTTGAAAGATTGTTCTCTCGTTTTTTATACAAAGGGATGGGGGGCATTCAGTTAGTATTAGGCCTCCCCAAAACACAGCTGAGAACATTAATAAATACCAAGTCAGATGACTACTTTCCTATCTATTCATCTATCTATCTATCTACATATCTCTATCTATCCATCTACCTACCTACCTACCTCTATCTATCTATCTATCTACCTACATATCTCTATATTTCTATCTATCTATCTATCTATCTATCATCTATTATCGTGTTCAATCTACACACTCATTGAGGACATTCTTGATGATAATTTAAAAAGGAACAGACAGACTTGCAATAGTGATATTCCACATCAGGCCATATCTTTACTGTTATACAATTGATCAAAGTTATAGAAAATATAAGATCCCATTAGGTTTATTGTTTGGTGACTATTTAAAAAAAATTGATTGAGGGCATTGGGTTAAGAGGTCAATGTAAAAGATCCTAGAGGAGCCCAAATCTTCCACCAACACCCCAACAAAGATTGAAAAGGTCACCAGATAGAATGATAATAAAGAAGACCAAAGAGCAACCTTGGTCAGTTTCCATATACAGTTTAGAATTTTACAAGAGGGTAGGCTCAAGTCTGTGGGTGTTGAGAGAGTGGTCATACCAGAGGAGACAGAAGCCAATGAATTAAATAAAAGTAGAGCCTTAGAGAAAAGAACAGCTTGGACACATAGAGTAGAAAAAGGACTGGAAGTGACAATAAACATTATAATCAATAAAGGGCACTTAAATAATTAAAATTATTCAAGTTTAAATAGAGACTAAATAATAAAATCCTAATGAATATAGGGGCCAGAAAAGTCATTCCCCAATACATAATTGGTCAAAGGATATGAACAAACAGTATTCAAAAAATCTGTAAATTTTTAACAACCATATGAAGTAAAGTGTGGGTCCTATAGCTTTTGTGAACAATGATCCAGAAAAGTGTGGCACCATTCAGGAAAACGGAGCCTCAGGGCAGAAGATAGTTGGTGAGGAAGTTATAGCCTGGAAGTAGGGAGTGAAGTAAAAACAGTGATTTTATAGTCAGAAGACTCAGTCTGAGTCCTGACTCTGACAGCTGTTAGCTTCCTAACCCTGGGCAAGTTGCAATATGCTTTGTCTATAAAATGGGAATATTAAAATGTGTACTACCTACGGTTTCAAAGGGTTAGAAGAATGGAGCTTGCATGAACTTGAAAGTCTCTGAAAACAATTCTGGCAACAGGCTCACTTTACTCTCTGAAGACTAGGTAAGCACACAGGGGTGGGGAACCTGCGGCCTTGAGGCTGCATGTGGTTCTCTAGGTCCTCTAGGGAGGCCTTTTGACCGAATCCAAGTTTTACAAAACAAATTCTTTTATTAAGTGGATTTGTTCTGTGAAGTTTGGATTCAGTCAAAAGGCTGCATCTGAGGACCCAGAAGGCCACATGTGGCTCCATCTTTGCTAGGCAGTCCTATCACCAGCGAGCTGATTACAAGGTGACAAATTCTTTCACTGAGAAACAAAGAAAAATACAAAAAAAAATTCAGAGGAATAGAGCTGAAAAGGTAATTAACCCAACTCCCTCATTTTACATATGAGGAAACTGAGGTCTAAGGAGTTTGATGACTTGTCCCAAGTCACACAGATAAATCATCTGACTCCAAAGGCAGAAATCTCTGAGCTGACATCTTTCACATTGTCAGTAAAGATGGCAGAATGATGGGAAAAGAGGCAGAAGGCTCTAAGACTCAACCAGATTTTAGGCAATCTATAAATAAGGGTATAGCTTTTGGATTTATTATACAGAATTAGAATTTTCCCTGATATTTACTGTTACCCCTGTTTATCTAAATTTTGGCTATTCACATTCAGATTTAGGGTTCAGAACATTCAATGACTGGTAAAGAGATTGAAAGAGCATTGAATGTCCTCTTGAGAGCCAGTGGATCTTTTGAGACACCCTCCCTAACTTCCTTGCCCTCAAAAACTGGTGCCTTAGGACAAACAGTGACAGATGTTATAGCAGTCAGGCTCATGGTCGAGCAGATTTATAAAGGTGCCACTGAGCCAAAACGTTGATGGTAAAACCAGGTTTTCTGCATATACGAATTTGCAGAACTCATTTTTTGGAATCAATATATATGCCCTTTGGTATCATGACAGACTGTAATCTGTGAGGATATAAAATGGGAATTTGCCTTTTTGGGAAAAATTATTTTGAAACCCAGTGGGGATGGATTTTTCCACTAAGATTTAGTCATCCGAAACCCCATTGTTTGAATCCTTTGAAGAGAGGCCTCAGACGGGCTATATAAGAATGTGAAATAAATGACTAGTGAAAACTTGGATCTGGAGTCTCAACTCTTTTCAAGCATAATGAACGTGGACAGTAGCAGATCAGGTCAGCACGGCTGCCACATCAGCTCTTAGCCTGAAATTGTTTTTGCTTACCAAGCTCTCCCTCCACCTCCACCTGGCTGAAGATGTCCCATAGCCTTCCCCCACTCCAGATCTCTTTATGCAGCCCCACTTTTCTGTATCCAAGCAACTTCCTCTCTACCCCACTTTGCTCTAGAACCAAAGGCAGGGGAAGTGAAACTCTGTGGTTGGTTCTGACATCCCATATGTTCTATGTGCTCTCCTTAAGACCTTTTTTGATCTGGCTAAGTAAGATGATAATGGTGATGAGGAGGAGGAAGAAGAGGAGGAGGGATGAGGATGAGGATGAGGATGATGATGTTTGGGGAGCACTACTTGATTTAGATTTCAATTCAGTGGACATTGGGATGAATTTGAAATCCTGAGTTCTGGGTTCAGGTCTTGTCTTAGATACTAACCAGGAAGTCCTACCACCTCACTAGGCTTTTATTTCCTAATCAGAAAATAAGGACTAACAGTTTGCTTACCACCTACTTCCCAAGGTGGTTACAAGAAATGCCCTTCGGAAAGCTTAAATTCCTATATAATGTGAGTTTTTTATGTCTATTAATAGTTGCATATGATCTAGACCCATCAGAATGTTTGTATATGATATATCAAGATCTCCTTCCTCACTTGGCCTTCTTAGAATCCCTGGCTTCCTTCAAGAATTGGACTAAACCTGTGCAGCTAGGTTTCTCAGTAGATAGAGCACTGGCCTTGGAGTTAAGAGGACAGGACTTCAAATTTGGCCTCAGGCACTTATTAACTGTGTGACTTAGGCCAAATCACTTATTCTTGATTGGCAAACAAACAAACAATTGGTTTAAACCTCACCTTTTCAAGAGAACTTTCCCAGGCCTCCCAGTAAACAGAACTTTTCCCTCCAAGATTACTTTCCATCTACCTCATAGGTAGTCCCAGCTAAAACCATACCTTCTTCAAGAAGCCTTTCCTGATCCCCAATAATGCTAGCGGGTTCACTCTATTGATGCTCTCCAATTCGTCCTGTCTATGTCTTGTTTACTTATAGTTATCTTTACGTTGTCTCACCATTAGACTGTGAGGTTCAGGACAGCAGGGACTGCTTGTTTGTTTACCTTTCTTTGTATTGCCAGGAACCCTTAACACAGTTCCTATTACGTAAAAGGCACTTAATAAATGCTTGTTGACTGACCAATTGATTACTTATACCATACTGTCTCCTATTGAAAAAAAAATAGGGGCAGCTAAGTGGCTCAGTGGATAGAGCAGCCCAGGAATTAGGTGGACCTGAGTTTAAATCTGGCCTCAGACATTTGACACTTACTAGCAGTGTGACACTAGGCAGATCACTTAACCCCATTGCCTAGCAAATAAAATAAAATAAAAACAAAAACAAATCTTGGGATTAATGCCCTGTTGAAGTAGATTAATAGCATCATCTCTGGGTTTATTATGATAACAAGCCAATCAAAAATAAATTATCTTCACAATTGGAGAATTCTTTGTTCCACTTAAGGGAATTCTTAAGATTTTGAAAGCCTATCCACCCCTTTCCATTTCCCAAAGCTATTAAAAATAAAATAAAGTAATTATTTACTCTAAGCAATATTGTACATGGAAATAAATGATTAAGCTTGATTTGTAATTATTTACATTTAAATAAATGAATTCAATAAACTGTCCTAATTTTTTTTTCCAGTTATGTCCTCTAAATCTCTCTTAGGATTCTGTTTGTCCATTCTCATCCATTAGCTTATTCTCTTTTGGTCTAACGTGTGTGTGCTCTGTTTTTTCCGATTCTGACTTCTTTTTTCCTCTCTCTGAATTATTTCATGAAATTCTTCCCATATTGACATATATTCCTCATATTGGTTTGTATCATCACTTACCAGTCTTAGACCTTACTGTCCACCCTCAAACCCCCGTATATTCTGCCGTGGAGTGACCCCAGCCACCATCTTGATAGTATTCCTTCAAGACTCTGCATCTCTTGACTCCCAGCATTTTCATGTTCATCCCCCCACCCCACGCCTGGTTACCTCTCCTTCATTTCTACCTTTTGGCTTTCTACACTCAGTTCAAGTCCTCGCTAAAATCTCACCTAAAAGACTTTCTCATTCCCTGTTTGTGCCTTCCCTCTGTTAATTATCTCTCACTTATTCTATATATCGCTTGCTTACATGTAATTGTTTGGATATTGTCTCTCCCATTAGACTGTGAGCTCCTCCAGAGGAAGGATTTTTGTTTCTTTGCTTGCTTGTTTGTTTATTTTCCCTTTTCTGTATCACTAGTACTTAGCACAGTGCCTATTCTGTGTTGTCAGTAAATGGTTTTTGACTTGACTTGGGATCTACATTTCAGGGGGTCTATGAACTACTTAAAAAAAAAAGACAACTATTTCAAAAGACCATTCTTCCTTTGTAACCCTATGTGTTTTATTTTATTCATTTAAAAACATCTTTCTGAGACTGGAGGTCCAAGAGCTTCAACAGACTTTCTTAGGGATCTGTGACAACAAAAAAGGTTAGGAACCCCTACATGAGAGCCTTCTGCTCCCATTCATGACCCACAGTTTATTCAACTCTTCCCTAGTGTGAGAAGTTAGGCTGCTTCTGGTTTCTGGCAATACATGTATACACATAGACATATATGTGCATATGTATGTGCATATGGCAACATATGCATATATTATATCTATTTGGCCCTGTATACATAATTATATACGTACACATGTGTGTATGTAGGTATATATATATATATGTGTGTGTGTGTGTGTGTGTGTGAGTATATATATATGTGTGTATTTGGATTGTGAAATGTGTATATGTATTTGCCAGATATTTGACCTCTGGATAAGTGGGAAGTCTTGTTGTAATTATGTTCTTTAGCTGATATATGTGTATGTATGTGTATGTACATATATATGTGTGTGTGTGTGTTTACATATATATATATATACATAGACACACTTACACATGCATATCTATACACATATAGATATACACACACGCATATATACACCTACACGTGTGTTTATACAAAGTACATGTAAATACATACATATGTGCGTGTGTTTACTTTTATGTATATACACTGTACATGTTTATATATTGTATCCATGTATATATGCATGTGTGTATTACATATGCATATGCACATACATATATACACA
>NW_020954652.1:2736223-2751668 GCF_900497805.2 Vombatus ursinus | reverse complement strand
TGCACATACATATATACACACACTTATGTGTATGTGTATATATGTATACATACATACATACATACGTACGTACTACATACATACACACAATCTTTAAACAAACACATTTCTTTGTTTGGCGGGCCTGAAAAGAGGGCTGGGTGGAGGAGGAGAATATCTAAATCTTTCTAACGTGTTTAACACATTCCTCCCATTGCGCTAATTTTGCCTATTAAAGGACTCTGAATCTTAGTGGCTCAGGAGTTTCTCTAAGAACATCTATCCTCCTCTGCTGTAACAACTGACTCTTTATCTCAGAGGTTTGGGGGTGGGGGATTGGTCTCCTCCCTCTCTGTCAAATTGTTGATTGTTATGTCTCAAGGCTCCTGTCTTAAACAGACTGTTTCCCTCATTTCTCTTGGGATGTTTCTAGTCCAAATAGACAGCCACATTGGTTCTTGTTTTTGTTAGGTCAGAGTCAAGAAGGTCATGGCTTCAGTGGCAAGGACTTTGTGGTAGCAACATCAGAGGCCTTTTCCAGATTGTGGCTCTCTTCCAGAGAAGCTGTGGTTGCCAGAAATCTGCCCTCTGGATAAGTGGGGGTCTTACTGTAATTATGTTTTTAGCTGTCAAGACTATCATTATAGAGCATGAATTCTGAGCGATTTTTCTAAGAGTGGCCATGAATTTGCACATTGGATGAAATGTACCATAAGAGCAATGGAAATGGAAGAAAAGGGCTTCGAATCAGGTTTACTCAATTCCATTCCCCAACCTTTTATCAAGCACTTCTTACATACCAGGCACTGAGGGTATAAACGAAAAGACAAAAATAAAAACTCCCCTCCCCTCCAGGAGCTTATCGTCTACTGGGAAGACAGAGCATGTGCACAGATAAATAAATACAGAAAGTGAGAGGCATCAAGGAGTTAGATAGAAAGTCAGCCTCACCTTCAGGAAGACTTGAATTCAAGTTGGGTCATTGAGACCTGCTCACCATGTAACTCAGCACAAATGACTTAAGCTCTCAGTGCCCCAGGCAGCTCTAAGACTACATGACAGGTGATAGGTTAAGTGACTTGTCTGAAGTCACACAGGGAGGGTCACAGATCTAGAAGAGGAAGGAACTTTGATAGTCCAATACGATCAGTTTACTGATAAAGAAATCGAGGTCCAGGGTGGTTAGGAAATACGTCCAAGGTCACACAAGTGGTAAGCATCAGAAATAGGATTTAATCCAGGTCCTCTGAATCCTTGCCACTGTACCATGAAGAGGGAGTGTAATTCATAACTGTTATCACGTATGACAAAAACAGGTGATACAAAATATTCTGCTAAAAACTCTTCCTCAAATACTCATACACATGGGGAAAGAGAGCATAAGCTTAAATACAATGTTAGGGAGGGACACATGTAAAGGCCATATGGAACAAAAAGGTAACTTGCAATACTTGAACTTAGAAACCTTTATTGCGTTCATGGAGTCCTCATGAAGTTCGAATTGCGTGTAGCTCTTGGCTAGTCGAGCTGCTCAGACAAACTCCCCAAATCTGTACCTTTCTAAAACATAAAGCAAGGAATTTTCTCTCCCACAAAGGCTCATACTCCCTCAAGCTGCTTGTATCTTTGGAGTGACCGTCTATCTCCATTGCGGGTGTTTCCATTACCTACCGACCACTACTGCTCCAGAAAACAAACCTTATCAGCTCCGAACGATACAGCTACAGGATCTAATAGGATTTCTGATAGGATCTCTGGATCTCTCAAACCCAGTGGTTGCCTAGATATTTCCATCCCTCAGTTTTCCACAATAAAAAAAGTCACAAGCAAGGGAAACAAGGAAGGCCACGAGGTGGCCACGTGCTCATAGCTACCATGGCCAGGTGGGAGAGAAGGCAGCTGTCATCTCCACTCCCTTACTCAGCTCTCAAGAATACAGCTCAAAGTGTACGTGCCTCACTCATAGCTAAAAAGACAAGACAAGAAAGAAGGGGCAGGTCATTCCTTTTGAATACCCACTCGTTTTTGTCTCAGAAACCCCTTAGTCATTTAGTTATTCTGGTGTAAAAGTCAACAAGAAGATTTTTGTTCATTAACCAGTAACAGAACCCCAGAAGTCACGCATAGTTGGAACAATGCCTACCTCAAGCTTTCATGTTGTCACTTGTATGCAAACTAGGTAGACTATATCCACCTGTGTTTCAAGGATTTCTCCCCTTCATCCTCCCACAGGCCAGACAATCCATGCTAGAGTAAGACAATAGATTGAGAGCTAGAAAAGGCCTTAGACATCATGGAGTTCAACTTCTTCATTTTACAGATAAGGAAACTGAGGGAAACAGGGTTAAATGACTTGCCCAGTGTCTCACATCTAGCAAGTGTCTGAGGCAAGATTTGACTCCAAGTCTTCCTGGCTTCTAGTCCAATGCCTTACCCTTAATGTTAAATCTGAATACACGAAGTTTGGTTCATCTATTCATCCCAGTCATGCAAATGGAACCTTTAAAAATCCCAAGTGTAAGAGCAGAAAATAAATGAAAATGGCATTGCAAGGTTTTCATCATCTAGGTATTCTTTTATTCAAATGCTTTAAATTCTTTTAACTTTAGCCAGCTAAATCCATATGGACACCATTTACAAATAGCTATAAATGAAGTACTTCTAAGTAGAAGACAGGTGCAAAATAAATTGGAATTTTATGTCCTTTTGTTTTAAAATATTTATGGGAGCCAAAGTTTGCATTCTAAAGGTCTAGCTTGTGAGAGAAATGACTTTCAAGAGGTTTCAAGATCAAGTTTTTGTTTTTGTTTTTTTTTTAATTGTTGTCATGAAAACAGTTGATTAGCTCTCTATTTATAGCGGGAATGTCAACATTAAAACTGTTCTTTTTCATATAATTATATCTTCAGAGAAATTCCAATGATGTCCAGTAGGTATTGGAAAGCTACCTCTTTTTTTGATGTTCACATATAAGGTGACAAGGTTGATGAAACTTAAGGATGATTAACTTGGTTGCTGGATCAAAGAGTTGTTTTCTCAACTGTCAACAGCCCATGATTATTGGTGAAAAGGTCATTTGGAACTTTTATTCTCTAAGAACCAAAAATATATTCAAACTGGATGGGACAATGGAAATAATCTGAACCACTTCCCCCATTTTATGGAGGAGGAAGCTGAGAAACAAAGAGTAATTTGGCTCAATTCACACAGTTGACTCCTGTGTAAATCTAGAAACCAGTTCTCATGACTCCGGTCAATTGTTCTGTGCACTACACCATCTTGCCTTGCCTATTTACTTTGTAAAAGTTGACTATTCGTCTTCCATCTTTTCTAAATTCAAAGAGCAAAATGAAAACCCTTCTTTTCTGTTGTTACTTTCATCTTGACATCAACCTCTCCTCTTGAGGGAAGGTTAAAGCAATTTGCTTAAAAGCTGTTTGGTTGACCTCTAGCAATGAATGAACCCTGGGCTTTCAAAAAACTAACATACACTGCATTTTCAATGTTTTCATTTGGGAAAAACAACCAAGTTAGAATATGGTCTTAAGCAATCGAAGTGGGACTGCTTCAGTGTTGAATTAGGGGCAATCTGGAGGGATAAAAGGGATAACTAGCTTCTGCTATCCAAAGCTCTGTGTTCAAACTCATCTAGCTTGATTCAATAAGTTAGAAAATGAAGTTTGATCCACATTGTTCCCTTTTGACCCTGTCAACCTGACCTAGTGGGCATGGGAATCTTCAGAAAGCCCTGGGGTTGGAAACCCTGTACTTATGCTATTTTTTTCCCTTCCTTTAATAAAATCTTCATTCTCAGAATTTTCAGTTGAAAGCATAAACAATCATTGAGATGATCCAGGGTACAGTTGTTATGGCTTCACGCCTCATCTAGGGTTATCTAATTGAATGCAAACCACAGGATAGTGCTCATTCGTTCTTTGGGAAAGAAAATCACTTCAGTTTACAAATTAATTGCTAGTAGAAATATGTTTCTACCAAAAGGCAGTGTGATGTTATGAAAAAGATGTTAGCCTATGAGGCAAAAAACTTGGGTATTTCTAGTTCTGCTTTTTAGTCTTATCCTCATGAGATATAACATTCAGGAGATCCCTCAACTTTTAGGGGTCTCAGTTTACTTATCTGAGGCAGCTGGTGGTACAAGGGAAAGATCCCCAATACAGGAATCAGGAAGACTTGATTTCGAATCCAGACTCAGACACTTACTAGATGTGTGACTCTAGACAAGTCACTTATCCTTTACTGGTAGGTCTATGGTGGTGCCTCAAGTTTCTCCCCACTCCAATCCATCTTCCACTCAGCCACCAAAGTGATTTGGCTTAAGCACATCATGCCCCCCCCCCCTTAATAAACTCCAGGAGATGCCTTCTGCCTTTAGGATCAATATAGTTTCTTTAACTGTTGGATAGGGATGATAATAGCATTTAACTCACAAGGTTGTTGTGACAAATACACATAGCCGTGTGTATTAGAGGAATTATATGTGCAGTATATATGTGTGTGTGTATGCATATATGTGTATGTATTTATGCGCATATATACACATATGTATGTGTGTGTCTACATATGTGTACATATTTATGTATATATGTCGGTCTGTCACCATAAATTTATTAAGCTCTTACTATGTTCCAAACACTAGGTAAGTTCTGGGAATACAAAAAAAGGTAAGATGTCCCAAGAAGCTCACATTTGAATGGGAGAGATGACAAGCAAGTAATTATATACAAATAAGCTATATACAGGGTAAATAATGAAGTAATGAAGAGAATGAAGACACCAGAATTAAGAGGGGGTGGGGGAGGCTTCCTGTGGAAGGTGGGATTTTAGTTGGGACTTAAAGGAAGCCAGTGAGGTCAGTAGCCAGGGCAGCAGAGGGAAAGCACTCCAGGCATGGAGGAAAATGTCTTGAGATTAGAAATGGAACATCTTGTACCCAGGGTCACTGGATCAAAGCATATATGGCATAAAGTAAAGTGTAAAAAGGCTGAAAACATAGGAAGGATGATTCTGAATGTCAAGTAGAGCATTTTATATTAGATCCCAGAGGTGATGGGGAGATATTGGAGTTTATTGAGTTGGGAGGTGATTAAGATCAGACCTGTGTTTTAGGAAAAATTAGTCTGGTGGCTTAATAAAAGATAAACTGGAGTGGGGAGAGACTTGAGGCAGGTAAACCTACAAGCAGGTTATTGCAAGAGTCCAGGTATGAGGGGATGAGGGTCTGCACCAGAGTGATGGCAGTGTCAAGAGAGAAGGAGATGTATTTGAGAGAAGTAACTTAGGTGAAATCAACAAGCCTCGGGAAGAGATTGGATATAGGGGTGAGAGGAAATGAGGAGCCAAAGATGACATTAGATTTTAAGCTTGAAGTACTGGGACAATGGTGTCTCCCTTGACAATAATATGGAAGGTAGGAGACTGGAAGGATTTAGGTAGGAAGATAATGAATTCTGTTTTGGACTTATTGAGTTTAAGATGTCTACTGGACATCCAGTTTGAGTTGTTTGAAAGGCAGTTGGAGATACAAGATTGGAGATCAGCAGAGAGGTTGTGGCATGAAAGACAGATTTGCGAATCATCAGCACAGAAATAGTAATTAAATCCATGGGAGCTGATGAGATAACCAAGTGAAGTAATATAGAGGGAGAAGAGAAGATGGCCCAGGTTTGAACCCTGAGGGATCCCTGTGGTTACAAGTGTGATCTTGAAGAGAATCCAGCAAAGCAGAGTGAGAAGGAGCAATCAGATAGGTAGGAAGAAAACAAGGAGAGAGTGGTGAACCAAAAACCTATAGAGAAGAGAGTATTATGGAGGAAAGAGTGATCAACAGTGTCAAAGGCTGCAGAGAGCTCAAGGAGAATGAAGACTGAGAAAAGGCCATTGGATTTGGCAACTAGGAGATCATTAGTAACTTTGGAGAGAACACTTTCTTTGGAAGTGAGAAACCAGATTGTAACGGATTAAGAGTGAGAGGAGAGAAAGTGGAGGCACATATTGTAGGCAGCTTTTCCAAGGAGTTTAACAACAAAGATCAGAAGATATTTAGGATGTTAAAGGGGATAATAGAACAGGGGTGGGGAACCTGCAGCCACAAGGCCACATGTGGCCCTCTATGTCCTCAAGTGCGGTCCTTTGACTGAATCCAAGCTTCCTTTATGCTATGGTTGCCTCATGCTCTTCCTTTCGTAGCCAAACTCTTGAGGGTGTGGAAGTAGAGAGAGGAATCATCTGCAATCACTGCCTCAAATTTCTCTCCCCCTGATTAATTCCCAAATCCTTATAATTAGGCTTTTTATCTAACCACTCATTTTATACTGTTCTCACTAATGCTGAGAAGTGTTAAGATTTAGCAGATAGAGAAAGGGCTGATTTTGAAGTTAGGAAGATCTGAGTTCCAGGCCTGACTGATGTATTTACAACTCTACAAAAGTCCCTTGACTTCTCAGTATTCTTCTAGACAGTTCTCTAAGACTTTAAGTTATAGAGAAGGTGTTGACCCACATCACTAGAGGGAGTTTCCTCAGTTGGGAGTTTCCCAACCCAAGGAAATCACAGGTACACTATGGATCCTACTGCAAATTTACCAACTGTCATGTACATGAACCAGTTCTTTTCCAGTCCTTTTTAACATAATAGTACTCCTTTTCTTCAGGTTTCCTGAAACTTCTGCTCTAGTTGCCCACCTATCCATCTGACTACTCTTTCGCATTGCTCTTTGCTGGAATGTCATCCATTTCCCCTTCCCTAACCTTGAATGTCTACCAAAGTTCTGTCTTAGTCCCTACTCTGTCTCTTTACCTTTTTTTCTTGACAAAACAAAACAAACAAACAAAATAACATGGATTAGAGCGGATACAGAACCGAGGCAGAAACATCAACTCAAATTCTATCACAATAATACGGAAATGTGATAAGGGCATAAAATAGGGGAGTTACCATATGAGTAGAGAGAAGAGAACATATATGAGAAATGTTGTAAAGGTAGACTTGATAGTACATAGCAAATGATTCTGTAGAAGGGATGGAGAGAGAAAAGTTGAGGATGACCCCCAAGGCTGTGAATCTAGTCACCGGAAGGTTGTTGGTACTCTAAAAATAAATGGTAAAATTAGGAAGCGAGGTGGGTTTGAATAAAAATGCAAAGAGTCATACTGTATTTTTGGAAATTCTGAGTTTGGCATAGTGATGGGATATTCTATTGGAAGTGTCTAATAATCAATTGGTGATATGGGACTGAAACTTAGGAGAGAGGTTATTGAACCTCCAAGAAATCTGACACATCTGCTCCTTCCTCTTCCCTTACACAGCTCCCACCCTGATCCAGACCTTCATTACTTCTCACTGAAAGAGAAATCTCTGTTGATGTCCTTATATCCAGTCTCTTTCTCTTCTGAACCATCTTCCACATCACTGTTAAGCAATCTTAAAGCACAGCTCTGGACATGGTACTTCCTTGTTCAAAAGTCTTCAATGTCATCTTGTTACCTCTAGTTTAAAAGGTTAAAAAATAAATAAAACCTCATTCATTATGTGAGTCCAATCTACCTTCCCCAGCTTATTTCTTCTTCCTCCTCTTTTAACACTCTACAATCCAACCAAACTCCATGTCCTTGCAATGACTAGCCCTCATTCCTAAGTGCGTTCTCCTTCCTCACCTTTGCCTCTTAGAATCCGTGGTACACTTCGGCTCAGTTCAGGTGTCTGCTCCATCCTTTTCTTCCTCTTAGTTTTAGTGTTCTCTCCCTCATCGACTAACTTTATATTTACTTTATTAGTATGTTTCTATTGTATTTTATTATTTATTATTAATATATTATTACTATATTTACTATATATTACAATATAAGTTCCTTGAGAGCAGTAACCATTTTTCATTTTGTCTTTGTATCCCCAGTACCTAGCTGAGTACCTTGTTTATAGTAGGTGCTCAATAATTTGCTTGTTGAATTGAATAAAATTTAAACCTGTAGGGCATTAAAAAATCTTTGTTATATTAATAAACCATGCTAGTGTATTCTTTATCACTGATATAAAGGTGAATGCATTTGCTAATTTAAAAAAACTAGAAAGCACATTTCAAACATCTATATGGTGTAGATAGGATGGGGATCAGCTCATTCCTCAGGAGTCAGGAATGGAAATAACATAGCCACATCATGTAACACAGTCCAGCTGGGTTTCTGTGGTTAGCAGAGGACCTGGTTTCAATGGTATGCAAACAGGGGTTTATGAACAGCATTTCTTTGGCCTGGCTGTTTAGCAAAGATACCATATGTGCAGAAGTTACCAAAAGCCATTTACAAGCTAGATTTTAACATTAAAAAGAGGGCTGTGCACAAGTTAGAGAATACTCAAGTCTGGTACACAGAGAAACCAAGGTAGCACTCTCCAATTTGTTAGCCAAACAAACAAATCAGGCTAATCCCTAAAATTCTGTAAATTTTGTTTTTTTTTTCTTTTTTTTCTTCCCACAAAATTCATTTAAGTTCTACCTCATATGTGAAGAAATAAAATCTTTAACAGCCTCTAGCATATTACCTTTTTGTGATGGGCAATTAATAAATATTGAAATGAATTATTGAAACGTCTTTCACAAGTGTATACCTACGGTAGAGGGTCGGAATTTGATTGCTTTCAAATCTGACCTCAGAGACTTCCTAGCTGTGTCACTCTGGCTAAGTCACTGAACCATGTTTGCCTCAGTGTCCTCATCTGTAAAATCAGCTGGAGAAAGAGATGGCAAACCACTCCAGTATCTTTGCCAAGAAAACCCCAAATGGGGTCACAAAGAGGCAGACACGACTGAAAACAACTCAGTAACAAATGAAAATAAATGGCAACAGAGTCCTATTTTGACCCTGTTCATTATTTTAAATCATTGAAGTTTCCTTCTTGTTTTAACACCTAGGTTAATTTTAAATATCTTGGTGATTATAGAATTCACTCCACTTTTGGGACTACTTTTGGGACATGAAAGTTTTCCAAAGATCCAATTCAAGAAGCATTTATGAAATGCCCATGGGTCAGGCACTTTATCTTTAAAAAACCAAACAGACAGCAAGCACGTATAATGCATCTACTATGTGTCAGACAGATGTTAAGTACTAGAAATCCAAAGACTGTTGAAAAAACAAAAAACAAATAAAAAACAGTCCCTGCTTTCAGAGTCACAGTCTAAAAGGGAAGATGGGAAGACAATATGCAAACAACTATGTAAAAATAAGATAAATAAGATAAATTGGAGATACCAAATGGGATAAATATTTCACATGTATATATCAGCTAAATTTTATTTGTTAACCCATTTATAATTAGCAATTCATTAATTATACCGCTCCACCATAACATGCACACACGCATAGATATGAGCTAGGCCTAGAATCAAACAGGAGGGATATAATATGACCAGTTACCTTTGGGAAATTGTGTTGCACTTGAAATGACTTCAAGTTTCACAGTGACCCATAGACACACTTTTTAAACAGCAATATTCTTATGGTGACACTGTAAGACTACAAAGCACAGAAACAAACAATAAATAACTAGATGAAAGTATGACAAAATAAATGTATGAATGAATAAATAATGAATGAACAAGTAAAGAGATAAATAAATAGGTGAATGAATAAATAAATGAATGAATAAAATAATAAATAAATGCTTATAAGTTTATCAATGAATTGTAGGGCTAGAAAAAGGGGCGATATCTCGAATTCTATCAAGTGGGAAAGATGAATGAATAAACCAACAAGCATTTGTTGGATTGCTACTATATGCCAGGCACCGGGCTAGATGTTGGGATATATATAGCAAGGAAACAATCCCTATTCTCAAAGTGCTTATATTCTAAAGGGGGAAAAATGAGTAAATAGATACAAAGGTAGATAGATAACTATAGATATGGATATAGATGTAGTTATTGATATATTGATAGGCATAGACATAGATATAGATGTAGATATAGACATAGATATAGACAAAGAAATACAGAGATATGGTATAGTTGTATGCCTACACACATATATACATATGCACATATATGTATATAAATAGGTGTATACCTATATATGTGCACATAAGAACATATATAATTATATGCAGGATATAAAAATAATAAATACACATAAAAATAAAGTTTTGGGGGGGATAGAAGGCATTTGGAAGGATCAGGAAAAGCTTCATATGGAAGAGATTGCTTTAATTCAATCCCAAAGAATGAAAGATCTTATGAATTTGAGTGGAGGAGGCAGTGTATTTCAGACACAGAAGATGGCCAATTCAAAGGTGTGAATACAGGAGATGGAGCACCACGTGTGAGAAGCAGAAAAACAAAGTCAGTTTGACTGGATCCACAAAGTGTGAGATGGGCAGGAATGTAAAATGACACTGGAAAGATGTGTAAAAGCAAGTTTGGAGAGAACTTTAAAAGCTGAGCGGCAATTAGGAGCCGCTAGAGTTTGAATACGAGAGGGAAATGCTCAGATCTCTGCTTAAAGAAAATTAGTATGTCAGCAGTGTGGACGGAAGATTGGAGTAAGGACAGGCAGGGGGTGGACAGCCTGAATTCTCTATTGTTATCAACAGAGTGTGGATGTGGAAAACCCTTAGTACAAAAGACTGACTTGCTCTGCATCCATATTTTCTCTCTTTTACAGATAAGGATCTGACAGTCTACTATGAGGGTAGAATACCTACATGTGTATTCAGATAGATAGATATGTGTGTATACACACATATACAGACATACCTATACACACACACACACACACATATGTACATGACAGTACAAAATAGTGTATTGGAGGGGTCCACAGTCAAGTACTTTGAGAGGTTCAATGTAGAAAGTTTGTTCTTGAATGCAAGGCACAAAGGAAGGATGTCTTCATGAAGGAGGTGACATTTCACTTAGACTCTAAATGGTAGTCAGGAATTAAATGGGTGAAGAAGTAATACAATGAATGAACACTTAATATAGAGGCGCAAGTACTGTCTTATTTGTACACTCTTGGAGAAGTCATTTTATCTCTCTTGGCCTCAGTTTCCTCAACTATAAAATGAAGGGATTGAATCAAATATTCACTAAGGTAACTTATAGATCAAAATCCTAGGCTTACAAGGAAGAATCAAATATTCTAGACTCAGAGAATAGAAGGAGTAAGGACATGGAAAAGAGAAGGGTCAGGGTGTATTCAGGAACAAAAAGTAATCCTGTCTAAGTAGGTGGAGAGGTATGGTATAGATAAGACTATAAGAACATATCTTATAAGACTATAAGATGTCAAAAGTAAAATGTACTTTCCAAATTGTGGAGGGTCTTGAATGTCAACCAAATAAGTTTAAATTTTACTCAATAGGTGGTAAGGAGCCACTGAAGATTTTTAAAAGAAACGTTAAGCAAGATTCCTGAAATAAGTTTCAACTAGAGATTTAGGTATGGCTACCCATCCTAAAGCATCATAGCAGTCTACAAAAGAATTTATGCAAGAGAAGCAAATTAACTTGGCCTTTGATTTATGTAGTCCTAAGAATCTGTGATGTTAATTATAGAACCTCATGTTAATTACAGAACCTCATGATGCATAAAAAATAGCTATTGTCAATTCTCATAACTTGCATTCTCTCCAAGATTTTAATGGGATATTAATTGGATTCATTAGCATATAAAATGTCACTCTATTCCCCAGGGCATGCCTTGCTCTATTTAGTGATTTCTACTTTAATTATTCTTGAATCAGTGTACATATCTTCCTATTTGGCTTCCCCATTTTGTTTTTGTGGATTGAATCTCATAAAGGGAGAATTATTTCTTCTCCATTAAGATCCGTCTAGTGGATTCTCTTCTGATTGTTCTACCACCTGGATTTCAGCATGGCACTAGATACAATCTCACATGAGTTTTCTTCTTGGGTACAAAATGAAGAAATTTTGACTCAATAATATCAAGTCTAGAAGCGTTCAACATCAGTTCAATGACCAGACTCGTTACCCTCAACTTGGAGGAAAGTTTTTACCAAAGAATCTCAGGGATTTGTGTGTGGCCTACATCTACCCAACATACTTAAGACTTCAATGAATGCAAAGATGGCAATCTTATCAAATCTGGGAATGACAGAAAGCTTGTAGGATTAACTAAGAGGCATAGATTTGGTTCCACAAAGACCCCAACAAGATAGAGCATTGGGTTAAATCTAATAAAAGTAAATTTTAATAGGAATGAATGTAAAGTCCTACCTTTGGGTTCAAAAAAATCAATGGCGAAAGTGAAGGATGGGAAGGGTGACAACTAAACCATAGTTCATGTGCCAGAAATTTTCATGAATTTTCATGAATTATAAACTTATTATAACTCAACAAAATGATATAAAAGCCAAAAAAAGCCAACACAATCTTAAAAGAAAGACATTGTGCTCAGGATGTAGCTGAAGTCATCCCAAATCAGATCAAATCTGGATTGTTGTGTACATTTCAAGGTGTTACTTTTTAGGAATCATATTGATAAGTTAGAGCACCTTTAAGACTGAGGGATCAGAATGGTGATGTTCTTAGAGACCATGGGGATTATGTATTAACTGGAAGAATTGAGGACACAAAATTTTCTGCAAAGACTTAATAGATCTTCTCAAGTATTTGAAGGAAGGTCCTGTGGAGGAAAGATAAAATTTATTCTTCATGGCCCTAGACTAGAACAGAACTAAATGTGATATAAGGATTTACATGAAAAAGAGGCAAATTTAGCTAGATAAAGCATTTATTAAATGCTTACTGTGTCTTAGGCACTGAGATTTAGATTCAGCATAAAGTTAAACTTTTTTTTTTTCTTAACAATGGAGTTGACACTCTGGTGACGACAATGATCCAAGAGAATTCCAAAGGACCCATGATGAAAAATGCTATTCACCTCCAGAGAGAGAACTGATGAACCCTGAATGCAGATTGAAACACATTTTTCTTTACTTTATTTTTCTTTTTTTTGTCTGTTTTCTTTTGTAACATGACTAATATGGAAATATGTTTTGTATAACTTCACATGTCTAAGAGATATGAAAAGTGCTTGTCTTCTCAAGGAGTGGGGAGAGGAAAGGGAGGGAGAGAATTTGTAACTCAAAATTTTTAAAAATTGTTAACTTCTTTTTACATGTAATTGGGGAGTATTTAATGAAGTAAGTGAAAATACACTTTTAAAAAAGGCTGACACAAAGTAGAATGGGCTGTTTTGAGTTCCTCTTCAAATAGAGATTGGTTGACTATTTATTAGGAGTATTTTAGAGAAGAGGTATGTCTTCTCTAAGAATCTATGATGTGACATCTCTCTAAACTATGCCACTATACTCCCCTTTCCTTCAGCTCTTCTTATGTATTGCCTTCTCTCATTAGAATATAAGCTCCTTGAGGACAAGGACTGTCTTTTTTGCTTATATATTTATATTCCCACCTCTCAGCACAGTACTTGGTACATGGTGAGCACTTAATAAATGTATGTTGACTCTTTATGAATGACTTTTTCACAGCTCCCGACGTTTGCTTTCTTGGCTTTTGCAGATGATTAGACTCATCTACCTTCGACTTCTTTGTCCCTGTTCTCTGTTTTCCATGACCCTGATATTTTATTATCTTCATAATCTTTTGGCCTAGTAGATTTCCTTAAAACCTAAAATCTTGAGAGCTCCAAATGTCTCCTCCTACCTTACTTGTACTTTAGTATTTAGGTGATGTCAAACCTGGACCTGATGGCAGGATGGATCGTTAGATCCACGTAAGATCATTAATTGAGATTTGAAAGACACTAAATAGTCTGTCCGGTTCAACCCACCCATTTTATAAATGAAGAAACTGAGGCTTTAAGAATTAGTCCAAACTCACAGAGATAGTATGAGTCATAGGTAGGATTTGAACCCAGGTTCTCAGGTTCTCAGGTTCTCAGGCTCCAAGTCCAGTGTTTCTTTTCATCATACCACAATGTGTCCTGTATGACCTTATAAAAGTCTCTCAGTCTCTCTGGGCCTCAATTTTTCATCTGCAAAATAAGAGTGCTAGGCTAGAGAGTTTTTAAGGTTTTTCCCAAACTTGTTAAGCTTCCATTAAGCTACATCCATCTTCTCTGCCAAGGCCTTCTGCCAGTTATGATCCCAGTTTTGGATTGTCTTCTGTGGAGGTGAAGAACCAAGCCAGTAAGTAGCAATCGGCCCTAACACTGTGAATTGGCAAGAATTATAGAAGGCATTCACTAAGTGAATTCAATGCAATGTTATATTATGTATATATATATATATGTATGTATCTATATACACACACACACACATATTCATATACACGTATATATATATATATATCATCATCATCAACATCTGGTTTTCTAATCCCATTACACAAAGTGGAGGTATTTTCCTAACCATTTCCTTCTCCATTTGTATTTAAAAGGAAAGTTTTTTTGTTTCTTTATATGTTTGTTTGAAAAGTTTCCTTGTGCAAATTGCATTCTACTTACTTTGCTGATTTCTTTGGGATTCTCTTCTGGGTAAGAACCTTTCTAGGAAGGCCTGAGGATCGGTTCAATACAATCACTGGTGGACTACTCCCTTTCTGAACCTTTGCTTTGGTGACCAAACATTCCACTTCTCAAAATGAGAGAAGAATTATAATATGAAAGAGACTCTACTCATTTTCAATTAAGTTTAATTAAAGACACAGTCTTCTTAAATACTAAGAAGGCAGGTGACAAGGTATAGGTACTTGAAAAAATATGCAAAAAACAGACATGTCATTATTCTATTTTTCTTTTGGTCCAGATTGAGGACTTCATCAGTATGAACTTCCTGATGTGGAAATTCCTTCCACTTACACCAATATATCCCCAGGTTAGAATCTCATAGAATTCTCCCAGGGGACTAAAGGGTTAAGTGATTTGATCATTATAACATGGTAATTGTCAAAGGCAAGACTTGAACCAACAACTTCCTGGTTCCAGAGGCAAACTTCTGTCTCATACACAATACTGCCTCCCTAGTCAGGGCCTCCCAAAAGTCTTAGTGCAATCTTAAGCTTTGATACCTTAAAACCATACTAAGATTTTTGGGGTACCCTCTACCTAACATACATACATGCATACATTTATACATACATGCAGGGCCACATCCAGTCTTCCTGATTTATACCTTGCTGTTGGACCCAGATGGCTCTAGAGAAAAGGGTGAGGCTGGTGACTTTGCACAGCCCTCCCTCACTTAAATCCAATTCATTTGCAAGTCACGACATCACCTTCCTGCTGTCTTCTTCAAGGAAGGACAAACAATGAATACATACATGCATGCATGCATGCATACATACAAACATACATACATACTACCTTGCCGTCTTACACAGTTATTAATTTTAAAACTGAGCTTAGACTTTGGGTACACAGAAGAGAGAGAGAGAGAGAGAGAGAGAGAGAGAGAGAGAGAGAGAGAGA
>NW_020954652.1:2685719-2736213 GCF_900497805.2 Vombatus ursinus | reverse complement strand
AGTAAGATAATATAGTTTGTGTGTATAAATGTGTATATGTGTGTGTACATACATGAACAGAGTGTCTTACTACCTTCCACACAATGCATATATAAAATGATATTTTACTCTTACTGCCCCAAATATTGATTCTCCAACAATTTTGTAAAAATAGTTTATTTTTTTTTTTACACTACATTTTGGTTTGGATCATCATGTTATAATCCAATTTCTTCATCATGAAATAATCCTGGGCCGGCACAGACCTCCTGGTGCTGTGGCTGCAGATGGTTGGAAAAGAAATACAAGCTTGTCTGGCCAATTGCTGTCCCAAGATAAAGGACATCTGCAGATCTTTTTAGTCTCAAGTGTCTCATGACAAGAGGGCTGAGCTAGTTTCCCCTGACTTCTACAGATGTCTACATAGCTTACTATGTGATTCATGAGGATTTTTTTTTTCTGATTCCGTACTCTAAACCTTATTTTTTCAAGTGTATGGCCTAAGGATGTACAAATTTTCTATTTATGTGCACATTTGTAATATACACATACATGATTGCACATATGCAAGCATGGGGCATGAGGTGTCCTAAATGCTTTGAGAACATTTTAAGCTACTAAACTATTAAAGCTTAAAACTTCCCTGAGATTTTTGGGACTTTTCACATCTGGGTATGTACATTTTACATCTCAGTATTAGATGCAAATATATGCTTAAAGGGGTTGTCCAATGGCACCATTAACATTCTTCTAAAGGGTCAATCTTGAGTCCCTAGCAAACAAAGGCAGGGGATACAGAGGAAGAGTAAAATGAAGATTAAAGTAAACATTCCTGGATAATTATGTTAGAAAAGGAAAGATATATTGGGAAAGGAAAATAAAGTTAGATTTTTTTGTCATGAACTATTTAATGTATATAACTACAGTGACAACTTAGTGTGGTAGATAGTTCTGGGCTTGGAGTTAGAAAAACCTGGTTTCAAACCCTGCCTCTGACACTTAGCATATATTTGAGTCACTTCATTTGTAAGTACATTAGGAAACTTCCTAGGGTTTAGCTACTAACTCATAGATGAGCTTTGTGATGTACAGTGGTAGAAGGAGGGCCCACTCTGGAAGTTCCCCTATACTGAGGAAATCTCAGATCCTTTTGTCCTTCCCATATCATAGCATGTATATCATAGCTTTAAAGCCATGTGCTCCTCTTCAAATTCAGGCAGAAAATTTGTCCTAGGAAGATGATCCCTTGCACTCTAGCAGTAGGATTAGACATATATAAACATATAATCATGTATGCGGACAGACATGAGAAATAAAGAAGATTGAATAGCTAAGGATAATCCCAAGAGTGCAATCAATGAAGCCAAATTCAGATTTCATTCTCCATTCCAGCATTCTTTCCTTATGCACTAAGCCATAGGGCCCAATGCCACCGTGCCAACGACATCTTTTCAAGATGAGTGAATTCTAAGAATCCGTATTTTCTTAATGTTTTTATTCTTGATTTTTCCAGTTTTTTATCTCCTTTTCCACTCTCCATTTGCCCTTTCTCCTTTCACTCCTTCTCTGTCTGTGGGCAAGTCACATAGCTCTGATTAGCATCTATCTCATAGGGTTGTTGGAAGGATCTAATAAGATAATGAATGTGATAATCAATTTGCAAACTTTAAGTACTAGGTGTTAGCTTTGTTATTTTTCCTCTTCCTCTTCTTACTGTTCTTTCTAATTTTTCTCCATTCTCTTTCTTGCAAACCTTTATGTCCTTGTCAGTCTATCCCCACCCCAACTCCTACCGGAAGGTAGTTACAGCAAATGCATGTCATGTAGGCAGCTAGCTACAGGGTCAACATTAGGGTTTTGATTTCTTTGGAATTTTGTTAGCTCTTTGTTACTTTCACTTTCTTGTATTCTGCTGCTTTAAAAAAATAGATTTTTTGTTTTGTTTTTATTCTTAATTTAACAAACTCCAAAGAGAGAGACATTTACATAGATGAATGTACAGACTTACACAGACGAAAGAAAGACAAACAAAACAGAAGGGGGAGAGGGAGGAAGAGAAAAAGGTGGGGAGACAGAGAGAGAGGACAAAGAAAGAGTGAGAGAGAGAGGAGAAAAACAGAAATAAAGAGAAAGAGGAGATAGAGAGACAAAAACAGAGAGAGAAAAAGAGAGAGGAGAAAAACAGATAGAGAGGAGATAGTGAAAGAGAGAGAGACAGAGACAGAAACAGAAAGACAGAGAGACAGAGACAGAGACAGAGAAACAGAGAGAGGAGCAAGAGACAGAGAGATATGGGATATCAGAATTTTTTACTTCACCTTCTTAGTGCTGCAGTTATTTATTCTCCAGTAGGCTAAATTCTAATGAATCTAATTTAAAAACAAGCCCTCACTGTCTCCCCTGCTACCTTCCCTGACCAAATGCCACTTGGTTTTTCCCTCTTCCATGAAATAAACATGAGTCTTAATTTATGCATTGTCTCCTTCAGTTAAAATATGAGTTTCTTTAGAGAAAGAACTAAGTTTTCTTTTTGAGTCCTTAGCTTTAGCACTAGGCTTACACATTGTAAATGTTTAATAGAGGCTTTTTTTAAAATTCCATTCCAAAAGATATAAAGCAAAAGATTCAAGTCTTTGCCTGCATTTAAAGGAGATTCCAGGATCATAGGATGGAGAACTGGGTGATTCTCTACCCCTCCACCCTCAATTTTTCCTAACTCTTTGACCTCTTCTCTATGTTTCTTTTCTCAATTTAACTTGGCTTATATATATTTTAATACATGCTTCATTCCCTGTATTAAACTGTAAATTTCTTCAGGAAAAAGATGGTAAAACTTTTTTTTCATCTATGTATCTTTGCACAATGTAAAGGGATTTGCACATATTAACCTTTAATAAATGTAGGATTAAATTAAATTAAATTCCAGGAACTAGCCAAGTTCTATATTTTTCTTTCATTAAAGGCAACTAGTGAATTAACTTATGTAAGCCATTCTGTAGCCAGTCAATCAGTAAACACTTATTAAAACCCTACTATGTGCCAGACCCTATGCTAAGAGTTGAGAATGAAAAAGAAAAAGAAAGAAAGAAAGAAAGAAAGAAAGAAAGGAAGGAAGGAAGGAAGGAAGGAAAGAAGGAAGAAAGAAAGAAAGAAAGAAAGAAAGAAAGAAAGAAAGAAAGAAAGAAAGAAAGAAAGAAAGAAAGAAAGAAAAAAAAAGAATGAAAGAAAGAAAGAAGGAAGGAAGGAAGGAATAGAGAAATAGAGAGGGAAAGAAAGAGAAAGAAGGAAAGAAAAAAGAAAGAAAGAAGGGAAGGAAGGGAGAAATAGAGAGAAAAAAGAGAAAGAAAGAAGAAAAGAAAGAAAAAAAGAAAGCAAAAGACAATGCCCACTCTTAAGGAGGTAACAGTCTAATAAGGAAAGACAACAAACACAAAGAAGCTGAAACCCAAGGAAAGAGGAGGAGCACAATGAATACCTCCTTAAATGGCAGATCAAGGAAGAGCATTCTAATATCCACCCTCTAACTTCTCCTGTCAGAGGGAGAGAGGGACTACTGAGGAGGTGCAAGTGTTAGAGTTAATGATGGAGATCATCTGGGTGAAAAAAAAAACATAAAGCACTATGGAAATGCTAGTTTTTAGTTTTTGTCTGTTTGTCATTATTATATCCTTGTGATTCAATGTGGGGAAATTCCAGAGTGGAAATTTCATCCACTAGTATTGATTGCCAACTCACCTGTAATTTAGGATCAAAACTCCAGAACTAGAAACATCTAGTCCAACCTCTGTTTTTAAGGAAATTTATGGGCTTAGAAAGTTTCCTAGGGCACTGAGAATTTGATTGATTTGCCCATGACACAAAGACGCTGGATTCAAATACCGCTGATGACATTTATCACCTATGTGGTCTTGGACAAGTCACTTGACTTCAGCAACCTCAATTGCAAAATAAAGAGGCTTGTCCAGATGGCCTATAAGATCCTTTCCAGGTCTAAATTTGCAATCCTATGATGATCCAATGTCCCAGCTGATAGATATCATAGGTGAGGCTTGAACCTAGCTCTTCTTTACTCAAAGGTTGCCTTTCAATCCAACCTGCCATCACAGCCACTTGCTAATGGTTGCTGTTGTTATTATGATTATGTCCACTGAAAAGGATTTGTGATATCACTGATTTAAAGAGCTTCCAGTGGGAAAAAATACTCTCTACCAAATACTACCACCTTCATATCTTACAGTGTTACAGAGAATTATTTGAGGCTATGAGAGATTGTGAATTGCCCAGGATCGCACAGCCAGTATGTGTCATAGATAGACCTAGAACTCAGATCATTTTATTGGTTTAGGTTATTTCCAGATGGGAAAGTCTTTATACCAATGCTGATTAGTTCCTTCCCAAAACGTTTATAGTTCTAGAGACTTATCTATGACACTGAAAGGCTAAGTGATTTTCCAGGGATCACACCGCTATACCTATGACCACTTTGCCATCTTGACTCTGGCTATTGTCATTATTTTTGAGTTGTGTCCTTATCTGATAGATAAAGTTGCTTTTGTTGTATTCATCTCTCCAATTTGTTATCTATTTGTGGAAAATGAAGAAGAAAGTTTCTGAGTCAATCTGTGTCCAACATTACACATTGATTTTTGTTACTGAACCTTTGTTTTATTGTGCTAGAACCCTTTAGCTACACAAAATACCTATTGGTATGGTGCCATCAATTGCTTATGACTCCCTACTCCTGCAATACTCCCTTGCTGTGAGACTGGTTGTCTCCAATTAAATCTGTCTCAGTGTGGGAGCCAATTCTCATCGTGGATGACTTGAAGAAGTTGGCTCTGCTAACACAAGACTTCCCACAAATGCCCTCATTTGACTGAGCACAGGTTTCACAATGGGACCTTTTGATTCCAGTGTGTCAACCCTCTTCTTGTTTAGTAGCTAAGACCTTAAGCTTGGGCCATAGACTGACAACTCATGCAAAGGAAGCATGAAAGGTAGATTGCCAATAGCTCCCATAAGTGGTCATCTGATCTACAGCCAAGCTGCGACCTTAGATGTCATGGGGTGCTCCTCCATCTTGCAGCTAAGGAAACTAAGGCCAGAGGAGGTTCATTGACGAAGTTGAGGGGCAGAGAGTAGGGCACACAAACCCATTGCCTCACATTTGAATTTGTAGTCAACAAACCTGTTATTTTTCTACACATTTTTTAGCCATGCTTGTCCTCATATTTGAGCAGATCAGTTTTTGAAGCCAGTTATAAGACTTCACATTTGTCCTCATTAAATTCCATTTTAGTAAATTCTGCCTATCATTTTAGTCTGCTGAGATCTTTTTGGTAGCCAATTCTGTCACCCAACATTCCGCTTTCCCTTCCAACTTTTTGTCATATGCAAATTTGATTAACTTAACTATCTCTGCCTTCATGTAAGTAATTTGAAAGAATAAAGACAAATCACAGTCAATCAATCAACAAGCATTTACTAGTACTTGCTATGTGCTAGGAACCTGACTTTGAGCTGGATATAAAGGCAAAAGAAAAAGACGGTCCTATGTATTATCTATTAATGATTACTCATTAAACTGACTATGAATTGCCGTACAACTCACATTTCTCTGCCTTAGAGCCAACAATAGATGAGACTGATGAGTTACAATTACTCTTTTTTTTTTATCCATATTTCCTGGTCTGCTAGTTGACCATTCCTGCTCTAAAAGGAAATGAGTTCAGTCTGGCATCACCAGTGGCAAACAAATAGTATCCACTATGTAGATACCATTTTTCTCTTGTGAATAGGCTAGAGCCTTTCTCCTAATTGTCACTATTTACACAATCCTTTTCCTTATCAGTGATATGCAATAGCACTGTCTTTATTCCAGGGGTTATCATTTTTTTGTGTGTCATATTATTTTGGGGCAGTTGGATGGCATGGTGGACAAAGTGGCTGGGCCTAGAGTCAGGAAGATCTGAGTACAGATTTAACCCCTGATACTTACTAGCTGTGTAACCTTAGACAGGTCACTTTGCCTATTTGCATCAATTTCCTTATCTGTAAAATGGGGATGATGATGATGATGATAATAATAATAATAATAATAATAATAATAATGATGATGATAGTACCTACCTCCAGGGTTGCTGTGAGGATCATGTGAAATAATATTTATAAAACACTTAGCATGGTGCCTGGCTCATATTAAGCACCATACAAATGTTGTTTTTCAATTGTGTCTTCATGATCCCATTTAGGGGTTTTCTTGACAAAGATACTGGAGTGGTTTGTCATTTCTTTCTCCAGTTCATTTTGCAGATGAGGAAACTGAGGCAAACAGGGTTAAGTGATTTGCCAAGGGTCACAAAGCTAGCAAGTATCTGTGGCCAAATTTGAATTCAGATCTTCCCAACTTCAGGCCCAGAGTTCTATCCACTGTGCCATTTAGCTGCCCCATATAGATAGTAGCTATTATTACTATGGAGTACCATTATAGTTATTATTATTATGGATCCCTTTGGCCATATTTTGATGTCTACAGGCCCCTTCTCAGAATCACATTTTTAAATGCATGAAAAATATTTTCAAAGTTCCACATCCCCAAGTTAATGACCCCTGGTTTATTCCAATAATACCTGAAGCCCTGACACTCCCAAAATCAAAGTAATAATGGCTCAAAACCACAGATGGATGAGAAAAAATGCTCTAAATGTGGGGAATGTAGAGCTCCATAATGCCTTCTATGGTTCCGCCACTAAAATTTGTGTTGACCACGAAGACTCTTGTGGGACTCTTTCCTACAAATAAACTTACTGCTAGGTGACATGGTGGATAGCATTCCAGGCCTCAAGTCAGGAAGACCTGAGTTCAACCATTCACTAGCTGTGTGACCCTGGACAAGTCATTTAACCCTGCTTGCCTCAGTTTCCTCACCAGTCAAATGAACTGGAGAAGGAAATAGAAAACCACTCCAGTATATTTGCCAAGAAAATACCAAACAGGGTTGCAGAGATTCAGATGTGATGAAAAAATGACTGAACCAACAGCATTTATCATACTTGTAGCACTGGAAACTTTTGTTCAGGCTTTGTGTATATGCATTTCTCCTATAGAGTAAAACAATAATATATGATGATATCTTGAGCCATCCATCATTATGGATTTTAGATTGGGAATGTGCCACTTCCACTGTATATTTGGATACTTAAAGACTTCCATGATCCACCTCTCTAGACTGAACACATCATTTTATTCCATTAATGGTGTGGGAATGCAGAATAGTCCTTCTCAAACTTGCTGTGATGGGGGTGTCCAGCAGAGAAACTGGATGAGGAATTTCAGCTGTTTACAAGCTCACAAAATTATCTACTAAAAAGAGATGTCAAGTAATTTTTAAAAATTATATATTTTTTAAAAATTTTTATTTAAGGAGGTCAATCGCATTTTCTTGAGGAAAATATGGACAGAACTTTGGACCAGAGCATTACCAGAACTATCAACACAATACTTTATGATCTTAATAATGTAGTCTGTTAAGGATCCCTCAGAATGGTTTGTTGGAAGAAATAAACTATTAAGGTTCTTCATCTCTTGTAGATAGATTCTTCTTCCCTCACTGGGTATGACTATGGAGAAAATTGGGGAAAAAAATAATGAACATACACTCAGTCCTGAATTGACTCACTGAACTGATGTCAGCTCTCATCAACAACCATGGATCCTACATACACTGAAAAACTCAGCACCCCTGCATGATCCTTCATGCGTCACAGAAATATATGGGCAACCTAAGGCTTTTAGAAGAATCTTCTTATCCAGGAACATATATACATATTCTATATATGTATATATCACACACATACACACACATACATACACATATATGTATATGTACATATTCAACACACATATACGTATATACACGTACATATACATGTATGTGTGTATGTATGTATAAGTATGTGTGTCTATGTCTATGTCTATATCTTTATCTCTATTTATCTCTATAATCCCAGGCCATTTTCCCTGAATTTCCCTGGAATAATACACAAAGAAATCCAAAATAAAATACAAATTTACATTTATGCTAAATATAAATTAAAATGCATAAAATTCATTTAAAAAGTAAGTGTGGGTGGGAGATGCCATATGTAGAGAACACCTCCAAACGAAGCCTCCCCTGGTGTTTTTCTCTCAGCGTCATAGCTCTGTAATAGGTCTACAAGAGGTAAAGTGGAGTTGGGGGAGTGGAGACCAGATCACTAATCTTCATCACTGAGTCGAGTCCTACATTGATTTGTAGAGTTATTGTGGAACTGTGCTTTCAAGATGAAAAGGGCCATTCCCATGCAGCATAGCTTCAGGTAGAGGGTATGGTCTCTACACAAAGCATTTGTTATATTTGCATATCCTGATATTGATGCTGAACAGCAACAACAACAAAAAAATCTTTCTGGTATTTCTGTATTACAGTTACTGAGGCTATGAGAGCTTCTATTCAGTTACTAATGAACAAAACTTATCAGGATTCACTCCATATGACATCCCATAATGAAAGCAGGCATTAATCCTGCTGCATTGCTAGTAAGTGATACCTTAGGTCATATCTTGACCTCGTCTATCCAGAGTTAGTTGAAGACCAACAAAAAACATTATTCCGAGTGCTATTTTTTACACGTGTTTTATATAGGTATATATGTTTGTACCATTTCCCCATAAAAATTAAAAGTTCTGAAAAAGTTAATAATGCTGGTAAATGCAGTGATCAAAGGTGTAGTTCCAGAGGCCCAATTATGAAGACTGTTATCCTCTTTCTGACAGAAAGGAAATAGACTAACATGCAGAATGAGACACATTTTTGGACATGGACAATTACAAGAATTAATTTTGCTTGACTATGCATATTAGTTAGAAGAGTTTTGAAGATTTTTTTCCCCAGTGGAGGGATGGAAAAATACAAATTCTTTATCATTGAAAAATAATTTTAAAGGAGATTTGTGAATAGATGAAATGCAAATAAACGGAGAAGAGGAAGACAAAGAAGATGACGACAATGAAGAAGAAGAAGAAGGAGGAGGAGGAGGAGGAGGTAAGCTCCTAGAGGGGAGGAACTATGTCTTCTGTCTTGTATCCTCAATGACTAGCACATAGTAGGTAATTATACATGCTTGTTGATTGATTGGTCCTTCATCAATAATAACCTTTACTCATTTTTCTCCAAGTCACTCTTTACTAGAAATGATGAAACTTGACTTGATGAAGGTATATGCTTGCCACCATAATGACGATCATAAGAAATGCATGCAGAAAAAGGTATGGGCCCCAAGAGATGATGTGGCATTGACACATGGAATAATTACGAAAGCGTACATTCCAAATTCACTTGCCAACAATAGAATCAGTAGGATTCTCTCCTCTATGGTCATCTGGCATTGTTCTTTTAACTCCACTCCCTGAGGACTCATCAGAGCCAGAAAGTGGAGCAAACAATAATTCTTCTCTGGCTAACTATGAAATACTCACATGTCTCTGTGATTTCATCGATGTGAAAGCTTTCTCCTACCAGGCAGATCCTAAACCATCCATGCCTGTCCATTCTGTTCAACTCTTCTCCATGCCTTCTCATAATTTTACCACAAGCGGTCTGTCCCACGTACTGCAGCCTTTCCTCTGTTTCTCTTGACACAAAAAGGATACCAGCGAAGTATTTCAGCTGTCTATTACTTTTGTTCTCACATTATCAGCCCATTTTCTTTTTTTGTTCATACATTTCCATGAGTTCATCCACTTCATCAAAGCACCTTATTCATTATATGTCTTAATCACATGCTTTTCCTTTGTTCTTTGTGTGATATTCATTTACTCTAGAATTCCATGACTCCTAGAAATACAAATAGCATTTGTATTTCTAGAATTTGAGTACTGAAAAAGAGACCTTTGAAGAAAAGAATGTGGCCTAACCATTCATTCAAGAAAAAACTAGTGAATAACAAAATTGTCAAGATTATGTCATACAGTTAGAGAGTCTATAGAAGGCTCTAGACCTGCATCATCAATGTATGTATGTCTATAGATAGATAAATAGATGGATAGATAGATAGAGATATAGATATCCATATATATGTAGATAAATATGGATATAGATATATGTGGAAGAGGGAAGAGGAGAGGTAAGAAGAAAAAAGGAGAGGAGAGGAAAAGAGAAGAGAGGACAGGAGAGAAGAAAAGAAGAGAGGATAGGAGAGGAGAGGAGAGAGATGCAAACAAATACTATAGTAATATGGAATTCTGGTTCAGTACTGAAAACTGGACTTGCCCACCTCCTTTGACACATGCTGGCTGTGTGACCCTGGGCCAATCACTTTAACCTCTCATTGGCCCCTAGGCGACTCCCTAAAGCTGTATATCACATAACAATTACAGATCTTCATAGGTAGAGGAGTTTATTTGGTTGAGAATTTCCTATAACAATTCAATCATTCATCCAATCCAAAAAAAAAAAAAAAACAGACAAAAAGTACACAAATAGCATTTTCTGCATTCTAAAATCTTTAGCATTAAATTTACACTCCATTAGAGGACCTCAATCAGTGTGACTTTTAAAAACTCCAAAATGTGTGTGTCTTCTCTAATCTGGTAGACAATAGCTTAATTTAACCAATACTGTTAGAGAGGAAGGTGTTCTCTTAGGAATCATAATATCATAAAATTAGGTGGTGGCACAAACCAGACAAACATTTCCCACCTGGCCTTACTTTTGTAACAAACACAAGTTTGAACTAAAAGAGACCTTAGAGGCCATCCAGTGAATCTCCTTCATTTTACAAATTAGGAAACTGAGTATGAGGAAGGTTAACTAAAACACTAGAGCTTTCCCTCTTACACAAGGGTAAATCAAAGACATGGCCTCTTCCAATGATTATTTTACATAGTTTTAAATTATGTTTATATATTATACTTATATTTTTATATCTCCAGCTCTTAGCACAGTGCCTGCTTCATAGAGGACAATTAATAAATGTCTGTTACTACTACTATTTACATCCAGACTTTGACCCACTGGTTTCTCTTCTATTGCTCTCTTTTCTTATGCGGAGAATTCTCAGAGCTAAGAACTATACCAACCAGATTTCTACATCAATTTCAGGGGCTAGTCATGACAGTCCCCCAAATTCTAATCTTGCATCTTGGAAAGGCACTGGAATACAAAGCCCACGCCTGCTGTCAGGGTTGGAAGACCTATTGGAGTGTGCTAGTTTCTCTAGCCACAGTCCTTCCATGCCTCCAGAAATCCAGGCATCAGCCCTGTTATTCTAGGAGCGCTCAACTAGTGACACCTTCACTCTACACTCAAGCTAGTCATTCTTTCTCACACATACTCATTAACTTAGTCCCATTACTTGTTCATTTCCTTTCTAGACCAAGTTCTTAATTTTCCATCTGTCCTGTGCTTAGGAGAGTTCTTTGCATTGCATATAGTAGGTACTTAGTATATGCTTGAAGAATTTGCCTACTTGTGCATAATTTTATGAATATCTCTTGCCAAAGAAAATGTATTTTGAGCGTGCCTAATCCCCTGAATTTTTTTGGTTAGTATTTAATGAAGTCCAAATGTCAAATGGAAATAAACAATGCATTATACTCCCTATTTATGCAAATTGTCAACATTTAAATACCTCAAGCTTATACTTGGATTGTGTGACTCACCATGGTTGAAGGTCAAGATGACTGCTAGAACATTGCATATAGAGTTTATAATAATAACACAAAGAAGAGAGATGATATCAAGCTGTTATCTTAAATTTGTTAATTTTACTAATTTATTTTAAGATATCATTGATTTCAATTTTTTAGTAAAGCTGTTGATTTACAAAATATATATAATACATTGTATGTATATATACACATACACATACACATATATACACTATATATATATGTATGTGTATGTATGTGTATATATACATATGTGTGTACATACGCACATATCTCCTATAGATCCCTGCCTTATCATGGTGGAGCAACTTGTGTAGCTCAATGAAATCAGGGGTCTATGGCATTTAGGTTACCCAAGGAGAACAAGTACTGTGGAGAGTTCTGATTAAGGGTTGCTGTTATTGTAGTTGTTGTTATTTGTCCCTTGTTCTTGAAGAGTACCATGATACCAGGAAGGAGACACCATGACTTGCAAGTAAATTGGATTTAAGTGAGGGAGGGCTGTGCAAAGTCACCGGCCTCAATTTCTCCTCCACTGGTGAAGCAAATGACAGAACACTCCAATATCTTTTCCGAGAAAATCCCACGGGTAGTATTGACATGCTATGGTCACCAAGAGTTGGACACCACTGAATGACTGAATGCATTTGCATACATACATACATATGTTTGTGCATGCATACCTATATATCTGATATGAACCTGTGATTTTATTAATGCAAAGAGCTCTTGGTATGGAAATTACCTCCACTAATGCTGACCAAAACCTTTCTGTAATTGATAGTCTGAGAGAGTTATCTGGAATAGTCAAAGGTTACGTAATTTTCCCAAGCTCACAAAGCAGTAAATGTCAGAGGTAAGACTTAAACCAGGTCTTCCAGATTCCAAACCTAACCTTTTACCCACTAAGCTACATGAACCCTGAAAAACCTAGGTTCCTCTGACAAAACTGATTGTGCATCTTTGAGCATGTCAGGTAAGGGCTCATTGACTCAGGTAACTATCTAAGACTAAATAAGTTACAGATGAGTTGCTGATCTGTATTGGTAGGGAGAGTTTCTTCACTAGAAGTTCTCTACAGTAACAAAATCACAAATACAAATTCTCACTCTCTTCTCTCCCTTTCTGTCATAGATATATATCTATATCTATATCTGTATCTATATCTGTATCTATACCTATACCTATACTTATACCTATATCTTTATCTAGCTAACTAGCTATAAAGAGCGAGATGTCTAGATAGATATAGATGTATGGATGTATATGTATATATACATATATAATTTCACAAATAAACATATATGTTGTATATTATTATTTATGTAAAGTATACATATGTACTTATACATTCATATAAGTATGTATAAAATATAATAGTTGTGCATATGTTTATGTATGTGTGTCTATATAAATGCTTTATAAATCAAGAGATTTATCAAAATTTTAAAAATTAATGGCTTTTAAAAATAAATTAGTAAATAAATATATACATACATAGATATATATTATGTATGTGTTTACACACATACACATACAAATACTTTGTGAACTGATATAAATGCTCAAGGTCAGCCAATAGCTTCCATGATTAGTGACCCAATGGCTTTCAGACTTTGGGCAGTTTGGGGTATCTTTAGATACTCTTGATTTTCATAGGCAAATGTGGCTAAGACTAAGACTCCTTTGCAGAACACTGGTTATTTTCAGAGCTGTGTACCATATGGAAATGGAAAAGTAGGTGATGAGCAAACTCAGCTGCGTGACAACAGAAAATTGCGGGGTAAGTTGAATTTTGCTGGGGCCCAGGCTTATGCCTTTCCAACATGTCAGGACTTCTGCCAGACTTTGGATTACAGGATTTAGAGCTGGAAAGAGTCTTAGAGATGATCTTCCCCAATATCCTCTCTTTAAAGAGGAGTAAACTGAGGCCTAGAGAGATTAAGTAACTTGCCCACAATCACACAGATAATAAGTGGTAGAGTTGGAATTTGAGCCCTGTTCTTACTGATGCCAAAGAAAGTGTTATTTTTTTTTTTACCATTTTGCTTCTCTTTGCTGATATTTCCTTCTGTCATTTCTCACCATCTTCCAAACTGCCTTTAACTTTCTTCTCCAATGAATTGAATCCCAAAATAATTTTGCTCTTCTAAAATCTATGCCTTACAGTTTTCAGATGAAGAAATTAGAGCTATCGATAATCATATAAAATGCTCTAAATCACTATTGATTAGAGAAATGCATATTAAAACAACTCTGAGGTACCACCTCACACCTATCAGATTGGTAAATATGACAGAAAAAGAAAATGCTAAATGTGGAAGAAGATGTGGGTAAAATGGAACACTAATGAATTGTTGGTGGAGTTGTGAAATGATCCAACCATTCTGGAGAGCAATTTGGAGCTATGCCCAAAGGATTATAAAACTGTGCATACCCTTTGATCCAGCAATACCACTACTAGATCTGTATTCCAAAGAGATCATAAAAAAGGAAAAGGACCCACATGTACAAAAATATTTATAGCAGCTCTTTTTGTGGTGGCAAAGACTTGGAAATACAGGGTATGCCCATCAATTAGGGAGTGGCTGAAGAAGGTGTGGTATATGAATGTAATGGAATATCATTGTTCTATAAAAAATGATGAGCAGGTGGATTTCAGAAAAAAACTTGAAAAGACTTACATGAACTGACGCTGAGTGAAGTGAGCAGAACCAGGAGAATATTGTTCACAGCAAGAGCAACATTGTGCAATGATCAGCCATGATAGAATTAGCTCTTCTCAGCAACACAATGATCCAAGACAATTCCAAAAGACAGAAAATACTATCTGCATCCAGAGAAGGAATTATGGAGTCAGAGTGAAGATCTAAGAATACTATTTTCACTTTTTTTTCTGTCTTGTGGTTTTCCCCTTTTGTTCTGATTCTTCTTTCACAATATGACTAATGCAGAAATACGCTTAACATGACTGTACATGTATAACCCTTCTCATATTTCTTGCTGTTGTGGGGAGGGGGAAGGGAAGGAAAGGAGGGAGAAAAAATTAGGACTAAAAGTCTTACAAAAATTAATGTTGGAAACTATCTTTACATGTAATTGGAAAAATAAGTTCAAATCTGTGCCTTACATGCCTTGCAGACAATTTCTCACCTTCATTTTTTAAGAGGTGGGAAGGAATGGGCTATCTTCTCTTCACTTCTTCAAAACCATCCACAACTCTGACTAATGCAGTAAGACTTTCAAAATCAGGTGGTTCGGATAAAGTTTTCTCTCTGTGTCTCTCTCTCTCTGTCTCTCATAGTCACATACAAATGTTAAAAAAAGAAAGAAAAAGTAAAGGTTCTAGAAGATCAGAGGGGCAATTAAAACTAAACACAAGATCCCATCTATCCCTGTTTGTGGAGTGTTTAAAAGTGAGATCAATGACTTCAGCCATTGTGGCTACTTTGAGTTTTAGGTTTCCATGTTGCTCCTGTTCTGACCTTGGCTATCTTTCCTCTGAACAGGGCATGTTGTTAGCAATAGTTTCTAAAATTGTCTTTATTTGGGGCAGCAAGGTAGCACAGTATATGGAGCTCTGACCTTGGAGTCAGGCGGACCTGAGCTCAAATCTGGCTTCAGACACTAGCTGTGTGACCTTGGGTAAGTCACTTAACCCTGATTGCCTCGCCAAAAAAAAAATCTTTGTTTTGTTTTGTGTTAGTTGTTGTGTTCCCTGTAATTATTTTGGAATTGATAGAATGTAAGCTCCTTGAGGGTAAGGACTATTTTATTTCTTTCTTTGTGTACTCAGTGCCTAGCTCAGTGATTTCTTAATAAATGCTCATTGACTGATTGGCTGATTGATTCAAAGTTGACCATACTATGTGAATAACAAATCTAAGCTTTCATAAACCAATTTTATTGCTGCAGATCTAACTCATATATAATCAATTAACCTGACCCATATGAGGGATAACCCTATCAATTGTGCCTTTCTTGCTTTCTCTCTCACTTTCTCATCTTCAGTCCTTCAAGGTTCTCTACAAACATGATCAAGGCTCCCTTAACCTATATGTAGCACATATTTTCTCTGGAGCTAACTCTCCTAGCCACCACTGCTACTTATAGATCATGCCCCCACAGTAAATCTACTTCTTCATCTCCCCTCAAGGTTCTAGGGTTATCCTTGAACAACTGTGGAGTTCTTCTAAGACCACAACTCAAGCCCATATCCAGTGTATCCCCCCCACAACATTAATTGCTAATGATTATAGTCCCGATATACTTTTGATCAATTGATATCTCCTTGATATTATTAATAACTACTAAAAATACATTAGCTTTTTCAAAAAGGATATTTGCTGAGAAGATATAGCATGATCCAAAGCACGCAAATCTCCAATATGGTGAAAGTGTGCTCCTCTACCACTTAGAGCCACGGAGAGAGTGAACTGAAACTCAGGAATAGCTACCCCTCCAAAGGTGGGGAACGTGGCCTTCCAGGCCCTTGGGTGATGGTGAGTCCAAGTTTTACAGAAAAAATCCTTTTATTAAAAGGATTTGCTCTGTGAAGTTTGGATTCATTCAAAGGGCTGCACTTGAGGACCTAGAGGGCCACATGTGACCTTGAGGCTGCAGGTTCCCCACACTGGCAACGTTCCCCTCACCAAGTTCTATTAAACATTCATGCACCGAGTTCAGTTCAGGAAACAGCATAACCAATGGACACTGTCTTGCATGGTACTTATGGTATCTTTGCAGCCAGGTCCATTCACACTTGGGCAGGGTCACTAACATCACTCCTCCTTAGGGCTGGCTTGGAGGATAAGGCTACCAGCAGACTCTTCTAGGAACATCTGTTGCTAGACTACTAATGCTTTTTTTTCCTTCTAACTTTTCAAAGCTCATGAGCCTAATCTAGTACTTGCACATTATCAGGCACATAAACACATTCAATGAAATGGGCATGCACACATCCATATACATACACATAGATACTATATCTGTAAACAAGTGAGGAAGGGAAATCCATACCCAGTTCATTTTATCATTTATATTGATCACGGCCCAATTGTCCTCATTATTAAAAACAACCCCATCCATGGTAGTCCTAACATTTGGCTAGTTGCATTTCCCTGATTACATCTTTACGTCACTCCATCTGTGTAATCCATTTTATTTGTCAGACTCATCACAAGGAGCCTCTTCCTGGTAAGGCACATTTTAGCACATTCTGTCCATCTGCCAAGGTCTAACACCACAGACCCTTGCACCATTTTGTATCTCATTGAAATGATATCTTTGAAGTTTAGATTGCTTTGTTTTCAAAATACCCTGCACCAAACCAGGACTTCTCCCTTTTTGAACGTCAGCAGTTTTTAAACACGTCCATGGCTACATAGCTGTGGTCTAAAAAGCTATTCTTTTGCAAGATCTTTCTTCACAAAATTATAATTTTGGCATTATGGTGGAGGTGGATTCTGTGACAATGCCTTTTGAGAAAGATAGATTTTATTGGTGACTCAGTAGCTAGGTCAAGGGGTTACAGTGAGGAGGGGGTGCCAGAAATTTATCTTAGAAATGTACAATTTAAAGCTGGATGGAGTAAATTAACTATTCCAAACTTTTTTTAAATTTTACAAATGGGTAAACTGAAGACGGAGAAATGATTTTCCCAAGTTAACATACCCGGTCAGTGGCAAAACCAGGACCAGAATGCTCTCTTTGTCCAGTCACCCTGTCCCTGTACTACACTAGAAACTCTACAAAACTGTAAAGAAATGATTAATTTCTAAGTGAATTTTACAGACAAAAATTGCTATAGTGATTCAAGGGGTTCTCTGGAATCAAATTATACTGTATTCAATTTTAAGCAGATTTTTTAAATTGCCAATAGTTTTAAGAATTTGCATGTCTATTATGATCACAAAAAGAAAAAATATGTGTATATATTCATACATATATATACATACATGTGTATACATTTGTATATGTAAATATATGTGTATATTCATGTACACATATGCATGTGTGTGTATGTATACACACACTCCTTAAATTCAAACCTTTAAAAGCCTGTATATCTTGATTAATTCACTTCTCTTTACATAGTATGCACTAAATACATATTGTACTTAATGAAACAATATAAATTTATGTAGCAATAGCATTATGTATTGCTACATAAATTTATAATATATTGGACTTATATCCCCCCAATGGCTCAGCAGTACCATCTGTAGTTTGTTTGTTTGTTTGTTTTTTTCAGTATCTTTGAATTTAATTCACCTGGACCAAAAGACTTGAACTCATCAAAGTCAACTAGATGCTCTCAGTGATCTTGGCTACCAATACTTTTATTAGTCATTTTTTGGAGGAGAGTTTTTAAAGACGCAGCTGAGTAGCACAATGGATACAACACTGAAGCTGGCATGTGAAAGACCTTATTTCAAATCCAGTCTCAGACACTTAGCTATGCAACCTTAAGGAAGTTACTGAACCTTTGCTTGCCTCAATTTCCCCATCTCTAAAATAATAATACCCACTTCCTGTGGTTGTGAGGATAAAAATTAATATCCATAAAGTGTGTTGCAAAATTTAAAAGTGTATATAAATGCTCACTATTATTATTTTTTGTCATGCCCTTCCCAGGTCAAATATCATTCTCTTTGGTAGAGAAAATAATAATAATAATAGTAACAATAGCTAAGATGTATAAAGTGCTTACTATGTGCCAAGTACTGTACTAAGCACTTTAAAATTATTATCTCATTTGATCTTGACAACAATTCTAGAAAGTAAGTACTATTATCATCCCCATTTTACAGATAAGAAAACTGAGGTAAACAGAGGTTAAATGACTCTCCAAGAACACAGCTAGGATATAAGAATTGAGCAGCTATGCTTTCCTGTTTTCTTCATTTATCATCATCTTATCCACCCTGAGGTTTGCCTCTATTTCTTCTTGGATCCTACTCTTTTCCCTAGTGGAACCAGAAAATTTCCTTTATGTTCTTAACTCTCTGTACCACCCTCAGCTCATTCCAAGCTTCATCGCCCTATGCTCATGAGATGGTTTCCCTGTTTTCTGCTCTTCCTTCCGTTTACTACAGACCTTTTGAATCTTAGAGTTAAGGCACTAAAAAGTACGAATGGTCTCCAAGATGGCGCTCTCTCCAAACTGTTTAAATCTAATATAAGATGACTCTATTTAAGAAACCTAACAGTTTATGATACTATAATTCTCCATCTATAAAAAGCATGACCTCCAGCTAAACACAGCTTTCTAGATTTCTTTTCTTTTCTTTTTCTTTTTTTTTAATTCCCTCTGGGTTTACCAACTGGACCCAAATTTAACATTTTGTTTAGGCCTTGAATGTTGCACCATAACCTCATAGCCCCTCCAAAATCCTTGGAATGTCCCAGGGCGTTGCAGACCTGGTGTGTGTCCCCAAACCCTCAGAATGGGCAATCATGAACTCTTGACATCAACACAAAACCAACTGAGTTCTCTTGAGACTCCTATGAACAGAAGCTAGCTGAAGCTGTTGGCCTGGAATTCTTCCAGATGAGATCCATCCCATTCCTTCACATCCTTAACACGCAGGAAAGATGCAGCCCCTTCCTCATTTCTCAAAAAAATGGCACTGGTAAAATGTGGGTCTAAGTGACTCCCAAAGATATTCAATTTTCAGTGGGGGTTTCAGGATTCCTTCAGTATAGTTCACTCAGAGACTCTGCTCATATAACTGGAGTCAAAGGACCTAGGTTCAAATCCTGACCTGTCTCTGCTACTCACTACCTGTGCAATGACGGTCAAGTACGAGACTTCTCAGGGTGTTTCATCTGTTAAGAGAAAGGAATTATATTGACTTTTCCAGCTCCAATTCCATTATGTTCTTTGCAATCTTTCCTGGCTATAATTACATAGTACCATTATATAAGAATGGTCTTGGGACTAGAGGACAGTTTCTCTTGCATAGATCAAACCTTATAAGGTCAGAGTTAGTATAATTTATTCATAGTATTGCAGATTTAGAACTTTTTTTGTTGTTGTTTGCTCATTTCAGTCATGTCTGACTCTCTGTGATGCCATTTGGGGTTTTCTTGGTAGAGATATTGGAATGTTTTGCCATTTCCTTCTCCAGGTTATTTTACAGAAAAAGAAACTGGAGCAAACAGGGCTAAGTGACTTGCCCAGGGTCACATAGTTATTAAGTGTGTGAGGCCAGATTTGAACTCAAATTCTGTTAACCTCAGGCAGGGTGCTCTATCCATTACATCATCTAGCTGCCCTGTAAGTGTGGGTCTTTGACTTCAAAGGTCATCCAGCCCAATCCTATAATTTTACAGATGAGGAAACTGAGGCCCAAGAAGACTAAATGACTTGACCAAGATCACACGGGTAGCATCACAGGTGAGGTTTGTCCTCTGAGTCTTGAGGCAGCTGGGGGCACAGTAGATAGAGCGCCAGGCCTGGAGTCAGGAAGACTCATCTCCTTGAGTTCAAATCCAGCCTCAGACAGTTACCAGCTGTGTGACCATGGGCAAGTCACTTAATCTCCTGAAGGCCTTTTTCCTCATCTGTAAAATGAGGAGGCTGAATTCAATGAACTCTGGCATTCCTTCTAGCTCTTAATCTAGAATCCTATGATCTTCCCAGGTTCTGAAATAGCACATACAGCACCAACAGCAATGACAATCACAAATAACATAGCTAAGTTTAGAAGGGAAGCAGGAAGAGGGGGGAAATCTTTGCAACAACTTTCTCTGATAAAAGATGCATTCCCAAGATATAGTAATAAGAATCAAAGTCAGTCCCTAATTGACAAATGGTCAAAAGAGATGGTCAGTTTTCAGAGGAAAAAATCCAAGTCATCAAGCAATATGGGAAAAAAAGCTCCAAAGTACTAATAATTAGATTGAAGAAAATTAAAGCAACTCTGAGGTTCCACCTCACATCTTTCCTATTGGCCAAGTTGGCAAAAAAGAAAAACAGCAAATGTTGGAAGGGCTGTGAGAAATCAGGCACATTCATACACTGTTGTTGCGGCTGTAAAATGGTCTAATTATTCTGCAAACTGAATTGAAACTGCGCTCAGAAAGTTACTAAACATTGTGTAGCCATCCCTTATGCCTTTTGACCCAGCCATATCATTATTAGTTCTATACCCCAAAGATATCAGAGAAAAAGGAAAAGGAGTAATATTTACAAGTGTGTATGTGAATGCATACACATACAATATATGTGTGTTTATATGTATGCATATACACACATACATCTCTATATAGGTATAGTATGTACATAGAAATATACATAGATGCACATGCATAGGTACATATGGGCATATATGTAGGTATCTATGTGTATATTTGTGCATATACGTGTGCATTTATGTTTACATATAGTACACATGCACAAATACAGTACATATGGGTATTTATAATATGTATGTTTATGTATATATGCATATATTTTTAATTGCACATCTTTTTGTAGTAGCGAAAGCCTAGAAACTAAGTGGGTGTTCCTCAATTGAGGAATGAGGATAATCATTTATAACACACCTGCTATGTGCTGTGCTAAGTACTTTTTATGAATATTTTCTTATTTGATCCTTACAACAACCCTGGGAGGAGGGTGTTTTTATTATCCCCATTTTACAGATGAGGAAAGCAAGGCAAGAAGAGGTTAAGTGACTTGCCCAGGGGTCACTCAACTGGTAAGTATCTGAGGCTGGATTTGAACTGAGGTTTTCCTGACTCCCAGTCCAGCGCTCTGTGCATTATGGCACCACTTAGCCTGATTGAACAAATCCCACTATATGAGTGAAGTGGATTATTACTCTGCCATAAGGTATGATGAAAAAGGCAGTTTCAGGGGAACCTAGGAAGACTTGGGTGAATTGATGAAGTGAGAAGAAATAGGAGAACAATGTATACAATAATAATAACACTGTAAAAATAAAGAACTTTGAAAGACTTAAGAACTCTGGTGAATACAATGACCAACTTCAATTCCAGGGGACTAATAATGATGGATGATCTCAAGGTGTGAAACGAGATAATTTTTTTGGATTGTTTTTGCTTGGCTATGCATATTTGTTAACAGTGTGTTGTGGTGGTGCTGTTCATTGCTGTTTTTCACCAGGTTTGGGAATGATGGGAAAAGAGAGAGGGAGAGAAAATTGATTTTCATTCATTGAAAAAATAAAATTGTAAAGAAGAAATTCAATCTAAAAAGAAATAAAATGCACTAGTGAATTTGCTAATAAAATGAACAACCCTGAAGACAGGACAGTGGTGGTAATATGCTTTCCACAGGATGAGTTCTCCAAGTTTCAAGGTCTCTGTCTTGAATTGATGAGATTTCATGGATCCAGCATGCTGGGGAGTTTGGAGTTCACTTTAATTTTTGAGGTAAGTCATATTTATTTAGGTGAATCAATTAGGTTTTCTCCTTTTTCTTTCCATTCTCTTTACTGCCGCTCATTTTATGGATGCTTTATTTTCATCTGGGAGAACGATCACACATCTTGGATAGTGAGTGTAATTCCTGATGACTACTACCACGTATGATTCCAAGAGCCAGGTTTTCTCAGAGAACTATCAAGGAATAGCACGTAAGGCACCTCCCCACCCCATATATTAGACAAAAATGGTTTTTGCTTGTTGCTTGACTGATTTTGCAGAACTCAACCAAGGCTCTCCCACGCACAATCCATTACTAAATGTATATAGGATTGTCAAACACACCGATCTGACCTTCTTTCCAGTACTTACCCTGAGCATTCACAGACCATTTCCATGACAGTCAGATGAAGCTGCAAGTTAATTCTCTGCCTCATAGAAATAGCTGGGAAGGTAGATGTGGACTGCCACAAATATCTCCCCAAAGCAAAGTCATGAAGGTCCTTTGGAAAAATGTCTAATGATTTTTAGATATTATACTTGTCTCTCTTGCCTACTGATAAGAGGGAAGTGACTTATTACCATACTGGCATAGAAACTTATCTGCATGTAACAGACATTCTTTATGGGGGGTAGAGGACCCCCAAAAAGACCCTCTATACCATGAAAGGCAGTAGGATATAATACAAAGAAGATTGACCCTGGAGTTAGAAGATTCAGTATTTTACTTAATTCCACCTCTGATGCTTACTACCTGTGTAGGCTGGAACAAGTGACTTCACCAGGTCCTTGGGTCTCCACTCCCTCATCTGTGAAACGAGGGGGTTAGACCAGGTGGTCTCTGAGGTGTCCCTTAAATCTAGTCCTATGATCCTATTCCTATGTGATCTTGAACAGTTCACTTCATTTCCCTGGGTCTCAGTTTCCCCTTTTACAAAATAAGAGAGAGGGTGGTAATAGAGGGTTTCTGAGGTTCCTTAAATAACTTGGTGGCACAACAGGTTAAGCCCGGGGTTTGAATTTAAATCTAGCCTCAGACTCTTACTAGCTGTATGACCCTGGGTAAATCAATTAACTTCTGTTTGCCTCAGTTTCTTCAAATGTAAAATGGAGATGATAATAGTGCCTATCTTCCATGGCTATTGTGAAGATCAAAGGAGACAATATTAGTAAATTGCTTAGCACATGCCTACCAAGCTGAATAAATGTTTATTTCCTTCCCCTTCTCCTGCCCCGTTTCCTATTCCCTTTTTCTCCTTCCCTTTTTCTCCTTCTTCTTTCCCTTTCCCCCTTGAAGCTCTAAATCTATGATTCAATAATGTAAGAAATTTACTAAACAGCCTAGATTTCTATAAATTTAGGTGAGAGCCATGGTGATTCTTCCTGGCTCCTAACCTGCTAGCATCCCAGCCATCCATCATTAGATCCCATTTCCCAGTATCCCACCTGGGCTCATGAGATTTCATACACCCATAGACCGTAAATATTAGAAATGATGCTAGAAGCCCAACACTTACCTGAAGCATGAATGGGCCCTTCCCCACCTTCCCAGTCTTCCATTACATTAAGTTCTCTCAGGATTCAAAGCCAAATAAACATCACTGCACAGTGGCATTCAGTTTTCTATATCTAATTTACTTAATCAAATTTAAACTCCTCTATTTGTCATTTAAAGTTATTTACAACATGGCTTCTTCCTGTTTTTCCAGTCTTTTTACCTATTACTCCCCTCCACATACTGGAAGGACTGTGTTACTGGCCTATTTGCTCTTCCTAATCCTCATTGCTCAATCTCCTATCTCTATGACTTGCTCTGGCTGCCCCTCATTCCTAGAATTTTTGACTTCCTCAATGCTGCTTTTTTCTTCAAAACTCATATTGAATATCACCTTCCACAGGAGACTTTTTTTGGTTCCCCTAGGAGTTGGTGCAGTCTCATCTATTTTTATTATTATTTATTTAATATTTTATTTTTTCCCAGTTACATGCAAAAACAATTTTTAACTTTCATTTTTAAAACTTTGAGTTCCAAATTCTCTTCCTTCTTCCTTCCCCTTCATTGAGAAGGCAGGCAATTCAGTATAGGTTATACATGTGTAGTCATACAAAAACCGTTCCCATCAATTAGAACATTAATCTATTCTGTATGCATCTCATATTTATTTATTATATATTTTATTAAATATATGTTTAAATATCATATTATGTATATATTATATTTATATACATATTGTCACTTCCATTAGAATACTTGAAAACAGGCATAATTTGGGGTTTTTTTTTTGTATTCCCAGCAATTAGCACAGTATCTTATGTATAGTAAGCATTTAATAAATGCCTGTTGGTTCATTTATGTTGGTAGTGAACCCACAGGCCAGTCTGGTTCTTGAAGGAGAATCTTCTGAGATCATTTGATCACTTTTCTAAACAGAGTACTGGGGTTTGGAGAAGATTAAGAATTAGACAAAGCTCCCTCCCCCTATTTGAGACAAGACTGCTCTCAACTTCCCAGACTTTCAAAAAACAGTTCTTGTCAACTGGCCCCTACTACCCTAATACCCTGTGATTCTGTGTCATGTCTCCATATCCCCATCAATCCAATGCATAAAGTGCAGGATAAATCGTAAACAGGAAGGATTAAGTTTAAGCTGAGTGTCACTATCTGGATATTAGAAACAGTTCGGTAAATGTTAAACAATGATTCCCCTTCCGTTAAATTCAACCATGGACAATTCAAACCTTGTAAATTCTGCTAAGTCACTGTTGTATGACTCATGGCTCTAGTGTGGTAAGTTCTGGGAATGAACCAAATCTGGTCAACTTCAGGGAAAATGAACTTCAGAGAAATGTGTTCTTGGACTCCATTCTTCTACCATGAAAGGCATTTAGAATTCTCTTACAACTATATGCAAATCTTACTTAAAAAACTTTATTGTCATCCGTGGTTGTTCATCCTGAACAATCTCAGTATCAGGAGCTTTCCCTAAACTTCTTACCATAATTGTTTCTTGACCTCTTCTTACATAACTGTTTTTGTCATCGTCTACTGGTTGTGTCATATGGCTCTGAATCATCTGGGACCACCAGCTCTCTAAAGAATTCAAGCCACAAGTCACCTCATGGGTCAATGGAGAGATGCCAAAGCTTATTTGATTCAGCTCCTCATTTTATAGATGAGGAAATTGAGGTTTCAAAAAAAGTGAACCCTTCAAAGCCACCCAAGTGCAAAACCATGATCCCAATCAAGACTACCTGGCTCAAAATCCAATGCTCTTCATTTTTCATATGTTATATTATTTCTGCAACACTTCTAAAAGTCTTTTGTTTTCACATCATCTATATTTACCCCTATAACTCTCTTCCTCCCAGAAAAAAATTCCTTGTAACAAAGATTTAATAAAAGAAAAAAGAGGAAAAAAATCACCAAAACCAATCAATACATAAAAAGTAGTAAATGCAATGTTCAATATCTTTGGACCCAACCCCCATTTTTATGTAACACTATTTAGTTGTTTTTACCTTCCCTATGATATCAGATCAATCAACAAACATGTTATTATGTGCTTGGAATACAAAGGTACAGATGAAATATTTTCTGCCCTCAAAGAGCTTACATTCTATTGATACATGATATCAAGGACCGTTTCTTTAAGGACATGGACACTTTGCTTAACAACATCCCCATGACTCCACATTTCACCATTTCGGGGGCCTGCATGTTCAGAAACACTCATATTTGCTAGCCACATCTCTGAGCAGGACAAAGGCCTCCTTATAAAGACTAGAGAGTTCCTTCAGTTCTGTCTTCATTCCTGCCCTACACCCATGTCCATCCCTATTTGTCCAGATTAATTTTCCCCTTAGTGTTTTTCCTTTGTATGCTCAGAAAAGAAAAGCAGGCCACACAGTGAAGAAGGACAAATGAAAACCTTTGGACTAATAATCAGAACCTTATCCATGAGCCTATATTGAAACACTCACTATCCCTGAAGATACGAAAGGATGGTTTCACCTATAAAATGCCCACCTCACTAGTATAAGACTACATCCCATATAGCCATACAATAAGTATTTGATAATAATTTAAACTATGCTTCATGGTAAAGTTCTTAGACTTTGGGTTGATCACATTGGAGAAATGAAAATGCTAGTCCCATCACCTTTTTGTTTCTTGCAAGCAGGACTCATGAAGAAATGTGGTAGCTTTTTAGAGAGAGAATTTTGCCACAAACAACTATGGGAAGAAAACCAACTATTGTTTGGCTTACAAATCTGTACGAGTCTGTTAATATATGCCAATTTTAGTAAGCACATTCAGGAGATTATCTGGAGAACTATTAAGAAGCTATCACAATTGTCCAAGCATATGGGCAATTATGGTTTCACTTAGGATGATGACAGTGAAATGAAAAGAGGGGGAGGGATTGAAGAGACATTGTTAATGGACCTTGATAACTGATTGGCCATTGAAAGTTAGGAAGCATGGTGTCATAGAAATAGTGCAGAATTTGGAGCCAGAAGAGATCTGGGTTCAAAATCAATCTCTGACTGTCACTAACTACTGGCCATTGGTTGGTCATATAATGTCTCTGTGTCTCTGAGTCTCATCTGTCAAGTGAGCATTTGCCAAGGGGAAGAGATGAGGACCAAATGAGATGATATGTGTAAAGAGCTGTGTAAACTTGGAGCACTATGTAAGTGCCAATTGTAATTACTAGCTATATGATTATGAGTTAGTCACTTAACTTGTCTGAGACTCAGTTTCCTCTTCTGTATAATGGGGATAATAATGTCTACCTCACAGAACTGTTGGAAGGGCAGAATGATATCATAAATTTGAAGAGACTGCTAATTTTAAAGTGACAAACAGATGTTGGTTCTTATTAAAAAAGTTAAAAGATGCAGGGAAGAAAGACAGAGTCAGAAAGACAGAGACAGAGAGAAACAGAGATAGAAAGAGAGAAGATGGAAAGAGAAAGGGAAGAGACAGAAGGAAAAAAGACAGAGAGATACAGACATAGGGACAAACAGAAAGAACGGGAGAGATATAGTCAGAGGAGAGGGAGGAGACAGAGACAGGGAGCTAGACACAGAGAGGATGAGAAATTACCTACCTTATTTATTAAAAAATAATAAAATAATTAATAATAAAATATTAAATAATAAAGAAATTACCTTAAACTGAACTTAACTTCAGTTTTATACTGAAACATAACCCCTACTACTTACAAACATGCATGTCTCCCCCAACCTGGAAAAAAAATCACATTCGCTCTTTCTATACCCACTATAATCTATCTCTTCTGCCCTTTGTAGCTAAATGCCTTGAAAAAATCATTTGCAATAGATGCCTTCATTTTTCTCTTTTTTTAACTCTTTTTTTAACCCCTTACAGTCTGGTTTCCAACTTTATCATTCCACTGAAATTCTTCTCTCCAAAGTTACCAATGATATCTTAGTTGCCAAATCCAATGGTCTTTTCCCAAACTTTATTCCCCTGGACTCCTCTGCAACCTTCAACGCTGTTGATCGCTCTTCCTTGATACTCTCTTACCTCTGGATTTTCAGGATGCCACTCTCTCCTGGTTCTTCTCCTACCTTTCTGACCACTCCTGCTCTGTCTCCTTTGCCACATCCTCCTCTAGGTCATGTGCTCTAACCATAGGGATTCTGTCCTGGGTCTTCTCTTCTCCCTCTATGCTATTTCACTTGGTGTTGTCCCCAGATCCCATGGATTTAATTACCATTCTTTTAGCTAATGATTGTCAAATCTACTTATCCTACCACAGCCTCTCTGGTGACCTGCAATCTAGCATCTCTAATTTCCTTTCAGATATCTTAAACTGTATGTCCCGTAGACATCTTAAACTCAACATGTCCAAAATGGAACTCATTATCTTTCTACCTAAATCCTGCCCCCCTCCTACTTTCTTTATTATTGTAAAGGGCAATACCATCCTTATAATACCTCAGGCTCACACCCTAGGAGTCATCTTCACTTTTTCATTTTTTTCTCACCCTCCCCCACCCATATCCAATCTCTTCCCAAGGCCTGCAGATTTCACCTCTTCAGTGTCTCTTGAATATGTTCCCTTCTCTCCTCTGATGCTGCGACCACTCTGGTGCAGGCTCTCATCAATTCACACCTGGACTATTTTTTTTAACATTTATTTAATAGTTTTCAACATTCGCTTTTATAAGATTTTGAGTTCTAAATTATCTCCACTCTCCAAGACTGTATGCAATCTGATATAAGCTATACATGTACGATCACATTAAACATGTTTCTGTGTTAGTCATGTTAAGAAAGAAGAATCAGAACAAAAGGGGAAAACCACAAGGAAGAAAAAAAAACAAAAAAAAATGAGAAAATAGTACGCTTCCATCTGTATTCCAACTCCATAGCTCTTTCTCTGGATTCACTCTGGGACTCCTGCAATAGCCTGGTAACTCTGCCTGCCTCAGGTCCCACCTCACTCCAATCCATCTTCTACTCAGCTGCCAAAGTGATTTTCCTAAAGTTCAGATCCAATCATGTCACCTCACTACTCAATAAACTCCAGTAGCTCCTTATAACTTCTGGATCAAATTAAAAATCTTCAGTTTTGCCTTCAAAGCCCTTTATGATTTAGCCCCCTCCTACCTTCCCAATCTGCTTATTGCTGCTTGCCACATAGACTTTGATCCAGTGACACTGGCTTCCCGGCTCCTTTACAAACAAGACACTCTATCTCTTGGCTCTGGGCATTTTCTCTGGCTGATCACCATGCTTGGAATGCTCCCCCTTCTCTGCTCTGATCACTGATCTCCCCGGCTTCCTTTAAGCCCAGTTAAAAATCTTACCTTCCCCTGGAAGCCTTCTCCAACCCCTCCTAACTCCAGTGCCTCCCCTTTCTTAATTATTTCCTATTTATCCTGTATATACCTTGTTTGTGTATATTTACTTGTTGGCTCATCTTTTCTATTGTGAGCTCCTTGAGGACAGAGACTTTTTGTTTTTGTATTACCAACACTTAGCACAGTGCCTGACATATAGTAGATTATGAATAAATGTTAATTGACTGAAGGACTGGAATGAAATGAAATACTAAAATAACATTATTTAATATTTTCCAGAATAAACAATTATGTTCTGATGATATGTCCAAGGTAAGAACTACATCAATTGGCTCAAAGAAATAGAGTATGATTTCATTATCTTATTCATAGTCATTATTGATGCTGGGGGGACATTGATAAAAATCAAAAGTCACCATTCCAATGACTTACCAGGTGAAAACATCCTGGCCTAAACACCCCTCTCCTATGTGTGTTGTCTCTCTCACTAGAAAGTAAGTAACTAGAGGGAAGTAACACTCTCACTTTTTCATTTTTGTCCCCAACACTTAACAGAGTGTCTGGCACATATTAAGTACTTAATAAATGCTTTCTTCTTTCTTATCTTCTTCCTTCCTTCCTTCCTTCCTTTCTCCCTTCTTTCCTCCCTCCCTCTTTCCTTCTTTCCTCCATCCTTTCCTCCTTCCCTCTGTCCCTTCTTTCCTCCCTCCCTTCCTTCTTTCCTTCTTTCTTTCCTTCCTTTCTTCCTTCCTCCTTCCCTCCCTTCCTTCCTTTATTCTTTCCTTTCCTCCTTTCTTCCTTCTTGTGCACACATACTGGAGAATAAAAATGATAACTTCCTGTCCTAAAGACACAGTGTGCTATACAAAGATATGTTCAGTTGAAAATACATAACAGTATCAGCTCCCATTTATACATTTCATTAATATTCTTGGTTTTCAGGTATGCTTTGGGAAGGATAAGGTTGTCATTGACCTTACGGTGAGTATATATCACTGGGGTTTGGTTTTTCTTCAGAATATAGATTTAACATTATTAAGTAATTTCATTTCCAGATGCTTTAAGAATACTAGTTTAGTTAGAGCTATGTGGCAAAGAGAAGAGGAAGCTTCCTTGTAAGCTATCTGTTTCAGGGTCTTTATATTCCATATCAAGAGAACTAGGGAGAATAAGTTATTAGTATGTTTCTTTTTGTTGTGGACCTCTGCTCACTTTCTCCCTCTGCCTTTCTCTCTGTCTCTGTTTCTATCTCAAAGTACAGAGAGAGCCAATAGTTCATGTACCCTAAGCTATTTCAGCTTACATACACAGGGATTTTTCTTTCATCAAGCAGATGCAGCCTACTTTTTTTCCCCCACAGAACTGTAATTTCATGATGTGTGTGTAGAGAAGGATGGTTGCACTCCTCTGTAGACACAGATTGTGACTTCTCTGTAACTTTGGGAAAGTTCTTTGGGAATTACTGTGACTGAAAAGTTCATCATACCACTTCTTTCGCCGCTGTGTTCCCCTGAGTTCTCAGATGTCTTGTAATGGTATGGAAGGGCAGTGAGAGCAATATTCTAAGAGTCCCTTGTTCCCCATGCAAGTTAAGCTGGTATTTTTTTTCTTTAAAAAATATTTAACTTGTTTTCAAGATTGAATTGGCCCAGGGAACTGAGGCTTAGGCCACTGATGCAACTTCTGAGTTGCCCAGACACAAAACATCCAGAACATGAGGTGTAGGAATTCCTCTTTCCATGTTATGACCAAACACCAACAGCCCAAACCACACTGGGAAGCTGTGCTCATTTGGATCAATGCTTTACAAACATTCTTTCCTTGCTCTGAGTCTCCTTCCTTTACTACGGTGGAGTAAACTTCCTTTTGTTAACTGTTGGATGGAATATTAGTGTTTTATTCCAGTTCCAATTCCAGACCTAAACTACTAGGAGACCACAGTAAGTTGGGCTCAGCCCATACCATGGGGAGACTGACTTCTTCAAGGACATACCAGAAAAGGCAAGCTTTGTCATGTCCTATGAAGATGAGAAATCTTCAAATTTGCTCTAAATAATAATAATAATAATAATAATAATAATAATAAGAGTTTGTATCTTTTCTCATAGAGCTACTCCAATTTCAGAGAGGCTAATTTCAACAGTATCGCAGAGTTTAGAATGAGAAGGAACCTCAGAAGACAAAAAGTCACCAGGGTAGGATTGGCATGGGAGAGACATTAGTTATTATGAAGAGCAAGAAAGTCTTCATACATGTGATTGTTGAGCTGTCTTGTTAGTGTTGTTGTTTGTTCTTCCTTCCCAAAGATTGCCACGACATCAGGAAAGTAACACCATGACATGCAAGTGAATTGGATTTAAGTGAGGGAGGGCTGTGCAAAATTACCTGCCTCACTTTCTCCTCCAGAACCATCTGCGTCCAGTGGCCAGAGATAGATCAGGATGACTGAAGATGACCCCAGCATCTGAGTCTTGAAAGACGTAAGAGGCAGAGGTGAGGAAGGAAAGCATTCTAAGGATGGGGGAGAGGAAACTGAAAAATCAGCTTTATTCTCTGTGACTACCCTATCTCTCTGTATTCTTAATGTAAAAGAAGTATCGTGTAATTTTGAGAAAGTCATTCTTTTCTGGGCATCAGTTTCCTCATCTGTAAAATAAAGGGATTAGGTTAAGAAGATGAGCTTCAATCCCTTCTAGTTCCAACATTTCCTGATTCCATTATTCTAATAGGTATGAAGAAACATATTATGGGATGTTCTGTAGGAATTTCTCTAATTTTTACTCCTCAGAACCACTTTGGAGGTCTTTGGAGTTGACCCATAGAACACCCTGGGGATTTCCTCAAATCACTTTCTTTTCTTAAGGTATTTCTGAGAATGGCTCTTTAAAAACTCTTCCCAGGGATTTACCAGTTTGAGGGTTTAGGGGAGGGGGAAGAGATGGAGAACGGGCTCAATGTTTCCTCTTATGTGGTTGTTTAATCGTAGAAATAAATAGCAGTAATTTGCAAAAACACAAAAAGACAAACAACCAAATAAATACACATAACTTCTCTCTGCCCGCAACAACAACAACAAAATGCATTGTGGCTACTTTTTTCCATGGTCTCCAGTCCCTTCACCATTCTGATCACTCTCCTCTGAATGTTCTCTACCTTACTAATATGTTTCTTTAAAATGTGAAACCCAGAACTGGAGCAGGAACTCTGTTACCTTAATTTAAGATACTACACCACACATTATGTGGAGCCTTTTTGGATTCTACATCACACTGTGGATTAGCAGATAAACTCCTGTCTAGCATGCCTAGAATGATTCTCTTACATTCTGTCAATCTATCACTAAGCATTTATTAAGTGCTTACTATGTGCCAATCACTCTGCTAGGTCCCTGTCCTCAAGGAGCTTACATATTAACAGTGGAAACACTACGTACCTAAATAAAAATCTATAAATACATCCCAAATAAATACACCCATTGCGTAAGTGAAATTAAAAGACTTTCCATTTGCTCCCATTCATTTCTATCTTATTAGATTAATCATGATGTTCAAGTCTGTAGTGGTCTTTCTGAATCCTGACTCTACTACAACATTTTGACTGTCATTCACAAAAGGGAGCTTCTAATCTGATAAGCTAGCCATCTACACCTTTATACACATAGCTGATAAAAAATGTTGAACAACATAAGGTGAAAGATGGAGACATGCTAAGTGCATTCCAACAATGAGGTAACTTTTTGAACAGCAAAAGATCTCTGAGATAGAATTGTCAACCACCTCAGGAAATGAATAAATAAATAAATGTGTGTGTATTATATATATATATATATGTATATATATATAAATATATGTAACTTGTGTGTAATATATTCATATGTATATAAATACAGAGATGTTTATGTGTATTATGTATACATATATGCATATATATGTGCATATATACATATATGTGTATATATATATATATATTTGTCTTTTGATCCCTACCCATTTATTTCAAGTCCTCATTAGTTTTCCCATCATCTTTAACTACTAGGGATAAGGATATCTGTGTCACAGAATCACTTAATCTTGTAGCTGAAAGGAGTCTTCAAAACTACCAGCTCATCCTCACCCCCATTTTATAAGTGAGGGAACTGGGATGAAATCACTCATCTAACCATAATATAACCAAGAAGGTCATTGTCAGGACTAAAATGTAGGTTTGCTCATTACATATCTAGGGCTCTTTCAGCATTATCATGCTTTCTCATTCATATGTATCCTCAAGTTCCTTCCAAGTCCAGATGTCTGATTCTGTAGAAAATGTGTGCTCATCATATCTCCTTGATCTACTTTGGTTATTTATTTTGCAGCTATTTTGTGGTAAGGAAACTACATTCACACAAAAAGAAATCTGCTCAGTAAAACCAATGTATAAACTGAGTCAGTATAGGCAATGCTCACCACTCACTTCTCCAATGAAATAAGGAAGGTGCTTAATTTAATTCTAGAGGAAAGTAGAATGGTGGTGTTATTAGTGCTACTCTAAAATATTAAAAGTCAAATATCATTGAACTATCATCAGTCATGAAACTTTACACATAAATACAAAATAAACAAACTCTAAAATATTCAAATAGATCTATCAATTTGGAAAGTATCTCAATGACACAGAAGACAATCCAACCAGGTCTGCCATTCTTATCTGTATGCTCCTGTAATTTTTTCACAGGAGGTCCACTCAATGAGCTGGTAATGGTTTCCAATTTCTCCTAACACTATATGGATACTCTGGCTTCTCATCTGTCACTCCTCATGCTCACCCAAGTGACCAGTCCCTCTTTTCTTCTGTCATATAGGTCCTTGATGACATCTTTTACTCATGTTTTTCTTCAAAGTTCCGTACTGATTTTATGTGTAATCTGCTCACATCTGCCATGGGCTTCTCCATCACCCTCTAGTAATAATCATTTAAAATTATTTGGAGGAAGGAAGAAAGGAAGGAAGGAAGAAAAAAGGAAGAAGGAAGGGAGAGAAAGAGGAAGGAAGGAAAGAAGGAAGAAAGGAAGGAAGGAACAGGAGGGAGAAAAGTAGGAAAAAGGTAAGGAGAGAGCGAGAGCGAGAGCGAGAGCGAGAGAGAGAGAGAGAGAGAGAGAGAGAGAGAGAGAGAATACACAAAGAGGAAGATTTGTCAGATAAAATCCCATCTTCTGGAACATTGCTGTGCCAATCATCCTACCATTGCTAGCACAATAAAATTACTTTCCATCTACTTTGCATGTATCTTCTGTGTACACAATTCTGGATGTTGTCTCTCTTATTAGAATGTGAGCTCCTTAAAAAAAACAGGGACTGTGTTTTTGCCTTTCTTTGTAGCTCCAGCATTTAGCACAGTGCCAGACACAAAGTAAGTGCTTAATAAATGTTTGTTTTAATAACTGACTCTTCTCTTTGAAGGAAAAGAAATGGTTTTAACTGCCTTCGTGGTAAAATATTTCTTTCAGTAAAATGAATTAATTTCTGTAACATTATTCCTATCCAAACTTAATAGTGCTTGGATATTTCACTGGATGGATGAAATCTATGGTGAGTTGACCACTGGAGCCATGTAAAACATTTGGGGATAATTTCAGGGTTATTTCTTTCTTCTCCGGTTTGTTGTTTGTTTGGGCAAAATAATTCTCGCTTTTGGCAAAAACAATGGGAAAAAAGCATTAATTCCTTCTTTGTGATTTTTGGTGCTTCCTACTTCAGTGAGATCAGAATTTCTCACTCATTTCTGGCTGTTCTGTGTCTCAACACTCCCAGGTCCTGGCAAGGAAGTATGGAAATTATATTTCTCTAAGTGCTTTGTGAACTTTCCTTGAACTTCGGACAATGTTGAATTCTCCATTACATAAGGACCCAAAGAAGAGTCCTTATTCATTCGTCCCTTCCACCAGCCGTCCAGATTGCTAACATATTTTCAATTGCTCCCATTCAAAATATCAGATACCCAGAAGAGACCTCAAAAGTGAGGAAATTGAGTTCCAAGAAGGTAAATCAATTTGTCTGCGATCACACAGGTTGTATCAGAGCCAAGCTTCGAACTCAGATTCTCTGACCTCGGACCCAGGTCTATTTCCACTAATCTAAGCTGCTCCTACAAAAAAATATGGGATCATCATTCATTCTCTTTGTTCATTACAAGATAAATTCTTTGAGAGTAGGCCAATTACCTACTAGTCATGGGCCTCAGTTTCATTATCTGTAAAATGAAGGTGGTTGAACTACATGGCTTGTGAGGATTCTTGCAATTCCAAATCTACAATCTTGTGAGTATCACCAAAAAAGGAGGAAAATTGAAATTGACGTTTTCAGATGAAGAGCAGCTAGGACATTTCAGGCATTTCAGAATTAACTTTCTATGTAGTAGTCCATTGGACAGTTAGGACAGAAGTCAATATCAACACCAAGGATAAAGATGAAAAAAAATTACCTTATGCACTTATTACAACTCCAACCCAATTAATTGACTATAACAAAAGAGAGAAAGATAAAAATAAAGGCATTTATTCTGATTATCATAATTTACTACCTTCATCACCCCTCTTTTCCTCCCTCCTCTCCCTACACCCTAGAAAATTTCATCACCAGGAAATCCATCATTACAGAGATTGCTTCGGCACTGGTGCTCATCCTTCACAAGAACCCTTCATAACCTCTGCCCCTCTGATTAGAAAGCTGAAAAGCAGAGTATAAAACTCCTCCCCCAGCCTCCAAATAAAGAGGGCTCAGAAACTGCATTCTGAATTATACTCCACTGTCATCTTGACTCCACATCAGGTGCATTCTTCTCATACTACTTTTTAGCTTCCTTTGTATTAGATTAGAAGTTCCTTGAGGGTAAAGACTGTCTTTCCTTTTCTTATTTATAACCTCAATGCCTGGCACCTCATATATTGTACTGTGTTGTATTATGTTCTGTTGTTTGTTGTATTGTATTAAATTTTCTATCAAATACTTGCCCCACCAAGGAAGCCAAAAGAGCTTAGAACTGGTAAACATGCCATTTCCCTGCCAAGCAAAAGGACATGGAACTAAAGAGACCATTATTTTAGTGGACACATTAATTTACAACACATTATGGAACAAGAAAATGGAAGAATTCATGCAATCTTGTCTCAGAAAACAGCAAAACCAGAGGAAAGGGTTACTGCAGATAGCTTGTTGTTAGAGCCAAGTATGCTCACATGAGATCAGAGTTTCTCACTCATAATTAACCTTTAAGTGTCTCAACATTTCTATGTTCTGCCAATGAAATATCACACACAGACCTGAAAGGGATAATCCCATGGGCATTTACAAATCAACCTGGGAAAGGGTGACAAAGAGATGCAAAGGAGCTATGTAACTTTTTTAAAGGAAGATGTCCTCACCATTGGTGACAATGGAACCCTCTCCAGTAGGACTCACATTTTAATGCTCAAATTACCACACAAAGAAGTACAAATGACACTTAAGAAGATGAAATTATAGCCTAACCCAAATGGCAAAAGAGGTCCAAAAAGCCTATGAAGAAAAGAATGCCTTAAAGAGCAAAATTGGACAAATGGAAAAGGAAGTCCAAAAGATTACTGAAGAAAATACTTCCTTAAAAATTAGAGTAGAGCAATTGGAAGCTAGTGACTTCATGAGAAATCAAGACACTATAAAACAAATCCAGAAGAATGAAAAATTAAAAAAACAATGTGAAATATCTCATTGGAAAAACAAGTGACCTGGAAAATAGATCCAGGAGAGAGAATTTAAAAATTATTGGACTATCTGAAAGCCATGATCAAAAAAAAGAGCCTAGACATCATCTTTCAAGAAACTATCAAGGAAAACTGCCCTGATATTTTAGAACCAGAGGGCAAAATAGAAATTGAAAGAACCCACCGATCTCCTCCTAAAAGAGATCTCCAAAGGAAAACTCCTAGGAATATTGTAGCCAAATTCCAGAGTCCCCATGTCAAGGAGAAAATATTACAAGCAGCCAGAAAGAAACAATTCAAGTATTGTGGAAATACAATCAGGATAACACAAGATTTAGCTGCTTCTACATTAAGGGACCGCAGGGCATGGAATATAATATTCCCGGAGGGCAAAGGAGATAGGATTACAACCAAGAATCACCTACCCAGCAAAACTGAGTATAATTCCTCAGGGGAAAATGGTCATTCAGTGAAATAGATGACTTTCAAGCATTCTTGATGAAAAGACCAGAGCTGAATAGAAAATTTGACTTTCCAATACAAGACTCAAGTGGAACATGAAGAGCAAAGAAGACAAACTGAAAGGAGGTTCTGGTCAGTGCGATGGATTTCACTCTCCCTGCTCTTCTTGCCCTCTCCTAAATCAGCCAACCTCAAGTTGTCCCCATACCCAGAGAGCTTCGGGCAGTCTCAGGTGAGGAATAGTCCAGGCATCAGCACTGGTGAAGGACAATCACTAGGAGCATCAGAAAGATAAGAGAAAACCATGGCTAAACAAATGGAATACTGCCCAACTTTCTACATCTTTTTGGTTGTGAATGCCTCTACCCTTTTTCTACACATGGAATAAACTTGATTTAGCATTCATTGTGGTTAAGAGAATATATCATTTACTTGAGTCTGGACACCAATGAGTGGAGATGGGTTCCTTACCTTCCAGGACTTACACTGAGTACCTCAACTAGGTTTGCATATGTGGAAAGGCTTATTAATAGTAAGTTGGTCAACAGGTGCTGAACTTTTTGGTCATAATAAACCATGAAGCAAAGACAAATAAAAAAGAACCCCCAGTGTTCTGAGAAAAAAAAAAGAAGATGAAATTAGTATGAGTAGCTGGAGCTTATCAAGGATTCAGAGAAGAAAACCTTGCTAGAGGCAACATAAATTTAGAGTCCCAAAGGTATAGAATTTATAGATGTCTCAAATATAAAAACATACTAAAATCATGAGAATTAAAATCATGAATGATATTACAAAAGGAAAAGTGACCAAGATGATACCAATAACTATGGAACCATATGCCTGCTCTAAAAATGTATAGGCATATTAAGGATACTCTGATTAAAAAATAAGAGAAAGAACAGAATGACTTTCACAGAGTGTTTTCTATAACATACTATATTGTCATAGTGATACATATGATGAAGAGATGTCCAGAATACAAGAGCTTACAGCTTTAATTGTTTGGTGTTTACAAAAATAGACAAAAAATATGACTCAGTAATGTTGTGACCTCCTGCAAAAATGCTGTCCTCCAACCAGATGCCTCCAATCAAAAGGTGAAGTTTGTAAGTGATTCTTTGACAGATACAACCACAGAGATCACTTTGTTTATTAGTCCTCTGATTATCCATGATATGCAAAGCATCAAACAGGAAGTTGTATATCTATGGGAAGAATGCTGAACTTGGAGTCAGGAAGATTTGAGTTTGAATCCTACCACAGACATGACTCTAGGCAAGTCACTAACAGCAAAGCAACAAAGACAACAATAATAATAACAAAATAACAATAATGCTTAGAATTTATATAATACTTTAAGATTTGTAAAGTGTTTTACAACCATTGTATCATTTGATCTCTCAAACTCTTGGCCTTCGATTCCTCTTCTTTAAAACAGGGATAATAATTGCACCCAACTCAGAGTTGCTATGAGGATCCAATGAGACAATATTAGTAAGTTGATTGGCAAACCTTAAAGTAATACAGAAATGCTATCATTGTTATTATTATTATTAATTGTTGTACCAGAGGTATTCATTGCTATCATTGAGAAATAAGTCTCAGTGAAAGAAGGACTTTGTATAGATGGTGATATTGTATGGATGTACTTTGTATTTACTATTGGAGGGTTTCCCTAATGAGATCCATTGTCCTTCAGCAGAAATGCACCTAAAATGTATTTAAAAGAAAAATGTGATGAAGAATGTATATGTCAAGACTTCAACAGAGTTGTAGGAGCAGCCCAAGGAATAAATCCATCAGTGTGTATATCTTTGATAACTGTTGAAGGTGACGATGAACCAGGTCCATAATTGAATGAGAAGAAAGCAGTCTAGATTTCACTTGGGTAGACTGATCAATGTTTTCAATGATCGTTATTAAGTCCTTGCCTCAAAGAAATCCATCTTCCTTTTTTGTTGTTTTTGTTTGTTTTTAGTGCTAGTATTCTCCTGGTGATGAATTATGGTCTTCATTGAAGGTCATAATACCTGAAGAATTAAAATTGTAGGCATTATAAAATGCAATGAAGAGATGCATGGTAGAGATGAGTAGGTTGCCACATATTACCATTGAGGACTTTAAAGAAGGAAGCAATACACAAATAATACAATATGAAAAAAAAATTATCAAGTGAATGAATGATTGGAAATGAAGGTTGGTTCATCACATTCTGAGAGGAATGGATAATGGATAGGCAGCCTGACTGTTATACTGGTTCACACTGAATATTAAAAAAACAAAGACTAGAAGAAGGCACCTACTTTTTTTGGGGGGGGTAGATTCTGTTTGGAGTCTTTATGGGACTATTAGGACAAGAATCTCACAACATGAGGAGGTGAGGATAGGTTGAGATCTGCAATGGTGGAGGGAATAGAAACTACATTGAGGACATAATGGCTCCATTGAGATATTTAAGTATATTCTTTTTTTGAAAAAAAAGTTACTTTAACAGTGTATCTTGATTCCAGTGCAAATTATAATACAGATTTTTAACTACACTATGTCTCTCTCAACTTTGTCCATTGCCCTGTGACTTGGAAAACATCAGCCTGCCATTTTAAGTTACTTCTCTCCTAGCCAGAATTTAGGATTGCCTGGACTCCTAGTGCTGGAAGGAATTTAGAGAGAGTATTAAGTCTGTTTTCCTGTCTTTGGGACAGCCCCACCCCCCAACCAACCTATCCCAAACAGATGAGAATCTAGCTTGCTTTTAAACACTTCCAGACAATTGCAAGCTAGGCTTTAGGAAGATTCCACAGCCTCCTACATGAATCCATTTTAATCCTTCATAACTTTCACTGTCAGGAAATTCTATCTTCTGTTTAACAAAATCCTCTTAGGCCAGGAAAAAAAAAACACATTGGTTTTTCATTGCTTTGCTTTTGTTCTGCCCTCCTTAGTGAAGAAAATCACTAACCTTTGCACAACAACCCTGTAGGAACCTACTTAGAGCCCTTTTGGTCATCTCTTCCCCATGTCAAGTAATGTCAGTTTCATAGCATCATAGACTTTCAGTATTGGAAGGTACGTCAGAGACCATCTACAGCAAACCATACGCGAAAAAGATTCCCCTATACAGTAATTGATGATGACGATGATGATGATGATGATGATGATGATGATGATGATAACTGGAATTTATATAGTGTTTTAAGCTTTGCAAAGGACTTTGCATGTTACCTCGTATTACATCCCCAACTTACAGACTAGGAAATTGAGGCTGAGAAGGGTTGTGAGGCATGATTCAAACTCAGGTCTTCATGACTCTAAGTCCAACATGCTGTCCACTGGGACACCTAGTTTATCAATACCATTGACAAGTGGCCATCCAGTCCATACTTGGAGACTTCTACAGAGGGGGAATCTACTACCCCCAGAAGTAGCCCACTCTACTTTGAGATAGTTCAAATGTTAGGAGGACCCTTCCTCAAACCCCGCCCACATTAGGGCTATTTCTATGGAATTTCCTCTTGCCTTTGGGAACCAAAAGAAGGATTCCAGTGCTTCTTCCTAGTAGACACCTTCAAAAACTTGAATGTAACTCTCCTGTATCCTAAGTCTTCTCTTTTCCAGGCTAAACACTTCCAGTTCCTTTCACCAATTCTCTTGAGATATGAACTTGAAGCTTTTCACCATCCTGGTTACCCTCCTCTAGGCACTTCCCAGCTAATAAATATTAATTCTAAAACACAGTGCTACATGGAATGATGGATAGAACCCTGGACTTGGAGTCAGGAAGACCTAAGTTCAAATCATTCCTCAGACACTAGCTATGGGACCCTGGGCAAGTTACTTAACCTATGTTTACCTCAGTTTCTTCAATTTTAAAATGGGGACAATAATAATAGTAACTATTTGCATAGCATTTACTGTGTGCCAGGCACTATACTAATAGCACCTACTTTCCAGGGTTGTTGTGCTGAACAAATGAGATTAATATTTGTAAAGTGTTTTGCTAAACTTAAAACTCTATATAAATGCCAACTATTATCATATGCACTAATCTTTTGACAGACAGACAAACAGAGAAAACAGACCATTTATTACTTAGCCCATAATTAAAGCATTTCTTGTTTGGTAGGGCTTTTTGGAGGTTGTATTCTCCTGGCATAGCCTTGGAGAGCCCACAATCATCTATATACCATGATAACCCAAGAATCTTATAAATATACTTGAGTCTTGCCAAAAGAACCGATCAATTCTGAGATCCAGAAGGTAATAATATCATAGAGAATTTGGAAAGACTTCAGAGAAGAGTTTAAAAGATGATTAAAGGGTTGGAAGATGAGCATCGTAAGAGAAAGCCAAAGAAACTGAAATTATAAATAATTAGATCAATAAATAGATGAATAAATAAATAGATGAATGAATGAATAAGTAAAGAAATAAAATGAATGAAAATGTCTACGTATTATAGTGAAATGCCTGTTCAATGTGAGTCAACGTTGGGTTAATAGCTAGTGTAGCCTTAAGCTGCATCAACGAAGTCATAGTTTGTATTACAACTATAATGCAAATTAGAAAATTATTAAATGCACAAGAAAACATTTTTTAAAGAGTAGCCTGAGAGATTCAGGAAGAAAGGAGTCACTCCTTTTTGGGCAATCAGAGAAGGCTTCATGGAGGAGACAGCACCTACAGCAAACCTCAATGTAGAATTGCAGAATTAGCAAGTATGGTGATTTTTGGAATACATTGAAAATTTAGGCTAACATATAATGCCCTTCCTTATGATACAAAATGACTTGCATGTCAGTGCTTGATAACTTATTCTAAGATTGTAGATTTAGAGCTGGAAGGTGCCTTAGAGGATATAGAATTAAACTTCCTCAGGAAATTGAGGCACAGAGTAACTTGCTCCTGGTCACACAGCTGGTGTCTCTGGTGGGATTTAAACCCAGGCTGTTGCCCTGGGTCATTGAATCAATTCTCTTGGATTTTTTTTCTGCTTTATTCAGTAGTTATCTCCCTATCTGTGTTCTTCCATTCTCATCTCGTTATGACAACTTTCATTAAGTCTAAAATGTGGAGGATTTTTTCCAAGCATAGATCTTCGACCTCTTCCACCCAACTAAAGAGCCCCAACTGAAGGAGACTGGGAGGCTCTTTCTTTCTCAACATTGTTTTTTTCTAATGACTCCCAGCTGACTGTGCTGGCCTTCCCCAGAGTCTCAGAAGAGAGCTTTATGGAGTGTTCAGTGTTCGGTAATTGCTGACTCAGTGCATCTCTGTAGAGTAGGAAAGATGAAAACTCTGAGGCCAGGAAGCTGGACCCAAGTTGAATGGGAAGCCGCCCTACAGCTGGCGTCAGCCTGTTTTCCAGTCACTTCTTGGCAAAATCCCTTAGTGACATTTAGACACGATCATTCTATTTGCTTACTATAGGGTTGGGCATATGGCTTTAGAAGATATCACTAAGCATTAAATGAACTCATGTTAAGGAACTTAATTCACTTAAGGGTTATAGCCAGCCAACTATGAGTGAAATAAGCATTGTGTCAAGCCATATCCCCCCAGTGCATGATCTCAATCCTGGAAGAGATAATAGAAACTCTTATGTAAGCCATTAATTCCTGATGTTTACAGGTTTAAAATCCACAGAACTTCTCTTGTTGCCACAGTGCAAAAGTAATTGTGACACAGTATAAAATAACAGTGAATTTGGAGCTAGAGAATTTGGGTTCAAATCTTGGGTCTGCTCCCTATTGCTTATATGACCTTCAGCAAATTATCTAACGTGTCTAGACTTCAACTTCCTCATTTATAAAAGGAGAGAATTATACCAGGTTAGCAGTATCCAACACACAGCCAGAGGGCCACATGCATCCCACAACTCTCCAGGTTGCTGCGGGAACTAGATTAAAATGTAATTGGGAAATGTTTAACAAAATAAATAAAAATGCAATAAATTTAGATAATGGTGATAAGTGGTTTTATAAATTATAAATAGTATCTATCTATCTATCTATCTATCTATATGATAACAAATATTTTTATAAATGAGAAATATTATGAACTACATATTATATGTGATTATAAATTTATATAATATTAACATGTGGTTTTTATAAATTATAACTATGATTTTATATGTGATAAAATAATATAAGTAATGTTTTATAAATATTATATATACTTAGAAATATTGTAAACCACACATGTTAGTAATTTATTCATTTAGATAATATTAATGTGTGGTTTGTGAATTATAAATATTATTTTCATCTATAATATAAGAAATATTTTTTATAAATTAGAGACATTATAAGCCACATATAATATGTGATTGTTTATAAATTTAGATAATGTTAATATGTGGTTTTCTAAGTCAGTGTGCAGCTGGCAAGGATCTTTATGGACTAAATGGTACTACTAAATCACATTGGTCATCGTTTATTTTTGAGTTTGATAGCACTGCACTTACACGACTTCTGAGATCCCTTCTAACTCTAACATGAAACTAAATAGACTCAATGTATATTATTTGCAAGAGGGACTTAGGAGTTCTTTTCTCCAGCCATCTCAGTCCAATCCTGTCATCTTTTCCTTCATCCCTAAACCCTCAATATGACAAGAGGTAATCTGACAGAGGAAAGAAAAGTTGACAGTTTCAAAGAGCAAAATGGAGACTTGATTTCAGGGAGGAGGAGAAAAAATAAAAATGTCTTATCCATTAGAGCTGTCTAAAAGTAGACTGGACTGCCCTAGGAAGTAATGAGTTCCCCCTTGGTGAACACCTTTCAGCAATAGCTTGAGGACCACTTGTTGGATCCTTTTCAGCATCCAACCTCAAGAGAATGGAACCCACTGTGTTTGCAAAAGGACCCTCCTCTTCATTTGGAGGTATCCCAGGCAGTCCTCAGTGCCCCACACCACTCTCCGATGATTTTGATAAATGAGTTTAAAGGAATTTTGTTGCACAGGAACAAATCTCTGGGATATATAATTCCCCTATTGCCTCATCGCCTGATTTTTCACATGACCGCCTTGGAGTATTTGAAAACATCTGGAGGATCTCTGATTACAAAACCTCCACTGGGCTAAACACAGAGCAGTGTGTAATTCCCTTCTGCTGTCATTACTCACATGCTAAATCTTGTCTCCCAAATCCCTGCCCTTCCCCCCAGATACTGATAGACAGCATGTTCCAAGAACCCTTTGAAATGGGTTAAGCAAAGTTCAGTGACATGAAGACAGAATTTTTGATCACTGAGGAAAACCCTGGGGAGGCTGTTTTCATCACTCTGAAATTCATTTTACATAGGGTGAGGTTCATTAATATAATGGTAATATTGGAGAAATGCTGCAGACATCCCCTTCCATAAAGGCTGTTTCTCAGCTTCAGAATTCTAGCAAAGGGCTAAGGGATCTTCCCTGCCCTTTTCCCTAAAATCACTTCTTAGGTTAACATCCATCTTGATATTCTACACATTAGAAAATAATGAAATGAAATGAAATTTAGAGATTTCAATAATTATTTGTGGCTATGGTACAGGGTTTCGGTGGCTCTACTGACGGCCTCATTGGGAGCTGCATGGTATAGTGGAAAGAGCCTTCATTGTGTTTGGAGTCAGGGGACCTTAGTTTGAATCCTACCTCTGATATTTGTGAGCTGAGTGACCTTGGGCAGGTCTTCTTTTCTCATCCTTAGTATCCTCACCCATAAAATGGGAATAATCGTAATATATACTTTCTCTCCCCCACAAGGGTATTGTGGGGAAAGTCTTTTGCAAATCTTAAAACATATACAATGTGTTTTAAAATATATAATAATTATTGTATAATTATTAATATTTATTTATTAGTAGTGTTGCTTATATTAATATATCATAGTTTTATTTATTATATGTAGTTTCCAACCTGTGGTTTCAGAAACAATAGGAATTCTCCATGTTGGAAATTTACTTAACTGGTGCCATTTGTCTATAATTTATAGTCTTAGAGAGTAACCTAGCATATCGAGAAATTAAAGGATTTGCCCAAGCTAACATAGACAAATATATGCCCAGGGCTTGAACTCAGGTCTTTCTGGCTCCAAGATAGATAATCCATTCTGTCTCTTGAGTTATTAATACTGTAATTGATAATCTCAGTATTATCTCTCTTTGATAATCCATTCATCTCTTGAGTTATTAATATTGTTTTCTCTTTCTATTTACTCTGTCTTTCATCCATAAAAATTCCACATTTGCACTCTCATCCAAATTCATTCATAAGTTTATACATCTAATATTTATTGAATGTTTATTATATGCAAGGCATTGTACTGGCCTTTGTAGGGGACACAACTATAATAATAACCCACATTTATATAGTGCTTTAAGGTTTTCATATTTGCAAATATTGTTTCATTTGCTAATGGCAATGATCTTGTCAAGAAGATGCTATTATTATCCTCAATTTATGTCTAATATTAAGAAGCTGTTACTGGGCCTAACAGAGTTGGATACTCACACCATTCCTTCTTGACTTAAGGTTCATATTCATGTGGCTGTACCAGGTTAATACTTGGGGATTCTGGTCTCGAATGAGATGTGGCCAGGTTCCCTCTCTCATACTCTTCGGCTAGTTAAATCCCTACCGTGGTGACTCAGAGAATAATTATTTACAGCTTAATTGTTGGTCCATGGCTATCTCCCCAAAAGAGAAAATAGAAAGTTACTCAATATAGAATTTAACTCAGGTATAGGGCAGGTATTTATTTCTCACACAAAAGAGAAAATCAAATAGACACAAAATACTCACAGTGCACGTTAATAAAATAACCTAAAATTGTCTGAACGACCACCAGTCCATGTTTTCTGATAAATCAGGCCAGACTTGGGGCCCATACTTCTGTCAGTGGTTGTCTCCTCTAAGAAGAGAAGGTGATTGAGAGAGTCAGTTGTTACAGAAAAGTCAAAAATCATGAGGCTATAGAAAAGATTTTTCAATTGAGAATTCACTGGTAACTTTGTGATGAAGTTGAAAGACTGAGACTGGAAGTTTAGACAATAATGAGAGGAAAGAAAGTGGAAGCACCTAGTAATAGATGGTTCTTTCATGGAGTTGAGTGGAGAAGGGGAGGAGAAGGGAAAAGAAGATAGTGCGGGGAGATGGTAGAATCCATTGAGGGTTTTTTTTTTGTTATTGTTGCTGTTTTTAAGGATAGAGGAACATATATGTTTGAGTGTGTTTGTGTGTGTGTGTGTGTGTGTGTGTGTATAGGCAGAGGTAATGAACCAAAACTTTTTGTTCAGTCATGTTCAACTCTTCAATACCCCTTTTGGGGTTTTCTTGACAAAGATACTAGAGTGATTTCCCATTTCCTTCTCCAACTCATTCTACAGATGAGGAAACTGAGGCAAACAGGGTTAAGTGGTTTACCCAGAGTCACACAGCTAGTAAGTGTCGGAGGCTGAATTTGAACTCAGGAAGATGAGTCTTCCTGATTCCAAGCCCAGTGCTCTATCCACTGCACCATCTAACTGCCGCACCTGGCTCATAGTATAAGTATTATATAAATGTTTGCTATTATTAGCATTATTATTTGAAAAATGCCTGGCATATACTAGGTGCTTAATAAATGTCTGTTCTCTCTCTACCATCACCCCTAACACCATAGAGTACCATAAATAGATTTCAGAGGAGCCATGGACTTGGGTGGTAGGAAAAATACACTTTTGTTTTCATTAACCTCTAACTGAAATTTAATATTTTCTCTAATTATTTTAAAACATAATCACGAGGGATTCATGCCAAATGGCTCTATGACACAAACAAATTAACAGCCCCCAGTCTAGATGACCTCTGACACCCTTTCCATCTCTAGAACTATAATCCTATGCTATTCAGAGAGTTGCCACTATGCATGAGTGAATGGAGTTTCCACCTTGGAACATAAAAAGAAAAACAATCATTTTTAAAGATATCTTAGACCAAAACAGTAATTTATAATCTAGAAAACCAAGACATATAGAAAAGAAAAACTCATTGCATTTATTTTTGTCTGTTTTGTCTCTTATTGGGCATTGGGGAAAAAAGAGTCTGGCCATTTGTTTTTGGGTGCTTTTAGTGTCATATTACAAATATAAATTTAATTATATAAGTTTTATGTTTCCAGCAAGGTATTTGGAGAAGAAATGTACTGGTTTCCAAAGTGAGGCACTCCTGAATCCCTGGTCCATAACTCAAACTAAAAAGAAATCCCATTCTCCCACCTCATGCATGAATTCCATTTTTGTAAACTTGGAGTGAGCATGGGAGAGACTGGACCTCTGGATTGGAAAATTAAATCAGTGCTGCCCTTAGGCACTGAAAAGCATTCTTCAGATTTGAAAAGATGCTTTGGCAGCCTCAGGCCCAGGGGTTTGGGCTGGGGGGAGGGGGAGGGGTGGAATTCAGTAGTGTATTTTAATTGGGATTGAGGCTTATGAGACAGCTTGAGTTAAGAAAATACTCTTCATTTTTTTATGCTTTGTCCAATATTTCCTGCAGGGTATTTTGGGGGAGAGGCTTAGAATCAAGAATGTAACTTCCCCAAAGTTATTTTTTTCTTAGCTTCTTTATCTGTAAAATGGGTGTAATAGTAGCACCTACTTCATAGGGTTGTTGCGAAACTCAAATGAGATAAAATAAAGTGCTATATAATTGTCAATTACTATTATTGTTGTTATATATGCAGTACAAGACAGCAAAATACATTAGAACTGAGTTAAGTCTGGCAATATTTAAAAATGAGTTTTTGATGCTCTTTTCCACTATCGTCATCATCATTTATATTTCTGACATTTCGCCCTGATTCCATCCCCTTCCTTCTTAATACCATAATAAATAATAGGGTAAAACCAATCAGTAGTGTCACTTACTGGAATTTTCTACAGGAAAAAACACATTCACACAAACATACAAATAGAATTTAATTATATACTAAAGAAGTGTTAACTTCTCAGATATTGAGTCATGACTCTGAAGAGTCTAGTTTCTCTTCTCTAATTTGTCCTTTCCTAATGACTTCAAGTATACCCTAGGCTCTTCTATCTTTCTAAAAAGACAACACTTGGTAAACCTTCTCATCATCTCATTATCCTGTATTTTTCTTCCCTTTCTCTGTCAAAATCTGGGGGTTGAGGGAGAAGGCAACTGCTGTCTACACTCCCTGTCTCTACGTCCTTTTGTCCCACATTGTTGTCTACACTCTTTGTCTCTACTTCCTTATTGCTCCTTCCTAATTCTCCCTTATTTCTTAACTCTTCTGCTGTCTATCTCATCACTCAACTGAAACTACCCTTTCTCTTACCAATGATTTCTTAGTTGGCAAATGTAATGACCTTTTCTCATTCCTCAACCTTCTCTGCAGAATTCTGTTCTGTTGAACACCTTGTAACCTCTTGGATACTCTTCCCTCTCTGGATTTTTATGCATTACTATCTCTTGTTTCACCTCCTATACTCTGTTCTGTCTCAATCTCTTTTGCTGAATCATGGTATATCACCTTCCCCTTCCCCAACTGTGGGTATTCATCCAATTTGTCCTGGGTCCATATTCTCTCTCTCAATGACTTCCCCATCTCATGTGGATCTGTGGATATGCTAGAGCCATCTCAGGGAGGAGTTAAATTTTTCAGTGTCAGATTTCCACCTCAGAAATTAGTAAATGCTCCTAATCCAAGCTTAATTATTTTGTTGATTGTCTAGACTTATGAAGGTGATGGGAAAAAATGTTAATCATACAAATTTAATTTGAAAATATATCATTGGAGAGACAGTTGTTTTAACATTCCACTGCATGGGTTCAGTTATCACCTGTACTCTGATGCCTCTCAGATCTATGTAGCCATTCATAAGCTCTCTTTTTCATTTTGTTCCTGCCTCCCAAATCACCTCCTAGATATTTCTAATAGATTATCCTATAAACTACTTAAACCTGATGTGTCTAAATCAGAAGTCATCATCTTTTCCTAAACCCACCCCCTCTTCCAAACTTCTGTATTTTTTTCAAGGTCACCATCTTTCTAGACAGCCAGGTTCTCAAGCTCTGTAGAACTCCTCCTCTCCCCACCTTATCATCCCACCAATCTAATCCCTTGACACATTTTGTTGTTTCTATTTCCCCTCAACCCTCACACCCTTTCCTTTCTCTCCCCTCGAGTAACAACCATCCCAGTTAAGGTCTTCATTACCTTCCTCCTGGAGTACTGCAATGAGCTCCTACCTCTCTAAGTGATGCTTCTCTCCATTCCAATCCATTCTCCACACTACTGCTAAAGAGATTTTCTTGACACACAGATCTGACCATGACAATCTAGTGTTCGATAAACTTCAGTGACTTCCTAATCACCTTATTGATCAAATATAAACTACTCTGGTATTTAAAGTCTTTCACAGCCTGGTCCTAACATACCTTTCAAGCCTTGTTACACATTACTCCCTTTCACTGAGGTCCAGCCAAACCGACCTTGATTTGGTTCACACCTGAAACTCTATTTCCCATCTCTATGCCTTCTCACAGTTAGGTAATCCTCCATGTTTGTAACACATTTCTTCCTCCTTAGAATCCTTAATTTCCTTTATACTTTTGCTCTTGTGACATCATCTACATTAAACTTTTTCTGATACCCCCCAACAAAGTTATTAGTTCTATCTTCCTAAAATTATCTTGTATCTCTTTTGAATATATGTGAATTTACATGTGGGTATCTGTAAACACACAAATTTACATTTGTGCATGTTGTCTTCTTTGTTTGGATTGTAAACTTCTCAAAGTCAAAGACAGTTTCATTTTTATTTTATATCCCCAGCACTTACCACTATACCAGACACACGGTAGGTACTTTGTAAATTCTTGATGATTGATTGCCCTATTAAAAGGGCAAAACACAATCTTCCCTATATCTAATATTTCTATTCATTTCTTTTTAAATAACTAGACTAATATTTCCTATTAAATTTTGCCTCCCCTTAAATTACTGTGTTTTAATTTTGTGAACATTTTAGATGTCTTTAATTGTATATATTCATACATGTACATGTTGTCTCCCTCCATAGAAAATAAGTCCCTTGAGAATAGGGACTAATTCATTTTTGACATTTTATCCCCACTGGCAAGCAATAGTCTTAGCATGGAGTAGGTGCTTGTTGATTTACTGATGAAAGAAAGAAAGAAAGAAAGGAAGGAAGGAAGGAAGGAAGAAAGGAAGAAAGAAAGAAAAGAAGGGAAGAAGGGAAGGAGAAAGGGAGAGAAAGAAAGAAAAAGAGAGATAAAGAAAGAAAGGAATGAGAGAGAGGAAGGAAGAAAGAAAGAAAGAAAGAAAGAAAGAAAGAAAGAAAGAAAGAAAGAAAGAAAGAAAGAAAGAAAGAAAGAAAGAAAGAAAGA
>NW_020954652.1:2655160-2685709 GCF_900497805.2 Vombatus ursinus | reverse complement strand
AGAAAGAAAGAAAGAAAGAAAGAAAGAAAGAAAGAAAGAAAGAAAGATAGGAAGGAAGGAAGGAAGGAAAGAAGGAGGGAGGGAAAGAAGGAAGGAAGGACAGAAGGAAGGAAAGAAAGAAGGAAGGAAGGAAGGAAAGGAGAGAAAAGGAGAGAAAAAATGGCTAGATAATTGATTGATAGATGGAGAGAGAGTAAATGTTTTAAAAGTTTACTATGTGTCAGATAATGTGTTAAATGCTAGAGATGCATATAACTGCAAATTAGAAGGTCTCTGGTCTCAAAGTGAGACCTCTTATATTCTTATGTGGGAAGATAATACATGACAAGAGTTTAGAAAAAGGATGGGGCAAGATGTCGGAGGGAAAGCAGTGACTTGCTAGAGCTCTCCCCCAAACCCCTCCAAATACCTATAAAAATGGCTCTAAACAAATTCTAAAGCAGCAGAACCCACGAAAAAACAGAGTAAAACAAATTTCCAGCCCAAAACAACCTGTATGACTGATTGGAAAGGTATATCGTGCCTGGCGGGGAGAGAAGCGCAGTGCGGCATGGGCGCGCAGGCCGCAGAGACCCTGGAGCAGGCCTCATAGGACTGAATCGCGAGCAGCTGTGGTGGTTTCCAGACTTCTCAACCCAGGAACACCAAAGACAATGTGGAAGGTCAGTGGGAAAAGTCTGTTACTGCGGTGAGAGAAGAAGCTAGGTTTCAGCCCCAAGTCCAGAGCAGGCCCTCAGGGCAGCAGCTGTGTCCTAAGCTTCCGGCCCACAGACTGAGGGGGAATCAAGTGGCTGATCAGAGGGGGATTGCAGGAATCTCTTTGCCAGGGCTGAGGCAGAGATCTCTTGGTTTGCCCATGCTTGGATCTGGGTCGCAGTTCTGATGGGTGGTCCTGGGGCGAGGAAGAGTGCTAGGGAGGAGGAGCACTGGCATGGTGGAGCTTGTTGTGGTGGCGGAGAGGAAACACCTCGCCCCTTATCATAGCACCTTGGAAGAACTGACTCTTTTTGGGTCCCCAGAAGTATCTCTGAAAACAGCTGTACAAACCCCCAAAGCTTGGGACAGTACATTCTCCACATTGGAAGCAGACTCTTACCTTAACAAAGAGTTTAAAACTCAAGTAACTGGTTGGGATCATGAGCAAGCAGCACAAAAAGAGTCAGACTATGTTATCTTACTTTGGTGACAAAAAAGATCAAAACATACAACCAGAAGAAGACAACAAAGTCAAAGCTCCTACATCCAAAGCCTCCAAGAAAAATATGAATCAGTCCCAGGCCTTGGAAGAGCTCACAAGGGATTTTGAGAAGCAAGTAAGAGAAGTAGAGGAAGAACTGGGAAGAGAAATGAGAGTGATGCAAGAAAATCATGAAAAGCAAGTTAACAGCTTGCTAAAGGAGACCCAAAAAAATAGTGAAGAAAAATAACACCTTAAAAAATAGCCTAACCCAAATGGCAAAAGAGGTCCAAAAAGCCTATGAAGAGAAGAATGCCTTAAAGAGCAAAATTGGACAAATGGAAAAGGAAGTCCAAAAGATTACTGAAGAAAATACTTCCTTAAAAATTAGAATAGAGCAATTGGAAGCTAGTGACATTATGAGAAATCAAGACACTGTAAAACAGATACAAAAGAATGAAAAATTAAAAAAACAATGTGAAATATCTCATTGGAAAAACAACTGACCTGGAAAATAGATCCAGGAGAGAGAATTTAAAAATTATTGGACTATCTGAAAGCCATGATCAAAAAAAGAGCCTAGATATCATTTTTCAAGAAATGATCAAGGAAAACTGCCCTGATATTTTAGAACCAGAGGGCAAAATAGAAATTGAAAGAACCCACTGATCTCCTCCTGAAAGAGATCTCCAAAGGAAAACTCCTAGGAATTTTGTAGCCAAATTCCAGAGCTCCTAGGTCAAGGAGTAAATATTATAAGCAGCCAGAAAGAAACAATTCAAGTATTGTGGAAACATAATCAGGATAACACAAGATTCAGCAGCTTCTACATTAAGGGACAGCAGGGCATGGAATATAATATTCCGGAGGGCAAAGGAGATAGGATTACAACCAAGAGTCACCTACCCAGCAAAACTGAGTATAATTCTTCAGGGGAAAAATGGTCATTCAGTGAAATAGAGGACTTTCAAGCATTCTTGATGAAAAGACCAGAGCTGAATAGAAAATTTGACTTTCCAATACAAGATTCAAGTGGAACATGAAGAGGTAAACAGGAAAGAGAAATCATAAGAGACTTATTAAGGTTGAACTGTTTACATTCCTGCATGGAAAGATGATATTTGTAACTCATGAGACCTTTGTCAGTATTAGGGTAGTTGGAGGGAAAAAATTATATGTATGTAGATAGATAGATAGATAGATAGATAGATAGATAGATAGATAGATAGATAGATAGATTGATAGATAGAGGGCACAGGGTGAGTTGAAGATGAAAGGGTCATATCTGGAGAATAAAACTAAGGGGTGAGAGAAGATTATACTAAGAGAAGGAGAAAGGGAAGGGTAGAATGGGGTAAACTATCTCACAAAAAAAAACAGAAAAGAAAAGGCTCTTACAGTGGAGGGGAAATGGGGGAAGGTGAGAGGGGATGAGTGAATCTTATTCTCATAGGATTTGACTTAAGGAGGGAATAACATATACACTCATTTGGGTATGTAAATCTGTCTTACTCTACAGGAAAATAGGAGGGGAAGGTGACAAGAGAGTAGGGGGATGATAGAGAGGAGGGCAGATTGGGAAAGGGGGTAATCAGAAGCAAATACTTCTGAGGAGGGACAGGGTCAAAAGAAAGAATACAATAAATGGGGGGGCGGGATAGGATTAAGGGAAATAGAGTTAGTTTTTTCACAGTATGTCTATTATGGAAATGTTTTGCATAACTGCACATGTATAGCTTGCCTTTTCAATGAGGGTGGGTGGGGAGGGAGGAAGGGAGAAAATTTGAACTCAAAGTTTTAAAAACACATGTTTAAAAAAATGTTTTTACATGCAACTGGGAAATAAGAAATACAGGAAATGGGGTACAGAAATCTATCCTGCCCTAAAGGAAAATTGAAGGGGAAGTGGGGGGAGATATATCAGGGAAAGCAGACTAGGGGAAGGGGTATTCAGAATGCATGCCATCTTGGGGTGGGGGGAGGGGCGAGATGGGGTGAAAATTTGGAACTCAAAATCTTATGGAAGCAAATGTTGAAAACTAAAAATAAAAATTAAAAACAAACAAAAAAAAAAGAAAAAAAAAGAAAAAAGATGGGGGGAGATAAAGGGAGACTGTAGGAAGTGATGTGGTGGCCTGGTTCCTGACAACCTAAGGTAGAAGTTTTCCCTATTGGAGACATGGAGAGCCAGGAGTAAAGTCCTAGTTTCCAGAGGAGTGAAGATGGTCTGAGAGTTAGGTTCAATCAGGACCAAAAGTGTCACCCTTGGCTCCAAAGCCTTTACTAGGGTAACTTGGTTTCCATTACTTTCCTTGCCTTTTTCTTCTCCTGAAGCCAGTCACTTGGTTCCTCTCAGTCAACCCAGCTCTTTTATCTTCTTACCTGAACACCTATCTACCTCCTACTCTCTCTCTTTACCCCTATCAAGCCCACCCTTTCACCCATATTTGACAACCCTGCTCTGTCTTTTTCATTTAATTCCTAAAATGAAACATCATCAAAGAAGCTTGGCCAGACTCATTGGAAGATGGGTAATAAAGTTGCACTGGATAGGTCCCACCCTGTCTAGACAGGCACCTCCTCAGGTTTTTCTTCATGCCTTTGCTTCTGCATCATGTTATCAATGTGTAATGAGCACATTTAGGCACTCTTCAATATTTGTGCATTTTTCTGAATGCCCCCCACACTCACAAACGGGTGCATCATCTTTTTAATGACAACATTCTCTTGCTCCTGTTATACGCCAGCCAAGGATAACCTCGGTCAGGAAAGATTTCTGGTGAATCATAGAACAACACACTTTCAAAAAAATCCAAATTGTAGATGGTCCAAAGGTCAAAGGAGGTAGAAGTAAGTTGGGTGCAGCCCATTACCAAAACTGATTTAATAGTAATAGTAATAGTAAAAGTAACAACAGTAATAGTAACTTACTAGCCTCCTCTTCCAATAGGTAAAAATTCCTCCTTGGAACCTCCATTTGAAGCAGCTCCTGGACCAGCCATGATCAGTTCTTTGATCAGCTCAGGATTCTCTAGATCACCTCCCCACCTTGTTTTCTTGTGAGTACTTACAAATCCTCACCCCACTCCTTGTTATGCTAAAAAGAATTCTTTTGAGGGTATGGACCATCTTTCTTTTTGCCTGTATTTGTATTCCCAGGGCTTACCACAGTGCATGTAGTAAAGCATGTAGTATTTGATAATACTTTATCTATTTCTCTGACTTTTACATCACGGTTTGAAGGCATTTTACTGATACTAGTTCATTTGATTCTCCCAATAACCCTTTAGATAAGTACTACAGATCTTATTAGCCCCATTTTACAGAAGCCACAATTTTTCTCATTTTATATGTCAATAATGGAAGGCCAACATACAAGACATTAGTGGTCAGTAGTCACTCCCACTTTGAAAGAAGTATTGAGGGCACTTAGAAAGTCTGAAAACAATTTGTCACTGCCTATAGTCCAAATTTATTTAGGTTAACTTGTGAGCAATTGCCTATGATTGTGATATTTGGTGTGTTGATTAAAAGTTGGTGCAGGGGATAGTGTTGGAATTGGATTCAGGAAGAACTGGGTCTAAATCCTACCTATGACACTAATTGGCTAAATGGCCTTAAGCAAGTCACTTAACCTTTACCTGGGTAATTTATTCAGAAGTTACTTAAATAACCTAGATTTTTTACTAATATTTTTTCACAACAGAAGGATCCAAAAGAAGAAAAAATGTCTTAGTAGAGATTAAAATAAATATATTAAAATATGGGTGACAAACTAAATGAAGACCTCAGCCACATAGTCAGGAAGACCTGAATTCAAGAGCTGCCTCTAATATAGATGGGTTATGTGACATTGGGAAAGTCATCTAACTTTTGTAGTGATCAGGCAACTCTCCAATGCTCCAATTTGCAGAACAATCATAGATCTACTTTAGCAAAATGAGTTCCCATACTGGGGAGTGATGTAGCTCCCTATGATGTAGTTCCCTACATCAATTCAGTCATAGGGCTGGTCTTAAAAAGAAACAAAAGACTAAAAAACTAAAAACCATATGTGAAAATCTTTAAGTTTTGTTACTGTCATCAATAACACAGACAAAAGGGAGAGGAGAATATGCATTGACCCAATCACGTGGTGACTGTGACTCTCTAGGGAGATTGGAGGAGAGACTCTAGACAATAGGGGATAAACTGTCCCCTTCCCTCCTATCCCACCTTCCCTTTCAGGTTATTCTCTGTGCCTCCATGAACCCTGCCCATCATCCTCTCTGCTATACTTCTGCCTCCTGTCTCCAAATTAATTTTCTCTAGGTGTCATTTAATCTTCACAAACTTTAAAGTTGATAACTGTTTCTAATTACTTTGGGCAAATGTGTTAGTGGGAAAACTGATCCTTAGGCTAATTGGCCTTTGAATAATTGGTTGTTGATTCAATGCCCTAGAGCCAATCCGTGGTCCAACTCTTTTAAATAACAAGCTCACTACTCCTCAAAAGCTACTTCTAAGGATTTGTGTTGTGTCTAATGGTTGCCATCTCTACAGCGGGGTGAGGGGAGAGTAAAAAATAAAAAGAAACTTACATGATAATTTTGTTGTATATTTGAAAGGCATAACAAGTAATGCTTAGATTTGTGGTTTTATGTACAATCATCTTTTCGTAAAGTACTATGTCATGGAAATGCTTGTTTTATTACATGAATATGTATTAAATATGTAAAATGTAAATATGTATGTATTAAAAATGTATTAAATTTGTAATGTATATTTGTAATTTATTAAATAATGCATTAAAAATTATAAATATGTAAATATGTGAAAAAAAGGGAAAAAAGATCCCATGAAGGGTTTATTCCTCTTCAAATATGTTCATTAGATGTCTTCACTGTCCCTTGCAGGTCCAAACTCTAGACCGTATCTTGATTGTCTGATGAGGTGAAGAGATTTCTCAGATTTTCAACATTCTTCTCCTGAGGAAACCAGATAGCCCAGTAGAGAGTGCTGTATTTGGAATCAGGAAGATCTGAATTTGAATACTGTCTGGAATACTTACTAGCTCTGTGACTCTAGACAAGTCATTATTTAGACCCCTTAAGATTCAGCTTCCCCCTCTGTAAAATGAGGATGATATTAGCCCAAATACTTCATGGACAATATAATGTAGATAGATAGATGTGATTTTCATATCATATATAGATATGCTATATATATATATATATATATATATATATATATACACATATATATATAAAATCCCATATATAAAGGGATTTGAAAACCCTACAGCATTATACAGGATGTCCCAAAATTAAAACTGCATCAAGGCTTTTGGGATCTTCTGTATCAATACTAGTTATTGTTACCATCAGCCGTAGAAATGAAGGGGAATAATTCTTCTCCCTAGAAAGAGTAGCAGGGAAGGATAGAATGAGGGCGTCTGTGGTCTGAGTGGAGGACGTGAAGGCCTTTAGCAATTCCCCAGGCTTAGGAATGGCCAACTATGTCTCAGAGCCAGATTCAGAGAATGTGGTGGTTACTTAATATGATCCCAGGCTAATATCTAAGAACAGGGTATTAATTGAGTGTGAGACCAAAGGGTAAGGAATGGGACAGGAAACAGGAAACTGGCTCCTGGGGACAGAGTGGGAGTCAAGATAGAGAAGATGGTGATTAGGGGCAACCAGTGGACAAGGCCTGATACAGCCAGATGGGGGCAAGGGCCAAGGTTCATTAGGAGTTGGAAAGTGATGCTTGAGAACAGAGCCAGTTGAGGGCAGCCCTTCAGAAGCCAAAACATCATCATTATGAGGCTTATAAAACAGTTTCTATTTTAAAAGAGAGAGAGAGATGAAATATGTGAGTAATAGAACTTTTAGTTCTGTACACAGGAAGAGACAGAGAAGCAATGTTGTTTATTGGAAAGAACATGAGACAGGGAGGCTAGAGAGCTTGTTGTAGAACCTATGATATATCATGGGACCACCCTGTGCCTCAGTTTCTATATTTGCATAATGGAACCATATGTGTTCTATCTGCCACCCCAGAGTAATTGTGGGAGCTAAACGAACTTCTATAAGTGACAAAGCTAGGGTGAATATTACTGGTTGGAGGATGAAAAGAACAAAATGTGTTACTGGAGGAGATACTGCATGGCATCGGGTGCAAGGCAAGAGGTGAATGAACTGGGAAGTGAGAGCAAATGGTGAGCCCAAGCCAGATACTGCTTGGTACAGAAGAAATGGTTCAAAAACAACCATGGGAGGAACAGAAGGTTAAGGTTTTGAAGGCATCAAATTTTACCTGTATGCCTAATGCTATACCAGATGATGGTCAAGGATGTCCTAATAAACATTTAACAAGTGGCTCTCCAAAATAAGAATATTTCTCATATGCTTTTAAGTTTAATTTTCATTATTAACATTTTCTCCATCACTTTCTTAAATCTAGACAATCAACAAAACAATAAATAAGATTTTAATGTGGGGTGTTCCCAACTGAAAATTTAATGATTGGCACTTGTGAGAAGGTTTGAACTGGCTCCAGCATGCCACTGGTGTTAGTAGGGGGATGATGGGGCAAGGGAAAAGGGAAGGGGAGGGAGATTGGACAACACAAGGAAAATATGTGCTGGAGAGGCTTATACACTGAGTCTGGTAGATGTGAGGTCATATCCCATCTCAGAAACTTACTAGCTACGAGACCATAGGCAAATCACTTCATCTCTCAATGCCTTACTTTTCTCGTCTGCAAAATGAAGGGATTGGATTGAATGACCTTCAAAGGGCCTTCCAGGTCTAAATCTATGATTCTATGATTTTTATTTTTATTTAAATTCTTAAAATTAAATTTAAAAATTAAAATTCAAAATTTAATTTAAAAATACTTTTAAATTTTTGCCCTCACCATCAACTGGGGACATGTTGAAATTTCAGAAGTCAGATGCACATGGGAGTTTGGGAGAAGGAAGAATTTAGGGAAATAGCTGAAGGATTGGAGGACAAAGGCTAAAGGGAGAAAGGTTAGCATGAGAGACATGTCAAAGATGTGGCCAAAAGGATATTAAGGTATCGGCATTAGCATTTCTAATAAGAGCAGCAGCCCCCTTTGAGATTGGGTGGGAAGTAGAATTGGGAAGATCAATGTTTCCTGATTCCCCTATCGGATAACCACTGATAACCACCACTGCCCCACCACACACCCAAACATACATATTGTGCATATACTTATGGATGTGCATGCTGTCTATCATGATAGAATGTTAGTCATTTGAGGGGCAAAGATTACTTCACTTGTGCCTTATATATAGCCCAGGACTTAACACACAGAAGGGATAAGGATTGTGTGTGCGATTGCCTTGATACTGGGAACTCTTTGATGAAGAAACTTGCTCCAGAAATGCTGTAACTTACAGAGTTGGTGCTAGAATCAAGGTCCCCAGCCTCCTTGCCCCAGGCTTCTCTATTTCTCTTTCTCCTATCATAAGGATTCTATTAGTCACATATTTACTCTTTCTCAACACACAGACACACACACACACACACACAATTAAAATAATTCTTTATATGCTGCTGCAGCTCAGTCTTAGAGAGTTCCTAGAGCACTAAAGTTAAATGACTTGACCCGGGTCACGTAGTCAGAACATGTCACAGACAGGGCTTAAAGCCAGTTTTTCTTGTCTTCTTGATGTATCTTGATGTATCTGGTATGACACACTGTCTCTCACATGTGCCTAGCACTTTATAAATGTTTGTTGATTTATTAGCTCAGTTGGATGCAGGCTTAAAACAAGAAATAAACCTCTTGTATGTGAAGATTCTGAGCATGGGTCACTTGAAATGGGTCAATAAGGGAAGGCTTTTTAACACAGAGAATGTTAATATTTGAAAGATAAAATCTGGATCAGAAGATGAATGAACAGGGAGGTCAGTGAGCCAGGGAGAAGAGCCAAGTTGTCCATATGTACACCCTCCAACAGAAATGGGAGAAGTGAAAAGCATAAGGTCTTTGAGATGCTTTGGAGATGAGACAATGTATGAAGGTCCTTGTTAACTGTGAAGCCTGATATCAGCAGAAGGAAATGTCTCTTTAGTGTTGTGAAGGGATTTCAGTTGCATTTTGAGAAAAAGTAAAAGGGCTGGAAGAAACTAAAAGTTATTCTAAATATTTAGCTTCATAGGTCAATCTATACCAACATAAACTTGAAGATCCCTTATTTAGGTAGACATGACAGTAGTCTGTAACACATCAACATTTCAAGGGTCTATGACTTCACTGGTGTGAGTATTCCACCCGTGAAATCTCATCACAACCTCATCAACAAACTTTGGGTGATTGACCCCTCCAAACACAGCTAGGTCAGGTCTCCATGTAACTTTCAGTCCAAATGAGATAATGTATAAAATTTTTTTTGCAAATATGGTAGTGTTCTATAAATATCAGCTGGGATTTGGAGATGAAGAGGGACGGGGAGGGTGAGACACTCGGGGGATCAAGAAGTTCTGGGCCATGGGTAAGTCCCAGCTTCTCTGATGATCAGTTTCTTGATCTCTAAATCGGGGTGATAGAACCTTACCTGGTTGTTGTGAGTTTCAAAGGACAGAGTATATATAAAGTCATTGACTGAAAAAGCATTTCTGTAAGGGAGCTTGCATTCTAATATATAGGGGAATAGAGACCAGGAAAGGGAATTTTGGTTTGGAAATTCATAAGGATGGGAAGTTGATTCACAGGGCTGGTCACTAATTCTCTCTGTCTCTCTCAAATTTAATTTAATCAATTTATTAATTTAATTAATACTGAAAAGATAAGTGACTCGTCCAAGGTCAGTATTTGTCCGAAGTGAGACTTAGAACCAGGTTTTCCTGACTTTGAGCCTAGCTCTCTACCTGCCGGGTCTTACTGCCTCTCTAGCTATAAAAATGAGATAGTCATAAAGCTGGTCTCACAAGAGTGTTGTGAGGATCAAATTGAATAAAGTATGTCTAGTTATAATATGTGATTCTTAGTAGTAAGAGTAGCAGCAGCAGCAGTAGTAGTAGTAGTAACAGCAGCAGTAGTAGTAACAGCAGCAGTAGTAGCAGCAGCAGCAGCAACAGTAGTAGCAGTAGTAATAGTGGTAGTAGTAGAGTAGTAGTAGCAGTAGTAGTAGTAGTAGTAACAGCAGCAGTAGTAGTAGCAGCAACAGCAACAGTAGTAGCAGTAGTAATAGTGGTAGTAGTAGAGTAGTAGTAGCAGTAGTAGTAGCAGCAATAACAGCAGCAGCAGTAGTAACCTGGATTCAAATTCTACCTTTGACATAAACAGACAGCAGTAACCCTGGACAAATTACTTAATCTCTCAACACTCAAGCCACCCCTATAAAACCATGAGTTACAGGGGGATAGGGAACAGAGGGGAAAGGAAACAAGCATTTGTTAAACACCTACTATGTGCCAGGCACTACTGTGCTAAACACTTTACAATTATTATCTCATTTTTGTGAGACAGGTGCTGATGTGATGCCTGTTTTACAGTTGAGTGAGGAAACTGAGGAATATAGAAAGTAAATGAATTGCCCAGGATCACACAGTCAGTTAAGTGTCTGTGGCTAAATTTGAACTCGACTACCTGACCCCAGGCTTACTGTGTCACCTAGTTGCCTCACCTAGAAGGTGAGGAAAAGTGTTAACCTGAATTGGTAAAAAGAAGTTCCTAGCCCAGAAGCTCCCAAAACCAGTGGAAACTCAAATATCACCCAAAAATTGTAATGTTATAGTAGTTTTTTTTAAAGCTTATCTCACAAAGCAATGAATGGTGACTAGGGTGGGTTCACAGGTTCAAAAAGAGAGCAAGAAGCTTTGAGCAGTGTTGGGAGCTGGGCTAGTGGAATCTATTTCAGGTAGACCAAGTGGAATAGAGCAAGGAACAAGAGAAAGTAGCTTCCAATGGTTAGACCAAGTTGCTACTCAGAGGAAGGGTGAGGTAGTCTCAGACAGAAACCTGAACAGAAAAAATTTCTGGCTTTGGAGGTCAAATACGAAAGTAGAGGAAAAGGAAGGTGGAGTTGTAGGAGGAAAGAAACCTACTGTGTTCCAAGCACTGTGATACTCACAATAATCCTGGGATGTAGGTGCTATTATGATCCCCATTTTTCAGTTGAGGAAACTGAGGTAAAAAGAGTTTAAAGTAACTTGCCCAAGGTCACAGAGCCAGGAAGTGTCTGAGGCCAGATTTGAACTGGGATCTTACTGACTCCAGCCAAACTTTCCCTCTACTGTACCTCTGAAGGGGCAGAAGGGAATTGTCCTGGGCCATGGCCAGTGTGTCAAGGTGATATATCCTAAGACAGACCAAATTGGGGAGGAGTAGAGATTGTGGGAGAAAAGTATATATCCAGGCCTCATGGAGAAACAAATTCTGGAGGGCTAGAATTCTGGAAGCCAACCAAACCAAATTTATGGCATAGAGTAGAACTGAATTAACAAGACTAAAGACAAGACAACATAAAAAGTTCAACAATGCAGATAAAAAGAAGAGACCAGGTCTCCCAGAGTTGGTACTTAGCCCCAGGATTAAACAACAAAGACCGTTGCAATTGTCAATTTTTACCCACCTTGGAGTGTTTTTCGGTATTTCACAGCATCCTAGATTTAGAACTGAAAGGGACATTAAATCAATCAATCAGTAAACATTTATTAAACACCAACCTATGTGCCAGGCATTGTGCTAAGTGCTGGGAATACAAAAATAGGCAAAAAATAGTCCCTGCCCTCAAGGAGCTTATAATCTAATAGAGAATACAACATGCAAACATATACATACAAAACAAGCAAATACACAATAAATAGATAATAATTAACAGAGGGAAGGCACTGGCATTAAGAGGGTTTGGAGAAGGCTTCCAGTAAAAGATGAGATTTTAGTTGGGACTTAAAGGAAGCCAGGGAAGTCAGTAGTTGGAGTGGAGGAAAATGGTCATTCTAAGCATGGGGGACATTCAGAGAGAATGACCCTAGAGAGATGGAAGGACTTGTTCATGGAACAGCCAGAAGTCCAGTGTCACTGGAATGAAGAGAACAAAAGTAAGGTCAGGTCATGTAACCAAACACTTTCATTTTGCAGATGAGGAAACTGAGGTTTAGAGAGGTTGTCTCATATCATATAATACAAGTAGTAACCATCTGACTCCACCATCTTGGACTTTCTATTATACAGCATTGTTTCTCTACTATTCCTTCTCTTCTGTGTTTCCACCATGGTGCTCTTTTGTTTGCAAATAGAAGGGGTGATACAGTGTTTTTGGGGGGAAGGAAAAAAGAAACAGAAAACCCTTAGACTCTCCCCACACACAAGAAAGCTAGGGGAAATTGTGGCAGTGAGAACACATTAGAGGGTCCTAGGGTGGTGATGTATGCCTGCAATCCCTACTCTCAGGAAGGGTGAGGCTGGTGGGTCTATTGAATTCAAGAGTTCTGAGCCACAATAGAGCTAAACCCACAGTAAATATGGCATTAAAATGGGGGGGCCCTGAAGATGGGGAGAGGTGAGGTTGCCTGGTTGCCGGGGGAGGAGAGAATTGAACTAGGTCAGAAAATACAGTTGGTCAAAGTTCTAATCAAAGACCAGGCCCATGAGTAGTCCCTGTACCTTCAGCCTGGGTAGGAAAGAGAGTCTTTGAATAAATACACACACACACACACACACACACACACACACACACACACATACACACACGCTCACAAATATGTACATTAGAGGGTAGTAGATGACCGGGCCACGGGCCAGCTAGCCCCCAAATGAAGAGCACTAGAAAAGAGGGGAGTATTGGGAGAAATGGTTTTCTAAAGATAAGATAATATGAAAGAGTAATCAATATGGCGGTAGGAGGGACCGCAATTGTCATCTAGTTCAACCTACTCATTGTATGGACGAGGAAAATGAGACTCAGATAAAATGACTAAGGATGCAAAGTTATAGATCTAAAGGTGCGAGGTACCTAAAATCCATTTAATCCAATTCTTTCACATTATAGATTAGTAAAGGGAGGCTAGAGGTTAAGTAAATTGCCCAAAGTCACCCATATAGTAAGTGATACTCAGGATTTTTTCTGGCTTTCTTAAATATATCAACAAAAGACCACCTGGATGAGATTATTTTACTGCCAATCCCCAGGCTCCCTCATAAGGAAAGCTAGTCAGGAAAATCTGAGTTTGAATCCTGCCTCAGGCACTTATTAGCTGTTTGATCCTGGGCAAGTATTTGAATTATCTGCCTCAGTTTCTTCATCTGTAAAATGGGCTTAATGAGAGCACCTCCCTACCAGGGAAGAGCAAATGTCATGTAATAATGTAATATTGTAATGTAATAAAATAATATAATAATGTAACAAATGTAATATAATAATGTAAAGAACTTTGCAAACCTTGAAGCAACTAAAAATATTATCTAAATAAGACTTTATAAATGCAAGTTATAAATAAGTTCTGATTCTAAATGCACAGCAGGGACTATCCATGTTATACAGGAGCTCTCATAATTCCTAGCTCTTCCATTTTTACTTTGGTTCAGTATCATGCTATCGAGCTTTATCTTGTCCCACGGCCCCAATTTCTGTTCATCTCTTTGGCGCGGGTGATTGGCCTACTGTCCTCTTCGAGGGGATTGATTCCTGAGTGACATAGCATTGAAAAGTCTTTTTTCCTGAAGCATTTCTCCACACCTAAAAAAAAAAAAGAAAAAAAAAAAAAAGACAGGATGTGGCCTGTCAGGAAAGGGTTCACAGAACTCCAGGCATGCTACAGCTGGAGTTAATTCTCAGTCCAGAGCCTGCCAACAGGCCCCAGAGTTAAGACTTTCTCTGAAGATCCTTACAGCTGGGAAGGGGCTAGCCTTTTTGGAAGAAGCTTTCATTAGCTATCCACCCACTGCTCTCCCCCCACACTAGAAACTCAAAGGGAGTGGTGTGCTTGTTTTCTCTCTCCCCATCCCCAACAGCTCCCACCCTACCAGCATCCAAGCAAGGTCAAAGAAGAACATCTGTTTCTATGGTAACTCTACATCCTTGCGCTTGCTCAATCTCAGGGAATGTGGAAAGGGCTCAGTCACTTTAGGAGGGGGTAGGGTTACTATAGCATGCTAAATCTTTCTAAAAAGTTAATTAACTTCTAGACTTAGGGACCCTGGAAAGCTTTGATGGAGACAATTTGTGAAGAAATGAATTCTTTCCAGAAGACCTTAATCTTTAGGTCTAGCTAGAGGGAGGCCTTCCTCTGGTACGTGAAATGATTGGCCTCACATTGGTAAAAAGATCTGGATTTCCACAGAGAATTCTTTTTGTTAATGTTGAAAATGGCTGAAATCCCATTATGCCTCACATCTTTTGTCAAGCCACATTTTTACAAGCAGTGCCTGGGAAAGGGTGTGTGTGTTTATGTGTGTGTGTGTGTGTGTGTGTGTGTGTGTGTGTGTGTGTATTATATGTTTCCCATTTGTTTTCCAAAGTACTGCCTGAGCCATTTTATTCTGCTATAATTTCACCATTTTTCCAGCTCATGGGCTCCACCTCAGGAATTATGGAAATATTCCATGGGGCCATTGGTATGCGAGACAGAGAAAAAAATAAGAAATGAGTAGCAATAAGGTAAAGTTTCAAAACACACTGGAAAATAATCCCAGGGCCTGGCAGCTCTATTTATATTTGGTGTGGCAGGGGTACCTGAATTTCTATTCCAGATTTCTCAAAGAGGTTGGGAAAATGACAAGAAAAACTTGGGGAGACAAGAAAAATAAAGTGATCAAACCTCCTCCCCAGTAATCGCTTTCTCCAAGGAACTGCCAATAGAAACAAGCCAGTTAAGAAGTAACGATGATGAGAATCAGATATGAAATGTCACCTTCCAAAGCATATGGAGGGATGTTCAGAAAAAATAAAGCTGTACCTAACAATCCTGGGACTTGTGGGCAAACGCTATGACTGGGCCCTTACGTCAGCTTTGTAAAGACCAATTCAGTTCTTGTGGTGATGGTAGAGAGACACTGGGGGGGCGGGGTGGTAGTACCTCTTAGGAGTGAACAGTATGGGACCAAGATAGGCAGGAGCTAGCTGGTTACCAGGAGTATGGTGGTCTCCTCTAAAGTAGCTTCCTAATTTAACAAATTATTCTTGCTAACTAAGTGGTTGAGTCATTTGTTTCACTGCTAAAAGAAGTTTTGCTACCCTGGGGCAAAATCCAGGTTGTCTCATTTTAGGTACTGCTCTGAAAAATAATTGTTAACATTTATATGGTCATTTACATACATATTATATATATGCACATACATGCATATATACACATGTGTATAAACATATTTACATATCACACATACAATATATGGATACTTGTATATACATGTGTGCATAGGTATGTGTAGGTATAAATATGTGTGCATGTATGTGCATATATATGTGTATATGTGTATTGTGCATGCATGCATGTATTATTGTGTGCTTATGAGTGTATGTATATATACATACTCACAAAAACCCTGTGAGGTAAAGCACTGTTAATAATTCCATATTATAGATGGGGAAACTGAGGCTAAGAGATATTAAATGGTTTGAAAAGAGTCAACCAGTGTCTGAGGCAGAATTCCATCTCTGGAAATCCTGACTATCTATCCTTTATGCTACCAAGTTTCCGTGAAGGCAGTGTGACATAGTAGATAGAATGATGAATTAAGAGTAAGGAACACCAGGGTACAAATACTTTTGATACTTGTCATGTGACTCTAGGCAATCACTTTACCTCCTAGGGCCACAACAACTCTTTAAGATAGTTGTTTGTTTGTTTGTTTGTTTGTTTGTTTGTTTCAAGGACTTTAAGAAAATTCTTTAAGATTTATATAGACTTTCAGTTGCTTGGAGCAGAGCAGATGCAACCTGCATTGGTGAAGGGAGTTCCCTATACAAGTGAGCCCACAGGTCCAATCAGAAGGGAAGAAATGAAAATTACAAAGGTTCCGTAGACTTTTGCTTACAGGTTTCAATTTCAAATAATTGAGCTTCCCCCGCCTCCTTCAAATTCCAGTGGGAGAGGATAACATTTTAATTAGCAAATTTGAAAGGACATTTCTCTCAATTCTTTCCCCTGTGTATGCTACTTTTTTTCCCCCATATTCATTAAGAAACCTGCTTCTTTGATCATTGTTTTGACATCTGTTACCTAACTGAGACATTGGTTTGGTTTGCATTTGCACATTGTTTTCCTTACTTCCGTTTTCTTATGTCATTTTCATCTGCCTTGTCTCTTCCCATGAGAAAACAGTCATTTCCACACTACTTGAATAAAAGTAATGTGCTCTCAGAGGCATGACTAGGTGAAGAAAGAACTGGACTCAAAGTCAGGAAAACCTGGATATAAACTCTTCTTCTGTTCCTGGCTACGTGTGTGACCTTGGGGAACATATTGAAGAATCCTCTGGGCTTTAATTTTCAAATGAGCAATTTGGCCTAGTTTTGTTCTATGGTAGAAAGATTGTTGACTTCCAGACCTGGCTTTGATCCTATGCCTGACGGTACCAACATGACCTTCAACAAGTCATTTTAACTTCTGGGCCTCAATTTCTTCAAAAGTAAAATTATAGTTTGGGCCAGATGGCTTTTAAAATCCTTTTCATCCTTAGATCTCAGATTCTATGATCTCTAAGGCTCCATTCCCTCCTATACTTAAGACCTTAAATCTCATGTTTTTTAAAAAGGATTCCACATTCATTATATCATTTGCTTATGGCAACAATTCTGTAAATCAGGGAAAAGCAGATATGATTATCCCTATTTTATAGATAATGAAATAGAAACATAATGAGTTTGTGTTTTTTCCAAGGTCAACTTAATTCAAATCCACGAACATCTGTTAAGACATGTAACTAGTTAGTAGAAAGCTAAGATACCTAACGCCTTTAATACTCTCCTGAAACACAAATAATTCTCTGCTGTTGTCAAAATTTCAATGCTAACAATTTCAAATATACTTACCCTGGAGAGAGTGTTTCGTGCAATAATAAATAACATTTACTGTCTTTGATGAAGAGCCAATCTGTCCATCTCCCAGAGTAGTTCTGAGCCAAACAGAAAACTATTTGTTATTCTTGAGTCTTGTTTTCCTAATTAGAGCACTCTTGATGCATTCCACTGAAAGAACCTTCTGGAAGGTGCCATTTACCAATAATTTGAGTAAAGACATAAATGGCATGCTGATCAAATTTGCCAGTCAATCAAACCTGGGAGTTAAGCTCACATACCAGAGGACCAAATCAGGATTCAAAATGTTAACAAGCTAAGATATTAGATTGATTCAAACGAGATGAAATATTATTGAGAGAAGTATAAGACCTTACACTTGGTTTCAGAAAGTTGACTCACAAGTACAAGATGAATGATGCATAGGTCAGATGACATTCCATTAGAAAGATTTGGGAATTTTAGTGGACTACAAGCTCAATTAGAGTCAACTGTATGATATAGTAGCCAAGAAACTGAATGAGATCTTAGGTTAAAATAAGAGACATGGTATCTTTACTGTACACTGGTCAAGCCCTATCTGGAATGTCTCTTAATCCTGAGTACCACGTTGTAGGAAGGATGTTGATATGTGGGAAAGCATCTGGAGGAAAGCAGATGGTACGGTCAAGAGTGTCGAGTTCATGTTTTATGAATAGCAATAAAGGAACTGGGTAAATATTGCAAAGTAGCCAATTTAGACTGACTGGAAGGAAAAACTTCCCAAAATTTTAGAAATAGGAATCATTAGCACAGAAAAGACTTAGCAGGGACATGAGAACTAAATCCAGTCAGTCAGTCAGTCAGTTAGTCAGTCAGTCAGTCAATAAACATTTACTAAATGCCTATTTTGTGCCAGACACTGGGAATGCAAAAAGAAGTAAATGGCAGTATTTGAACAGTTGTCAATGAGAAGAGAGCATAAAATTGTTCTGGTTGGCCAAAGAGGAATTAGAACCAGTGGATAGACACTGAAAATGGATAATTTGGACTAGTTTTAAAAGAAAAAAATAATTTTCCTAACAGATTATGGGAAGGATTTCTTTTTTTTGCTGTTAATCAATAGCTTTAAAAATTAAAGTAATAGGTATTTTTGTATGAATCTTTCCCTCCTACTCTGCCTTCTTCCATGGAGTAAATTAAAGAACAAATCCTTCACTCCATATCTAAATAGTCCAACAAAACAAATTCCCACATTAACCATGTCCAAAAGTATGTTTATTTCCAAATTTTTAATTTATCACTTTTCTTTCAGGAGGTAAGTGGCCTGCTTCATCTTCATTCATTTGAATTCAGGGCTTATCATTATATTGATCATCATTCTAAACTCTTCCAAAGTTGTTGTTGTTTTTTTTTTTCTTTCTCTATAGCATTATCATTACATAAATTGTTTTACTAGTTCTACTCACTTGTTATTGCATGGGTAGAGCAGAGTTCTTAACCTGGAGTCCACAGCCTTGGTTCATAGATAGATTTCATGGGGTTCTGTGAAGTTGGATGGGAAAAAATGCATCTTTGTTTTCATAACCTTTAACTGAAATTGAGGCTTTCCTTCAATTATTTAAAAATATTATTCTGAAAAAGCATCTATAGGCTTCACTAGACTGCCAAATGAGTCCATGACACTAATAAAGAAGAAGAAGAAGAAGAAGAAGAAGAAGAAAAAGAAGAAGAAGAAGAAGAAAAAGAAGAAGAAGAAGAAGGAGGAGGAGGAGGAGGAGGAGGAGGAAGAGTAAGAGAATTTGTATAGAACAAAGTACTTTTCAAATATTATTTCCTTTGATCTTTGCAACAACCCTGAAAGGTAGGTGCTCTTATTATTTCTATTTTACAGATTAGGAAACTGAAGCAGAAAGAACTCTTCTAGGTTAAGATTTGTCCCAGGTCACACAAGGAGTATTGGAGGCTGGATTTGAACTCAACTCTTCCTAACTCTAGTCTAGCGCTCTAACCAGTCAGGAACTTAGTTGCCTTGGGGTTAAGAACTGCCACTCTTGTTGTTGATCAATCATATCCAACTCTTCATTTTCTTGGCAAAGATTCTGGAGTGATTTGCTATTTCCTTTTCCAGATCATTTTACAGATGAGGAAACTGAGGCAAACAGAGTTAAGTGGCTTACTTAGGGTCACACAGCTAGTGTCTGAGGCCAGATTTGAACTCAGGAAGATGAGTGTTCTGACTCAAGACCTGGCACTCTGTCCACTACACCACCTAGCTACACACTGCTACTCTGGAGCTACACTATAGATAATGGACTGCCTTGGGTAGAAGCTGGTTCTTCCACCATGTGAAACCTTCAAGTGAAGGTTGGTTGACCACTCTTCCAATATTCTATAGGCAGCATCATATTTCAAGTACTAGTTGGGCTCTGTTGCCACTGAAGTCTATTCTAACTCTGAAATTCTGGCTCTTCTTATCCCACCCTTCCAGCTCTCCTCCCCTTACATGTCCCTCTACCTTTCATATGGTTCCAATCATCTCCATTTCCAGTGGAGAAATCTTTATCCACAGAATAAGGCCAAATGAGGAGATCCATAATTGATGATTATCTAACATTTGAAGAAGTTAAGGCAGATGTTGAGGGTGATAATAGTATTATAGATTTACCCCTGAAGGAAACTTTAAGATCACTGAGCCAAACTTCCTCAATTTAGAGATGAGGAAAATTAAATCCCCAAGAAGATAAGAAACTTGCTCAGGGTCACACAGGTAAGAAATGGTAGATACTAGAAATGCAGGTCTCTTTCCACTATACCTTGCTAATGCTGCTTTTTTTTTCTTTTTAATATTCAAGTATGACTCCTCAAAAATGTTTATAGAAAATCAAAACCCGTTTAAAATTTTCAAGTCCTCAGGCTAAGGGTATGTGGCATTACGTGAATTTTGTTCTTCCAACAACTGAAACTCCAAGTAAGATTCCCTCAGCTTTGCCCAACCCCAGCACAAAGGACAACATGGTTCTTGCCTAGAGAATACTCCTCCTTTCCAATCATCATCTCATTCATCATGAGATCCCAAGAATCATTGTAAGCTAGCCCACTGGCCAGTTTAAATTTCTTTCATATGACTGGTGTTCTCCAACAATAAAAAGGAAAGGAAATTAAAATGAGGTGCAAACAAAAGACACCCCTACCCAAAGATTTTCTTGGTTTCTGTTTTTTATTATTTTTGTTGCTGCTGCTGCTGCTGCTGCTGCTGCTGCTGCTGCTGTTTTATTTCTTCCATTTCCTTGAATGTCACACTTATTTTGCCTTGTGAAGTTTTGGTCAGTGATGGCATGCAAAGTTTTCTTCATGCAATATATGGATATTTAAAAGTGCCCATAACTCTTTGCAAATTCTTCTTTTTCTATAATGCAAATAGATCTAGACAAAGACTGACCTATACTCCCTACCCATCAGCAGTGGTTTTAGCTAATGGAATTTAGGAGCCAGGTTGACGTGAGGAAGACCTGAATTCAAATCTGGCTTCAGACACTCATTAGCTGTGTAACCCTGGGCAAGTCAATTAACTTCTGTTTGCCTCAGTTTCCTCATCTGTAAAATGAAGGTAATAGTATCACCTACCTCCCTGAGTTGTTGTGAGGATCAAATGAGGTAATTAGATCAGTGCCTGACACCTAGTAAATATTATATAAATTCTGGCTGTTATCATTATTATTATCATATCAGTACTAAAGGTTCCATGTATCCCCTGTAAGAGCTTTCTGAATTTGACTTATTAATGAACTCCATCATTCTCTTGAATAGCGAGAAGTTATGAGGAAATCACCTATTATCACCTTTTTATAAATATTTTAATCTAATTATTTTTTTTATTTTTTTAGTGTATTAAAAGCTTATGAATGGCAGGGTGGTATAATGGGTAGAGGGCCAGTCTCAGAGTCAAGATCTGGGTTTCATGTTCAAGTCTCTGACATTTACTGGCCATGTAACCCTGACAAGTCACACAATCTTTCATTGACTCTGCCCTCAATGACCTTACATGCTACTGGAGACAGGGATCTTCATGTGAGAGGAGATGGTACTTTTTCTGAGTCTTGAAGGGAGCTAGGGGTACCAAAAGTCAGTGGTCAGGAGGGAAACTATTAGAGGTGTAGGAAATGGTCTCTGCAAATGCTTGGAGGTAGGAGACTGGATATGTTATTGCAGGGACTGATTCTTAAAAACAACAGCCACAGAGACAACAAAAAATACCAATGATGCCAAATTACTTTGAGAAAACTTGATTTCTATGATTTTTTTTTAATTATCATGTCATCATTCCTATGATAGATTTGTCACATGGCATTATAGATAGAGCACTGAATCTAAAGTCAGAAGATCTAGGTTCTAATCTCAACCCTTCCACTACCTAACTGGGACAATTTAGGCAAGTCACTTCATATTTCAGGCTTTTAGTTCCTTCATTTACAAAATGAGATATAGATGTGAATATAAATAGGGACATAGACATGTATATAGATATGGACATAGGTATAAAAATGGAGATAGATTGTATACAATCACTGAGAGAATTTTTTTTGCTTGACTTTGCATATTAGTTATGAGACATTTTATTTATAAGGAGTGGGAGAGTGGAAAGGAGAGAAAATAGCTTTGTTATTTTTTTTTAAGTGGAGAGATGGTCAGGCAGTGCTATAGATGTGAAATATTACATGTACTTTCAGATGATGTCATTGCAGTATTTGTTTTATTTAGCTGTTTTACAATGTTACAAGAAATCTCTCAGGAAGTTGGGAATAATCTGTAAATATGTTTAATTTAAAGATAAAACACATCAATAAAACCTTTTTTCCCCCTAAATGAGTGGGTTGAATTAATTGACCCCTAAAGTCTCTACTAGCTTGAAATCTGTGCTCCAACAATTCTGAGAAAGGAACACTGATATGCATTATGATTCTGTGTGATCATGGGGAAGGGTGGGGGATGATTTCAAGTTCAAAACTATGTTGGAATGTTCCAAATTCCATCTGGAAAATTTACCAATGTGTCCTTGATGCATGTGTGTGGTCTTTAGTTACAAGACAAGTGTTAACTCTTCCGTTTGCTTTTTACTATGTGCTTGGGACGTGTTTATAAATGAGTAAAATGGTAACCATGTTTTGGTGCTCAAATTTCATATTGTTTCTTCCTGGCATGGTAGATGTTGGCTGCCGTTATGAGATAGATTAGATAGATGGATAGATTAGATAGATAGATAGACAAATAAATAAATAGAACTGCAAAGGAATCCTTAAAATTAACTTAAAAAATGTGATACTTCATTATATTTTTAATTTCTTATTGTTGTTCAGTGGCTTATCAGTTGGGTCTGACTGTCTGTGACCTCATTATCTTCTACTATAAATATACCTCCTCTTCTAGTCTCCCCTTTTTCTATCTAAGGCATCATCATTTTTCTAGTTACCCAGGTTAACCAACCCTGGTGTCATCCTGGACTCTTCCTGACTTCTCTTAAATATCCTTCCAATCCATTGCCAAGTCTTCTTGTTTTTCCTTCCACAATATCTCTTACAACCATACCCTCCTCTCTACCCAGATTAGTACCATCCTAATTTGTACCTTCTTTACCTCTCATTTGCATTACTGCAGTTCTTGCTCCATCATGTCTGACTCTTTGTGACCCTATTTGGGGTTTTCTTGGCAAAGATACTGGAGTGGTTTTCTATTTCTCTTTTCCTTCCTTCCTTCCTTCCTTCCTTCCTTCCTTCCTTCCTTCCTTCCTTTCTTCCTTCCTTCCTTCCTTCCTTTTTTGCAAGGCAATGGGGGTTAAGTGACTTGCCCAGGGTCACACAGCTAGCGAGTATCATGTGTTTGAGGCTGGATTTGATCTCAGGTCCTCCTGACTCCAGGGCCAGTGCTCTATCCACTGTGCCACCTAGCTGCCCCTCTATTTCTTTCTCTAGCTCGTTTTAAATATGAGGAAAATGAGGCAAACAGGGTTAAATGATTTGCCCAGGGTCACAAAGCTAGTAGGTGTCTGAGACCAGATTTGAACTTAGGATGATGAGTTTTCCTGACTCCAGGTCCAGCGCTCTATCCACTATGGTACCACCTAGCCGTCTTAATTCCTTATTACATGTGGATAAAGAATAATTCCATAATCTTGCTTGATTTATTTTGGATTATATTTTGACATAATAGATCCATTCAAAAAACTATTCCAAAGATAGAGGATCACAGGATTTAGAGGTGGAATCACTGAGTCCAGCACCTTCATTTTATAGATGAAGAAACAGAGGCCCAGAGAATTAGAAAATGATTTATCTAAGCTTAGCACCTAAGTGTCATGGTAGATGGAGTACTGGGCTTAAAATAAACAAGAATAGAGTTCAAATGTCACCTCTGACACTTCTCAGCTGTATGATTCTGAGCAAATTCTTCTTTTTCTATAATGCAAATAGATCTAGACAAAGACTGACCTATACTCCCTACCCATCAGCAGTGGTTTTAGCTAATGGAATTTAGGAGCCAGGTTGATGTGAGGAAGACCTGAGTTCAAATCTGGCTTCAGACACTCATTAGCTGTGTAACCCTGGGCAAGTCAATTAACTTCTGTTTGCCTCAGTTTCCTCATCTGTAAAATGAAAGTAATAGTATCACCTACCTCCCTGAGTTGTTGTGAGGATCACACCTAAATGAGTAAAATGGTAACCATGTTTTGGTGCTCAAATTTCATATTGTTTCTTCCTAGCATGGTAGATGTTGGCTATTTGGGGTTTTCTCTCAGTCACAGTTTCTCCATCTGTAAAATGAGGATAATCAGAGCAACTGTATCACAGGTTTGTTGTGGGGTTCAAATAAAGTAAAATATATAAAGAGACAGAGAGAGACAGGACAAAGGGGGAGGAGAAAGAGACAGAGCCAAAAACTGAGAGAAAGAAAAAGAGAGGGGGAGAGAAATAAAGAGAGAAGAGAAAGAGAGAGGTAAGAAAGATAGAGAAAGAGAGAGAGAGAGAGAGAGAGAGGTTTCAACTTGTCCAAGGTCACATTGTAGGGAGGCATAATATAGACTCTGGAGGGTTTTATCTCAACTCCTCTTGTACTGGCAAGTTGGTCCCCAGAATTAGCTATCATGTCCCCCTAAGACTCAGGTGGGTTGTGGGTATCTTTACAATATTATCAGTTCAAGCCCCCAATCTATTACATTCTCCCTAATATCAATCATTGGTTATCATTTCAGTGTCTTCTCCAGTATCTTTTAATATTAATTAGATTTTGCAAAACAATCATAATTGAAAGCAAAAAAAACAACAGAAAAATGTCCCACCCCAAACCAGGCATCACTCTCCTCTTTACCATCTTAGTTTCTAGGGAGAATATACTCAAACTTAAAGCAGTTCCACCCAGGTACACTTCTGAATGCATCCTTGTCCATGAACAGTCAATCTCTTGCTCATAGGACACACCATCTCAGCGGCCAGGTTGCAGTCTTTCACCTAAAAGCAAGAAATAATAGATAAGACAGAGCTAGAAGGCAAAGCAAAACCACATACTTATAGGTCATAAGGCATCTCTCCTCCTAGGAGGAGAAATAAAGGCCCCAGACCTCTCTCCACACCTGGAGGTTCACAGCATCTCATCCTACTCATTTGAACACAGCCAGAGAGAGCCAGGGTGATTTGGACAGTTAGTGAATTTTGTAAGAATACCTAGTTCAATGTCAGCAGCCAACCAAATGTCCACTGTTCACCACAAAGTAAGTGGACAGTAAATAAACATAGATTACTTGGTCTGAATCAGGGAATCAGGATCCACCAATTTCAAGTCATCACACACTTCCAGAAACCATTCCTTAAGCCACCTTTTCTCAAACTCTCTACAGGAGAGTTCTACAGCACGTATGGCACCTGTGCTGATGGTGGGACTTCATTGGATAGTCCTAGGTTAGAGTAATAAGCATCATAGTAAGATTTGAACTCATAGCTAGCACACATTCTGCTGTGCTTGTCTATAAAATAATGGGAGTGAGCTAAATGCTAAGGTTCCTTCTATTACTGGTCCTGCAATTTGTATTATTCAATATTCGTGCTTTATCATAAGTAGTGCCTTTGATACCCTTGTTTGGACGAATAAATTTTCCTGTTTTTTTTTTTGTTTGTTTTTTTGATCTAAGGGAAGAACTGAAAAAAAGAGAAAGAGGAAAGACAGAAAAGAGAAGAATTAGAAAAGAACTATCAGTGTACAAGTAATCTTAATTCCTAACTATTTCATCTTCACTTTCATCATAGGTATTTGAAACTGTCTACAACCTATCTATCTCCCTTATATTAAATGGCCAGGGACATATGAATATTAATCTAAAGATGTAAAGTTTGTGAAGAAATTTAAAATATTTTAAAATTATTGATACTTTAAAACATTTTGTAGTATCTTCATTTCAAGATGTATCTCTCCATCTTCCTCTACCAGAAAATCATTGCTTTCAGCAAAGAAAGAGGTATAAAGTACTTTCTGAAAAACTAACTAATATATCATCTGAGACTGACAGTATTTGAAATGTTCTACAACCATAATCACTCACCTCTGCGAACAAGGATCAAGGCACATTTTCTTGTGTTTTCCTCAGGGACAAATATAATTTTCATTACATAGGGTTTAGTTTTTAGTTTTAGTTGTTTTGTTGTTTTTGTTTGTTGTTTTGTTGTTTAGTTTGTTTTGTTTATAGTTTGTGTTCTTCTTTCCCCTTATATTGCTGTAGTTACTGTGTCTATTAAAGACCACTATCTTCATTTTTTTTAAAAATTCAATTTTACAGTTTTCAAGAGCATTTACATAGTATTATGTGTTAGCTTGTTTTTATCATTAAACAATTCTGTGAGGCAAGCAGGGAACTGATTAGACCTTTGATTTCACTGGTATTGAGAACTCCCAGATGAGGAAAGTTCCACAAATGCACAAGAAAACTTTTTTTGGAGGGGTGCATAAAGGGAAACTTTTAATCTTAGTTGCCTAGAGCACTGAGAAGTTAATTGACTTGCACAGGGTCACACAGCCTGTATGTGTAACAGGTCTTCCTAGTTTCCAACTCTCTGCATACTATAAATTTTGCTGTTGGCATGATTCATAAGAGCAAGATTTGGGCTTTCAAGATGAGCCTAAGATCTTTAAGGCAGAAGGTGGAATGACTAGATGTACTATACTGATTTTAGGAAAAGTAGAACTGACCTTTCCCAAGTGGTCTACTGGTTTCCAGGATGCTGTACAATAGTTTGCACTACTCTTGGGATAAATCTAGACTTTCTTGTTATTAAATCAAAGAATTACTGAATGAGATACAAACCAATATATAGTACCATGGTAACCAAAATACATCAAGAAGGAAACAGTGCCTCTGGGAATTGATAAAACATAAACAACTTAGTTGAAACCTTTAAAAAAATAGCTCTCTAGCAAATCATTAGGTGCAAGGCAAAGTGATTCCAGTTGGAGGGATTTGGCAAAGTTTTGCAAACTTTGTGAGGCCCAGCCTTGCTAACACTGAAAATAGCGGGAGGATAAAAATGTCCCTGACCATTTAATATAAGGGAGGTAGATAGAACGTGGCCAATTTCAAAGACCCATGATGAAAAGGAAAATGAAATAACTGGGATTTAAAGTTACATGGGATAAAGCAAGAATAATGAGTTTCCATCAAGCCAAAACAGCCTGTGCATTTCATCTGAGAAGTAATGCATTGGCTTAAGAGAATCTTTCAACTGGAACTTCATATAATTCTGAAATGAAAGGATAAAATTTTGTGACTCAACACTAATTCTGTTGCACATCGCAGTTATGTGTGGTAAGGCCCAACCACGGCCATGACTAACAAAGACGATGCTGGGAAGGCTTCCTGGGGTGGTTGCACTTTATTTGGGTCTGAAAGCCTGGGTTTGATTTCAACCCTAAGAAGTAACAGAAGGAGGACATTTCAAGCATAAGGAAGAGGAAGAACAAAAGCCTGAGTACTGAAGGAAGCAATCCCAACCTTCTCAAATGTTTTATTCTGGGAATCTGACTGGACTAGGAACTGTCAGATAATTCAAGACATCTTGTTTCTTCTTTCTTTGAAGTCTATCACCTAATTTAAAATTCTAAGCCCCAGCAAAATTATGCAGTGATATTCCTCTCTCCAAATCATGACTCCTCAAAATGTTCTTTCTACAAAGGGAAAATGAGAGCTGGGTGAAAGGGACTTAGCCTCAGGGCTTCAAAATTTACAAGGAGTTTGAAACAATACAAAGATTTCTGGTTCTAGAGTCAGAGGAACTATGTTCAAAGCCCTCCTCTGAATTTCAATGTTTATATGACCTTAGACAAGTCACTGAACCTTCCTAGAACCTAGTTTCCTGTAAAATCTGTAAAAATTAGGGAACCTGTAAAATTAGGGAATTGGATTAGCATTTGAAATTCCTTCCAGTCCAAGATCTATAATCCTATGGGTATTGATAGCCCTTGAATCTTCAGCAGGTAAAAGCAACTGAATCTATTATCTGGTCTGCAAGAATAGGAATAGGGATAGGAAGGAAGGAAATAAGCATTTATTAAATACCTACTGTTTGCTAAGTGCTTCCTAAATATTATCTCATTTGATCCTCACAACAATCCTGGGAGACCCACGTGTACAAAAATCTTTATGGCAGCTCTTTTTGTGGTGGCAAAGAATTGGAAATTGGGAGGATGTCCATCAATTGGGGAATGGCTGAACAAGTTGTCATGTATGAATGTAATGGAATACTATTGTACTATAAGAAATGATGAGCAGGCAGACTTCAGAAAAACCTGGAAAGACTGGTATGGACTCATGTTGAGTGAACCAGGAGAACAGTGTACACAGTAACAGCCACATTGTGTGATGACTCACTTTGATAGACTCATCTCTTCTTAGCAAAGCAAGGATCTAAGACATCTCCAAATGACTCATGATGGAAAATGCTGTCCATATCCAGCAAAAGGACTACGGAGTCTGAATGCAGATCAAAGCATATTATTTGCTCTCTCTTTTTTTTCTTTCTCTTGTTTGTTTCTTCTTTCTCATGGTTTCTCCCATTGCTTCTGATTCTTCTTTACAACATGACTAATGTGAAAATATGTAGAGCCTAGATCAAATTGCATGCCATCTTGAAGGGGAAGGAGGAGAGAGATGGGAAAAAAAATTTGGAACTCACAATCTTATGGAAGTGAATGTTGAAAACTAAAAATAATTAATTAAAAAAGCAATCCTGAGAGGTAGGTTCTATTATTATCCCCATTTTATAATTGAGGAAATTAAAGCAGACGGGGTATCTAATTTGCCCAGGATTATACAACTAGGAAGTGTCTGAGGAGAGACAGACAGACAGAAATAAAGAAGGACATAGAGAGAGAGGCAAAGACAGACAGACCTCATAATGTTCTAAGACTGTTCCCATAAAAGTCAGTAGCCCAAAGTCTTATGTCTTCCCATCAGAGTTCTCTCCCAAAAGTCTTCCTCCATCTTTCCAACTGAATTCATCTTCAAATGTTTGATTCCAGGGCATTTTGCATTCTATTTATCCCAAACACATTTTCTCATGCTTAGCAGCTAGGAAGTGTAGAGGTTAGAGTGCTAAATGTCCAGTCAGGAAGACATGAGTTCAAATCTCACCTCAGTTACTCTGGGGATGTAGCAACTTCTTAGCCTCGGGTCACTTGTCTGTAAAACAAAGGGGGTTGGACTCCATGGATTCTAAAGTCCTTCCAGATCTAAATTTATAACCCACTCGATTTACTGGTTAGAACTCTGCATGGCTGTGCAATGTGAGTGGTAGATAATTAAGCTCCCAAGTCTCTCAAATCATTTTAGGGTCCACTTGGATGGAAGTTACCACTCTGGAACTTGTGAATCCATAGACTCTTTTGCTGAGATTTCAGTAAGTGGGACCAGGTGATGAATCAGGTTTTAACCACTTGTTTCTTTGTTTGAAAGTCCATCCCTTCCAAAAGCCCAGTTGGCATCCAGTGGAAAATGACATCACTTTCCACCCCCATTTTAAGCACAAATTAAACAACAGTGGCCAAAGACCATTCTTTTTTAAAAGGGGACAATGTGTTTGTGTCTTATTGAAAGCAACCACATGTTAACTCCTTTTACTACTACCAAATCAATGTCCCCTTTTGTTTTCCATTCAGGATGGGATTTCACTCTAGGGAAGCTCAGGAAACCACTTATGTTAGTGAGCTTCTGTTCCAAGTGAATCTTGATGGTGATGTTCTTGTGTGCCTGGGCATGTATGTTTTCCTAGTTCTCCCTCCTGTTCCCTCTCTTCCTTTTCACTGCTGTTTTTTGCCTATTTTTATCCTAGGGAAATTATTTAACTGACTTGAGGATTCCCTCACCAAACCCCTCTAAATAATTCGCTTCAAAAATCTGAAGTCAGACTCCACAACCATTCAGTGTCCCTGCCATGAACTTGTGTTTCCAGCTGAATAACACATTAGTTGCCTCCAAGGGTTGTGAATAACCCCATCTAGATTTCAGTTTACACAAACCAATCTAGAGTAACATATGAATTACCAGCTAATTGCTTTATTCTTAATACAATCATGTAATTAAACTTCTGATTTAATTACTCAAAGAGTACTAGTATGAACAGCTCATTTTGTCATTTTCACAACTAAGTGAATTCCCAAATATTTTTTTCCACATCACCAGTGCCCATGAGGTCTCTTCAAGCTTTCTGATTTTCCACGTACTCTCATCATCAATAGCAGTGATAGTCATCTTGGAGAGGCTTCTGAGATATGGAGAAGAGAGAGATAATGGCATCTATCTAACAAAGGGGACAGACAGGAGACCTTGATCAGTAAGGCATGAGGAAAACTATTAAAGGATTGGGATAAAGGAATAAGGTATTTTAAGGGGAAAAAGCAGTTCAGATTTCTTGTTGAATGGAAGGAGATAAATATAATAAATGAGATTGTCTCTCAGAAGAATGAGATTCTTCTCTCAGAAGAAGAAGCCTTTCAGCATACATACACATACACATATACATATACAAATGCATATATGCATATGTATATATATGCATACCCAAATATGTGCATATGTGTTTGTTTGTTTGTATGTATGTATGTATATACACACATATGCAGACATACACATATACATACATAAACATATTTCTATGTGTGTTTTTTGACTAGACTCTGTGACCTCAGGTTTGGCATAGTGGACAGAATTGGCCTTGGAGTCAGAATGACCCACATATTTAGGTTCTATTTGTGATACAGACTAGTTGAGTAACCTCAAACCTTTCAGTGCCCTGGACAACTGTCTAAGACCATATATTATAAAGGAGTTGCCAAACTAAGTTTCCCTAAACTGATGAAATGACAGGTCTGAACACACACACACACA
>NW_020954652.1:2627379-2655150 GCF_900497805.2 Vombatus ursinus | reverse complement strand
TGTATGCACATGCACAAGCATATGTGTACACATGCATGTATGTATATGTGTGTATATATATTTATATCATTTGGGTTCAGACTACATATACTAAAAATATATAAATACATATGTATATGTGTATATATGCTTTTGGTTCAGACTATACATACACATATACACACATATGTATCTATCATTTATATAGATGTGTCTATGTATATCTACATGTGTAGATATACATATGCACGTATGTATGCATATGTGTGTATACACACAGAAACATTATTGTTATAAGGGGAGTGTGATATAGCAGAAAACAATTCTTGTCTAAGAGTTGAGACGGCATGGCCGTATCACTAGCTAGCTATGTAACCATGAGTATGTTATGGAAGCATTGGCAGATCTGGGAGGGACAGAGGTCATCCAGCCTCCCCCACTCACCTTATTGAGGAAGAACCTGAGACCTAGGGAGAGCATAGAATAAATAGGACAAGTAGGAGCTGGAAGGGGCCTCAGTGGTCAGCTTATCCACCTCCTTCATTTTATGGATGAGAAGCCACATTCAGCCCAAGGTCAGACAGTGACAAAGGTGGGATTTAAACCTAGCTGCTTTTACTGCTAGTCCTTGGGAAAAACATCTAAGGGAGTGGGACTTTTTTCTCTACCCATATTCAGAGTCTTCTCCTAAGGTTTCATGCCCAACCAATAGACTCTTCTTGTCCATCAAGCTCTAGTAGCAAAGACTTCCTGATATTTCCCAATTTTCCATTTTAAAAATTCCCTTTAGGATATTTCAGATAGGGTGTAGGGCCACAGAAGTATAAAAATGCCTACTATTACCAGTGCTCCCCTGTGCAATGTGATGGGAACGATGATCTGGGTACCTATAAAGGATGTTAGTTCACCACTCCAAGAAAGTCCCTTAGTACAATCTAAGGGTAATATAAATGATCCTGCTCCTGGTTGCCAAGAACAAAATGAGAGACAAATTTCTTTCCTCACCCCAGCCCATATATCAAGTGAGTCGGGAAGAGCTCCCACTGACAGGAAAGTATAGTTTTTGCTATGGGTCTGTCTCATAAAAGAGATGAAAAACACCCAAGGCTATGGGCTGACTCACAAAAAGATCTACAAAAACTCCCCTACAGGGAAGAAGGCACACCACAGTCACAATTTAGCAAGGAAGGAATAAGTGGAAATAGCAGCTCAGAAAAGGAGCAATCCAACAATCCAGGAGTGAAGCAACACATGGCTATAGCATCTTGTCAGAAGAAGCAAATAGACGCACAACTTGTCCCAGCAGGTGACATCAGCAGGCTTGTGGAAAGCATCAATCAACTAGCATTTATTAATTGCCTACTATGTGCCAGGCACTGTGCTAAGTGCTAGAAATACAAAGAAAGGCAAATAGCCAAAAAACAACAACAAAAATCCAGCGCTCTTTTCTCAAGGAGCTCAAAGAAGGGAGTTGGGAGAATTATACCTGCTCTTTTAGAGCATGGGAAAGCTTGTATGTTTATTTGTGCTATAACTTTGAGTTAAATACTCTTCCACAAAAATGATCTGACTACTAAGTGGCTAAGGGAAACTAAGGAGCTGGGACCTCTAAAACTAGGAGAACACAATTAGTAGGGGCCTTAGAGGCATAGAGATGTTTTAACTAGTACATAACCCTGAGAGCATGAGTTGTCCGGGCTGCAATGTTCTTTCCTCCATTGGTGATATGGGGACCTCTGGAAGAGTGTTTCCCTTTGTAAATGATCTTGCTTATTGGACTGAAATTTACTCCCTGATCTATTTAAAGGACGGAAAGAAGATTACCCATACCACTTGTATAATTTGTATATCGGGCATTTCTTCTGAAATGTCAGTTGGTGACAAAATCAGAAAGAAGTAAGTTGGAAATATTTGAACCAAGCTGAATTATTACAAATATGAGGTGTGACCATAGAGTAAGGAGACTGATTCTTTTCTTTTAGACAAACATATAAGAATGCACATATCCAAATTAGAGCTGTCTTTCAAAGTAGCCATTTTGATAATCTTTACACTTACTTCAATCATGTCATTACTCAAAACATTTTCTGAACCAACTCCTTTGAAATTCCTCTGTGTGTGTGTGTGTGTGTGTGTGTGTGTGTGTGTATGTACGTGTGTGTATGATATGGACCCTTTTAGGAGTCTGGTGAAACCTATGGACCCCTTTTTAAAAATCATTTTTTTTTGTATTTTTCTAGCTCCTTTTTTATTTTATTTTTAATTAATTTATTTTGAATTATCAACAATCACTTCATAAGCTTCTGAGCTTCAACTTTTTCTCCCTCTCCATCCCCAAGACGGCATCCAATCTGATATAGGATATACATATACATTCCCATTAAACATATTTTCACATTAGTGATGTTGTAAGTAAGAATTTGAACCAATAGAAGGAACCAACAGAAAGAGGAAACAAAACACAACAGAAGAAAAAAAATACTTCCAACTGCATTCAAACTCCATAGTTTTTTCTTCTTTGTGGATAGCAAAAAAAAATCATTTTTAAATGGATAAAATAAGATTCCTAAAACCAAATAAAATATATTCCATAAAATATAAAATTACAAAAGAAATTAATTAAATTGAAAGACAGCATATATGTATATATATATTCATATATATGCAGAGAGAGTATATACACCCATATATATGTGTATGTGTGTATATGTGTGTGTTTCTCTGTGTGTCTGTATACCATTATGAAAGTTGCAGAGGCAACTTATATACATATATATTATTGTATTGTATATTATATATACATACCCACCGATTTATATGGATGTAGATGTATGTGTATAATTGCAGACCCAAGGTTAAGAATCTTTGCTTTAGAATTGCCTTATGAGGTACAAAGAAAGTTATTCCTATCATTATATGCTATATACATTCGTGATGGCTTATGGTAATGTATTTTAAAAGAATTACAGAATTTCAGAGTTATGAGGCACCACAGTAACCATCTAGTCCAACATATACCTCCCCAAAATAATCCCCTGTAAAATACACCCAATAAGTGACCATCTAACTTCTGCTCAAAGGTTCTTAAGGAGGAGGCACTTACTTCCTTCCAAGGCAAACCAAATCACTTTGGGATAGTTCTACTTATTAAGTAGTTTTCATTATGTCAAGTCTAAATTTGTCTCTTCAACTACTACCCTTTCTGCCCATTGGAGAACTTGATAAATAAATATGCAAGTACTTGAAGACCATTACCCTGTCTCTTCCCTTTTCTCTCCCCTCCCCCTACCTCTAACACACTCCTTTTCCTTCTCTAAACTAATTTTAATTGACCCTATCATGGCATGGATTCATGGCACTTCAATTCTGGATGAAAATCCAAGTTATCAATGTCCATTATAAAACATGGGTCCCAGAACTAAATATAATGCTCCAAGGGTTGTCTTGCCAGACAGAGTACAGAGAGACTATAATCAAGCAGTCAGTAAATCAGTCAGTCAACAATCATTTATTAAATGCTTTCTATGTGTCAGACACTGTGCTAAGTGCTGGGAATATACATACAAGCAAAAAGTCCCTGCCCCCAAGGAGTTTATATTCTAATGGAGAAGGTAACCATAAAAGAAAACTTAAAAAAGAGGGAAGTATAAAGGGGAGATAAGAAGATTCCCCAATCTAGGTAGGATGAAGAGATCCAGAGGATTCAGTCTGGTAGAAAATGAAGAGATGGCTAGCCTGGGCATCGTCTTAAATGGAGGGATCATCACCTCATTCCTGGAAGCTGGGTTTTTCCTAAAATATCCCAAAATCACATTAAATGTTTTTTTAATTAAATTTTATTTTCAAATGAGGATCTACCTTCTCTCTTCTTTGCCCCCACATTGAGAAAACAAGAAAAACAAACTCATTTACAGAATATATAGTCAAGCAAAACAAATTCCCACATTGGTCATACTATTAAAAAATAAGTTTCAAGCTTAGTCCATTGCCTCTCTATCTGGAGGGGGGACCCATGTTTCATGCTGAGTTGTTGGGAGCTAAGATTAGTCATTGGCTTGATCAGAGCCATGCTAACTTTTTTGGTTATTTTTCAGGGTTGGACCTAACTCAAGCCTGGTAGTCGAAGTTTTGATACTGAAACAAAACAAGGTACTCAGAGATCATTCAATAATAAATAAATGAACATTTCCTTAACAGGAAATTTTCCTCAGCACCTCCTTAGCTAGAGATGGCTATTCTGCACAGACAGACAATGAGGACACTTTGAATTGATTCACTTGAGAGAAGCTCTCTTGCCTAAGTTACGTATCAAACATTAGAGCCCTCCTAGAGTTCCTCCTGGCTGCTTTGTACTCAAGCAACTAGGAAGAGATGTCACCAGTGTGAATCTTGGCTTCCCCCAGTCTACCATATCTACAGAATGGTTTCAATTCTTTTAAGGAAAAACTATCCTAACTTGTATGAGGGGTAATGTTAGGTTAGCGCCCCTACATCGGTTACCATACCACATATTTGATTCGTATGGATTTTTTAAAAGCCCTTGGTTGTTTTTAGATGAACTACTCTTCCCAGCCATCTCCACACCATGCTGCTTTCATTCCAGCCACGATCCCCATCTGCCCTTCGTCCCATTGGATTCTTGGACCCTAGTCCAGGGATGCCAGGCTATCATAGGTGAGTTTTTATCTTATCTTGTTGGAACCACGTCTCTTTCTCACTTCCTGATCATCTCCACATCATCTTACCCACCCTCTCCCCACCCTTTCAACCACCGTTTTATGTGTCATCTTCCTCCATTAGAATGTAAGCTCCTTGAGGGTAAGAACAGTTTTGCTTGTTTGTATTTGTATCTCTAGAACTTATTATGTTGCCTGAGACATAGAAGACATTTAATATATATTTTATCTATTTGCTTGTTTTACCATGTAAACATCCCCATCCTTCCATCTTACACTTGTGAAATTGATTTCTGAAACCCAAGAGTAAGAATTACATTCACTCGTTTCAAATGCCATCTTATTAGAGTCAGTATAATTCTCTATCTTGTTAAAATCTTATAGAATCCTGGCTATCATCCAATGTATTAAATTTTCCTTATAACTTTTTAATCGAAGATATTTGTCATTGGGCACGTATCTGAGGGAATGTGTCAGGAAGTGACAAACAATACAAATATGAGTAATAGAAAGCATAATATTATATATTTGGTGAGCTTTTAAGAGCTGGAGGCTTGGCTCCTCTTTGGTGATGCTTTTTGCTGCCAGCAAATTTACAAGGGAAAAATAAAGATAAAGCTAGATTCATGAGGACTACAGAATAAAGAGGCTAGTATGTTCCCTTTGTGATTTTCTTGGACATAAAAAGGAAATTGCTCAGAAAAGATTAGCTCAGAGCTGTTAATGCATTCATAGTTGTCAAAGCAGCAAGTTTTAGTATGAAATAGCTCTCTGGACAATTTTAAAGCATCATTGTTCAAATTGGGTATCTCGGTTTTGTTCTCGCTTACCACATGTAACTATATGGAATCCCTTCAGTGGTTTCTTTGACATTCAATTTTAATAGGTTCTGGTTATGGCTGGGAGTATTTGATTTGGTATCTGAGCGTTTTCTCTGCCCAACACAAGAGAAAATCTTTTTATATTGAATGATTTTCCTCTGTAAGGAAAGAACTAATCATAACCACTTGTGTTATATGGTTTCCATTTTTTGTAACAATTTTTTAAACTATATAATCCTTTGTTGATTGAAAATTATGTACAACAAGGTCAAGGAGGAAATATGCTGATAAAGATGCCATTTTCATAAAGAAATCCATTTAAAGCACTATGTAAAATGTGCTTCTTACATATCTTTTACAGTCTGGAGGTCTCTGATGATAGTTTTGATACAAATAGGGAAAATGGATGTGTAAAAATGTTCATGAATCCTTGAGTAGGCTGATGCTTTGAATAAACTCCCTATTCTGCCCTTTTTATCTCTACAGTCAAAAAATGTGTGACTATCCCTGAAGTTGACTTAAAAACATATGATGCTTAAAGTGAAGTGTTTTGAGGTAGAGGTGGTGTAGGAGAGTAGCATTTTTTTGCATAACATTTAATATAATTTTATTTTTTAAAAAACCATAAGTAGACAAACAAGCCATTGTACAAACAAGCCCAGTAAAAGAATTACCTTGTGATAAGTTCTTAATTTTAAAATAATGTTTTTAAAAAGTGGGATGTCAGATATCCCACTTTCTTCTGTCTCATTTGAAGCCCTTATTCATGAAAAATTAACAATCAGTCAATAAGAACTTTTAAAAGTACTTGCCATGAGCTAGGCTCAGGGAATAGAATAAAAAAAAATGAAAGTCCCTACTTCCAAGGAGGTTTCATTGTATTACAGAAAACGTGCATGTATACAAGTTTGTCAAGTGTGATAGACATGATAGACAGGGGAGGGGGGAAGGGGGGAAGAAAGAGAGAGAGAGAGAGAGAGAGAGAGAGAGAGAGAGAGAGAGAGAGGAGATGTAGAAAAAAATGGATTCCTTCTTTGATGAAGAGACTGTGAACTTACCTAGGCTAATCAACAGAGGTCAGACGTACTGTCTTCTACTTACTGTTGTTAGCATGTTAAGAACTACTCCTTGAGTTTCAGTTAAGATTGAACCTAAGTCTTTCTGATCCAACACCCTTATCTGCAACACTATACTGACTCCATTTCAAACTATAGTCTATGGTTCATATGCTCATCGTTAGAACCTCACCAAGATCTGAGAAAACCATCCCAGGGATGGCTTACCCTTCTTCATCTCTGAATCTTTCTGAATACTGACTCTATCTGTATACCAGTACCCTGGACCATGGACCCTCCAGGCCCTACCTTGTCATTGTGATTCATACCTCTTACAGGTTTTACAACTAATGGCTGCCAGTTGTGTTTTTCTTTTTTTTAAAATTAAATTTAATTTTTTGTTACATTTTAAGTTCCTGTCTCCCTTCCTTCCCCACACTAGAGAGGTCATCATTTGACATAAATATATAGATAAATAGATAAATATAGATCTATCTATCTAATCATACTATGCATACTTCTATTTATCAGTTCTCACCTCTCTCTGGAGGTGTATAGCATCTTCCTTTATAGGTCCTTAGTAATTGATCTGAATATTTGTAGTACTCAGAATAGCTTAGCGATCACAGTTATTCTTCAAATAATATTGCTCTTACTGTAAACAATATTCTCTTGGTTCTGCTTGTTCCACTCTTCATTATTCCATGCAAGTCTTTCCATGTTTTTTTTTTCTTTTCTAAAATCAACCTGCTCATTATTTCTTACAGCACAGTAGGATTCCATCACAAGCATATACTGCAACTTGTTTAGCCATTCCCCAATTGACTGGCACCCCTTCAATTTCCAGTTCTTTGCCATGACAAAGAGAGTGGCTATAAATATTTTAGAACATATTGGTTCTTTTCCTTTTTCCCTGATCACTTTGGGAAGCAGACCTAATAGTGGTATTGCTGGGTCAAAAGTTATATACAGTTATATAACTCTTTGGGCCTAACTCCAGATTGCTCTCCAAAATGGTTGGATCAGTTCACAGTTCCATCAACAATGTTTTAGTGTCCCGATTTTTCCACATTCCCTTCAACATTTGTCATTAAAACAACTTTGAGATATTATCTCACACCATTCAGATTGCCTAAATTATAGAAGAGGGAAATGATAATTCTTTCTCTCTCTCTCTCTCTCTCTCTCTCTCCCTCTCTCTACTAATTTGCATCTAACCCTAGATGACCTGGAATCCAAAATCTTTTTCAAAGCACACCCTCAAAAGAAAGAAAGAAAAACTTGTGTTTCCAAGATTAAGAAGGCAGTCCTGGCTTTTTTTTTTTGCTTCATCCCACAAAAATGTATTCACTCCTGGTTTTTACTGGAATAATTCAGATCGTTGACACCACAGAATGTTAAAAATAACAGATGGGTATATCTCCATGACTTCATGTTAAGTTTAGGGTCTAAATTGTCTGAAGGACAAAAAGAAATGTGTTTAAAAGAAATTGTTGTAAATAAGGCAGCCGTCAACATTCTATCCACCCATCTCTCAGTAGCTTCCTAACATTTTACAGATTGCAAAAAGAAGGAGGAGGGGGAGGTGAAGGAGAAGCAGAAGGAGAAGGAGAAATCAGACCTCGACCACCAGAGTGACATATAACCTGAAATGAATTTGTGCTTTTTTTGCAAATAGCTGAAAGAGAAATCAAATCATATCCCTGAAGCCAAGATAACTTAAAACTGTTTAGTCAGATGTATTTGAGGAAGCATAAAGGAAAACGAAATCAGTTTAAATGAGGGGATGAAAATCCATTCCAGCTTAAAATGAAACCTTTTTTTTTTAATAAAGATCCTTCTCTCAGACATTGGATGTATTATTAAAAAAAAATTGGCAGGTAAAAGCCTGGGCCTTTAGCCCAGAGGAGAATTTGTTCAGATCATTGCCTCCTCTTGCTTCAATCTGGACAGGCTCAGCCTACAGCAAAGTCCTTTCTTTATCCCCATTTCCCAACTTAAAAAGATTCCTGATCTGCCACAGGGCTGGAAGGATTTCACAAATGTCATAAAATCCATCTTCCTAAGCTCAAGCAGAACAGAACCCAAACCTCTCCTATTCTTAAAAAAAAATTAAAAAATAGCAGAGAAGAGATCCTGTCTCCTCTCTCAATAACTTACTCCAATGTAAAGTGAACCTTTCTATTAGAAAGCACTTCTGTCCCCGCCTTAGAACATGAGCTTTCCACGTGAACTCTGTGAAGACAGGGCTTGTTTTGTCTTTCTTCGTAACCCCAGATCTTACTACATTGCCTGACAAATAGAAAATGCTTAAAAATGCTTGTTGACTTGACTGAGATTAGTTCTCTATCCACTGCAACATACTGCCTCTCTTGCACATAGTAGGTGTCTAATAAATGCTTGATGAACTGAGTTGAAATTAAGCAGAAATTCCAGAAATGACTAATTGTTCTTGATGCCCATTAGAATGTGAGTTGCCTGAGGATGGGAACTGATTTTACCTTTCCCCAATCCTCAAGGCCTTGCTACACATAAAATATGCTTAATAAATGTTTATTGTTGTTACTACCCTGAACACCCAATTTAAGGCCCAGTTACTGGAATAAAGACATGCTCTACCTTAATTTATTGACCTGACAAAATTATAGAATTCACAAGGATCTCAAAGATGGTCTTTTATTTTACGGGTGAGGAAACCCGAGTCAAGGAGCTTGCCCAGGAAGACACAAATAGTCAATGGCAGAATAAGGACAAAAACTCAATTCTACTGACTCCCAACTAAAACTGATGCCTCTTCCATTACATCATCCTTTCCTGGGGTAGGCCACTCATTTAAGAATTTGAAACCATCTATTGATATACATTATATACCTATATTCTATTATATTCCTATGTATTCCATCTATTATATACCTATAAAATAAATCAGCACCAGAGTGTGTGTGTTGTAGAGTAGAGGACATGAGAGTAAAAAAGAGTGAAAATATTCTGAAATGAATCAACAAATATGGACTGAGAGTCTCTCTAATGATTTTTTTAAGGCTGAGCCAAGCACATGATTTATGGCAATGCCTTCCTTTCCTGAATCATAGTGTTGTATAATTTCAGAATCTGAATTAAAAGGGAATTTTGAGGTCCTGTGGTCTGACCCATGCCTAAAGAAGAATCTTTTTCCGTAGTATTCCTGACAAATTGTTTGTTGCCCTGCCTTAGCCTGAAAACCTCTACTGTGTGTGGGGGGTGAGGGGTGGGGGAGGTGAGAACCCACTAACTCACAGGGATCCCATTCCACATTGGGACAGTTGCCATGGTCATAGCATCATAGCAGTAAAGGATCATAACTCTCTAGCTGAAGGGGTCCCAGAGGTCGTTAAGTCCAACCCCCTCATTTTACAGATGATGAAACTAAGGTACAGATGATTAAAGGGACTTGCCCCAGTTTATAGCGGTTGTAATCACCCGAGGTGAGATCTGAAGTTGTTCCCAGGCTCCAGCTGCAGCACTTTAGCTACTAAGCCAAGCTTTGTAAAGGACCTCATCCTTGTGATGTCTTTAGTCCTCTAGGAAAACAAAGGATGAACACCAACAAAAACACCTAAGCCGAGATTTCTAGGAAGGTTTTATTATATCAAATCTAGTTCTTTCTGACTTTCACCCTTTGCTTCTAATTATGACTTCTGGGGCCAATCAGAAAAAGGCTAATCCCTCTTTCACTTGTCAGTCCTTTGAACACCTGAAGACGCCTATCACATTCCCCTCTGAACGTCTTTAGCGGAATCATTCCCTTTTTCTTCTCATATGACACTTCTTTTTGTGAAATACCAGCTATACTTAAGGTCACATTTTTTGTGTATCCACACTTATCATATATTAATCAATTAATAGCAATGCCTTCATCTATTCATTTATTCGATTATCCCAAGGCCTTTCAGAATTCATTTTATTATTGTTGTTTTCAGTTATTTCAGTTATGCCCAAATCTTTGTGGTCCCATTTGGGATGTTCTTGCCAAAGATATTAAAATGGTTTGCCATTTCCTTCTCCAGTTCATTTTACAAATGAGGAAATTGAGGCAGACAAGGTTAAGTGACTCCCCCAGGGTCAAGTCTGAGGCCAGACTTGAACTCAGGACATCTCTGCTCCAGGCTTGGCCATGCCACCTAGTTGCCCCGCTCAGAATTCACTTAGATGTCTTCAATGTAGAGTCGTTTAAAAAAGGAAGATGACTATAGACTTGTATCCCAAAGAGATCATAAAAATGGGAAAAGGACTCACATGTACAAAAATATTTATAGCAGCTCTTTTCGTGGTGGCAAAGAATTGGAAATTGAGGGGATGCCCATAAATTGGGGAATGGCTGAACAAGTTGTGGTATATGAATGTAATGGAATACTATTATGCTGTAAGAAATGATGAGCAGGAAGATTTCAGAAAAACCTGGAAAGACTCATATGAACTGATGCTGAGTGAAGCGAGCAGAACTAGGAGAACATTGTACACAGTAACAGCCATGCTGTACAATGACTTTGATGGACTTAGCCCTTCTCAGCAATGCAAGGATCTAAGACATCTCCAAGTACCATGGTGGAAAATGCTATCCACATCCAAAGAAAAAACTATGGAGTTTGAATGCAGATCGAAGCATACAATTTGCTGGGTTTTTTTTTCCCTCTGTTTTGTTTTGTTTCCTCTTTCTTGTGGTTCCTCCTATTGGTTCTAATTCTTTCTTACAACATGACTAATGTGAAAATATGTTTAATAGGAATGGATATGTATAACCTATATCAGACTGCATGCTGTCTTAGGGAGGGAGGTGGGGAGGAAGGGTGAGAAAAATTTAAAACTGAAAAGCTTATAGAAGTGATTGTTGATAACTCAAAATAAATTAATAAAAATAAATTAATTTAAAAAAGGAAAATGATTATAGAATTGAATTAGATAGCAACTAAGGTCTCTTCAAATGCTAAAATACTACAATTGTATAATTTAATTCAATTCAATTTATTTCAGTAAGTGGTTATTGGGCATCTCCTTAATGTTAATATTTATTGTACTAGGAGACTGAATAATAGTGACCCTATTTTTGAACCACAAAAAAGGGATATATAGTCTGACAGGGAATATTCCTTTTCCAAAGTCATGTTAAAACCATATTTGTATTTCTGGGACTGTCCCATAAAACAGGTACATGCAGCTATTGCAGGTGACCCAGATTAAGTGACCAGATGCTTGGCATTAGGCAGCTTATTAGTTTATCCAAGAGAAAAGGTACGCCCAGATGAAACACAATGTAAGACCAGATATGATTAATGATGAAATTTATAATGCAAATGATTAAGTGCTATAGAAATTAAGAAGAGACAGAGTATCGGGGCCAAAATAATCCAGAAAAGGTTCATGTAAGAACTTGGAATTGATCTGGACCCTGATGCAGTTTTAATAAGCCAGTCACTGAATTGAACTTGGAAGATGTGATATCAAATTTGAATTGCACAGAGCATCTCCAATATAATATGTGTGGATCCAGGATATTTTTTGGTAAAAATTCCATTACTAAACTCCACCTTGTACACACAAGGTGCCTTGGATAAATCTTGAATACCTTTAATATTAACAGCTGCAGGTCTATCAGAGCAGCAGATTTGCCTTTTAGAAAAATGGAATAGTCTGCTATTTCAAACACTTATCAGGGGACAAAAGAGTGGGGAGTAGCAGAAATGTAGGGGAATTGTTTTTGAGTGAAATTTACACAGAGAGAATGTCTTCTCTGTGCTTATTTTCGGCATTGATAGAGCCCCAAACCACTGAGCAAACAGAAGGATTTCCAACTGAAATCAATGCATATACCATTGAATAGACTTGTTGGATTTCCAGATGGCATTCATCAGGGTATTTTGTGGTATTTTCTAATACTGTATTGTGTGCTTTGGGGATGTGTCATAATGCCATAAAGAGTAGCCTCCAGCTAAATATAAAGAAAAAAATGATTTGTAATTAGAAAAGTAATTTTCTTCCATTGAGGGATTTGAGTTCTGGCCTTGCCTGTGGGTATCATATTCTCAAGATATTAAGGATTTTTGTCCTTGACCTAAATTACCGATTAGTTTTCCTGACTTTTTTTTCCCCCGAAAAAGTCATTCCTTCTGGCATGAACACATTTCAGTATGTGTTGGGGAGGAAGTAGCAATGCTTGTTCTTTCAGAAATGCAGAATATTTAGAAAGTAATTTCTTTTTCATTACTTTCTTTTTACCAGTGACTTTAAAAGGAATTGGGTCTACATTGACACACTTATTTTTTCATTATTTTTGAAAATGATTTTAGTTTGATGTCAAAGAATTTTAGTTGTTCTCACTTTGAAGACTCAAGTTCTGGGAGACTTAATACCTTCATTTCTGTGTTTCATTTTAATGTATTAAAATGTTCTGTTTCTATTTTACCTTATAGGCTACCAAACAAACAAATACATACACATGCACATGCATGTGCACACACACACACAGAAGATTAAGTACTTGCTCAGTCATATAGCAAATTTCCTTGGGCCATACTCTCTTGCAAAAATTTACTTGAACAAACTTTAGCAGTAGTGTGACCTTGAGTTCTTTATCTCTCTACAGTGTTCTGGAGTGAGTAGGATGGAGAGAAGAAGATTCCTATGAAGGAGAGGAAAAATCGTGAGGTCTTTAGAGTTTATTTCAGTCAATCCATCAGAAAGCTTTTATTAAATGTCTACTATGCTCTAAGCACTATGAGATGTATTAAATCAGTCTCTACCCACAAGAAGCCTACGTTCTATTGAATAAGACACCTGCACTTATATTGTTATATATAAATTAAATAAAAATAAATAGAAGGTGATTTTGGTAGGGAAGGCATTAAGAGGTGATAAAGAAAAGCTTCATGTAAAAGCTGTCACTCAATAAGAGACAATTCTAAGAGGTGAGGGATGGGATGAGGACAGAGTACACTCTAGATATAGAGGACAAACAAGGCAAAGGCAGAGGGAAAGGAAGGAATATGATGTATGAGGAGCAACAATTAGGCCAGTATGACTGAACCATAGGGTACATGGAAGGAGTAATGTGTATTAAGAGATTGGGGCCAGGTTATAAAGGACTTTAAATGTCACGTTAAGTTTATATTTTATTTTAGATGTAAGAGGGAGCCTCTGGAGTTTATTGAGTAGGATAATGGCATTGTCAGACCTGCATTTTAGGAAAATCACTTTGACACATGCATGGAGGAGACATTGGAGAGGGGAGAGATTTTTTGCGAGGGAGATCAACTGGAATGATACAGTAATAGTGGGGCAGCTAAGTATCCTACTCAAGTTAACATAGACAAATGATGATGCTCTAGGTAGAAATAGGGAAGCCTAGAAGAGACGTATTTGTGGTAAAAGACAATGAATTCCATTTAGGATATATTGAATTGAGATGCCTATATGACATCCACTTCGAAACTTCTAGTAAGGAGCTGATCACATGTGACTAGAGCTTGGAGGAGAGACTGCAGCAGGATATATAGATTATGGGGTCGTTTGCACTCAGATAATAAATAAATCCCCATTGTCTTTTTCTAACAAGGGAGTGGAGAGAGAAGTAAAAAGGGCACAGCATTGAAATTTGGGGTATTCAGAGTTAGAGGACATGATATAAATGATCATCTAGCAGAGGAGACTGAGGAGTGCGCTCTCTCCCTCTCTTCTTTCTGTCTGTCTCAGTCTCTGTCTCTGTCTCTCTCTGTCTCTGTCTCTCTCTTTCTCTCTCTGTCTCTCTCTTTTTCTGTCTCTCTGTCTCTGTGTCTCTGTCTCTCTCTGCCTCTCTCTGTCTCTGTCTCTCCTCTTTCTCTGTCTCTCCCTCCATATACACATACATACATAAATCTATATTGTATGTGTATATATATATATATATATATAATATGTATATATAAATTTGCTGCTGTGATTATAAGGTTTGTGATTATGTTGTCCCATGCCATATTGCACCACCTGGCCCTCTGTCAATGTTTATGGCATCAGGTTTGCCTGTTGGATGTATATGTGCTCAGGTACCAAGGTGACCATTATTTTTTCTGTTCAGTCCAAACACTCTAGAAATAAATCCCCAAAATTCCTATGAGAATTGATAGAGAGTATCCCTTTCCTTGCTGGGGGACAAAGGAATTTTAGCCTGTCTATAAAATCTGGGAGTTGCATGTAATCTTAGAAGCTACCTCCTGACTATCTCAAGAATCTTTCATTTATTTTAAATTTTGCTATTCTGAACTTGAAAAACACCAAAAAGAAAAATGAAGATTTTAATATGCAAAGAACAAAAAGATAATCAAATATTAAACCATGAATTTCATTACATTCAACTTGTTATTTTAAGTATATACTCAATTCAGCGTGAGAGCAACCCCTCAGTTTCAAGCTCTTTGCTGCAATAAGAGGGACTGCTTTGAAGACTTTTGCTCATATGGATCCTGTCCAGGGTTGTGCTGGTGAATGTTTAATAAAAAAAATTGACAAACTTTTAAATTTAATCTGCATTATTAACATTTTGTCCAACACTTTCTTAAGTCTAAACAATCAGTAAAATAACAAATCAAGTTCAGATTTCTAGTGTTTCCTAATTTCCAAGGTACAAATACTCACACTGAAAATTTAACAATTGTTTCTTTCAAGCCAGTTCAAGTTGGCTTCAGTTTCTATTTCTTGATGTAGTAAATGTGGTGGCATTTGGGATATAGTTCCAAATGGCTCTCCAGAATGGCTAGATCTATCAAAAAGCATTAGTGTGTTTGTCATCCCAACAATTGTTCTTTTCTTTCTTCCTTTCTTTCTTCCTTCTTTTCTTTCTCTTTCTTTCTTTTTTCTTTCTTTCTTTTTCTTCCTTCCCTCCTTTCTCTTCATCAATCTAATGACTATGAGGTAAAGCTTCTAAGTTGTTTCAATTTTTATTTCTCTTATTAGTAGTGATTCGGAGCATTTTTCACATTGTTGATAGATTTCGTTACTCCTTTTGAAAACCCTTTGCCATTAATCTATTGAGCAGTGACTCATTTATTTGAATTACTTCTTTGTGTATTTTAAATCTCAGATCTTTATCAGATACACTTGCAGCCATGACTTTTTTCTGTAATTAAATATTTCCCTTCTAATTTTATCTGCATTGAATTTTGTTTGTGCAGAAGCTTTTAAACTTTATGTAATCACTTCATTTTATCTCCTGTGATCTTTTCTATTCCTTGTTTGATCAAGAATTTAACCATTTTATATATTACTATTACTTTTGTTGTTGTTTCAGTCATTTCCAACTCTTTGACTCCATTTTGAGTTTACTTGGTAAAGATACTGGAGTGATTTGCCTTTCCTTCTCCAACTCATTTTCCAGATGAAGAAATTGAGATAAACAAGATGAAGTGACTTGCCCAGGGTCACACAGCTAGTAAGTGTCTGAGGCTGAATTTGAACTCAGGAAGATGAGTTTTCTTGACTTCAGGACTAGCACTTTTTCTACTGCCTAGGGTTCACTGCCCATTGTTACTACCACCACCACCACCACCACCACTACTACTACTACTACTACTACTACTACTATTACTACTACTACAATAACTACTACTACTAAAAATGATAATAGCAACAATAATTAGCATTTATATGGCACCCATTATTTGACAGGCACTGTGCTAAGTGCTTTATAATTGTTATCTTATTTGGTCCTTATAGCAACCCTGGGAGATAGGTGCTATTATTATCCCCATTTTATAGTTCAGAAAATTGAGGTAAGTAGAGATTAAGGGATTTGCCCAGGGTCATATAGTTAGTAAGTATCTGAAATTGGATTTGAATTCAGGTCTTCATGACGCCAGACCCAGTACCATATCCACTGTACTGCCTAAGGTTCCCCCTTCACTCTTTCTCTAATTGGATTATGGTGTGGCCTTTTATGTTCTGGTCATGAATCCATTTGAAATATATTGTAGTCCATGTTATGAGTCTTGGTCTACACCTAGTTTCTTCAAGATTGATTTCCACTTTCCACAACAGTTTTTGTAAAGTAGTGAGTTCCTACAGTTCCTATAGTTAAGTCTCTTTGGGTTTATTGAACATAATATGTTGTCTTCATTTTCTTCTTAGATTTTATTATCTTCAACTGATCTCCTTATAGTGAATCATTAGCATTTATGTTGAGTGAATCAGAATGCTTGGCTGATGGAAATTCCCCACATTGGAGAGGCTGGAGATGCTGCTTCCTGTAGAGTTGTGACTTTGGAGCATATGTGAACATTCTGAAACCGGCCATGTGATGAGGAGGAACATTTTTGATTGGCTACAGAGCATGACCCAAGGGAAACTCAAAAGGCCTTAGTCATCCTGGACCATGCTCTTTGTCTGCTCTCTCTTGTCCTAGTTCATTGGCTGATGGCATCTGGAGAAAGACAATATTGTAAGGAGAGAAGCATTGACCCCCTCCCCTCTAGAAACATGACCCCATGAGAAGAAGGCTTTTTTTCTCTCAGCTTTTCTCATCCTTTGGTCTTTCTGTTTTAGGAAAATAAAATTTGTCTGGAGGCTCTTACCTTGTGAGTTTCAGAAGGTTAGGATCCAAGAATCTGAGTCCATAGCAGGTTTCACAATCTCATCACTAATATCCCAAGGCACAAGAAACAACCTTTAAGAGTGACCTTAGGAATCCAACCAAGGGTTACCTGAGATGAAGATTCATCAAGCAGTCATGTTATAGTTGGATGTGAATGTGTTGGGACCAATGTTACATAGAAAGTTGCCTAAGGATGAGCCTACTCTTACCAGAGACTAAGGTGGTATAGGTAAGAGTGTGCCTCCAGGGGCAGGTAGGTGGCACAGTGGATGGGGTGCTGAGCCTGGAGTCAGGAAGACTCATCTTTCTGAGTCCAAATCTTGCCTCAGAGCCTTACAAGCTGTGTGACCCTGGGCAAGTCACTTAACCCTGTCTGCCTCAGTTTCTTCATCTGTGAAATAAGCTAGAGAAGGAAATGGCAAACCACTCCAGTATCTTTACCAAGAAAGCCCCTCTTGGGGGGCAGCTAGGTGGTGCAGTGGATAGAGCACTAGCCCTGAAGTCAGGAAGACGTGAGTGCAAATCTGGCCTCAGACCAAACATTTGACTCCTACTAGCTGTGTGACCTTGGGCAAGTCACTTAACCCCAATTGCCTCACCAAAAAAAAAAAAGAAAGAAAAAAAGAAGAAAAAAAAAAGAAATCCCCACGTGGGATCATAAATAATCTGACAGTACTCAAATGAATGAACAATGCCTCTGGGACGTTGGAATAGAATGTTTGTTATTGTTCTATTATTGAAGCAGATATCTCTTTGTAAAAGTTAATTGATATAAAGTGGTTATCTGGTTCCTGGAACTGGAGAGCTAATCACTGTTGACTAACAATGGGAGCCCACAATTAGTAAGAACTATCCTAGAATATGAAGGAGATGTGCAAAAGGCTTTGTTCTTGGAAAATGAAGCACATTCACTATGTACTGATCAATTATTTTTTTTTAAAGCAACATTACGTACTTTTGATGATTAGTACTTTGTAGTATAGTTTGAGATGTAGCATAGTTCCCTTGAATATTTTTTTTATATTTTCCTCCAGATTAATAAAATAAAACTTGGTTAGTTTGGGACAGCATGGAATAGTTCATGTATGAATAATTCATATAATTGCCATTATTTAGTTTGTCATTTCTGTAAAGAGTACTTTGCAATTGTAGTTATATAATACCCATGTGCATCTTGTAGATGTACTCCCACATATTTTAAACATTCTGTAGTTATTTTGAATGGAATTTATATTTCTATCTATTCCTGTTGAATTTTGTTAATAATATACAGAAGAGCAGATGATTTGTGTGTTTATTTTACATTCTGCAGTTTGCTGAAGTTATAATTGTTTCCGTTAATGTTAGTTTGATCACTAGATATCTCTAAGAACATCAGATCATCTACAAAAAGAGTATCATTTTATTTCCTCTTGTGCTCATTTTTTCTTTACTTATTTCTATAGCTAGTATTTCCAGAATAATATCAAGTAATTAATAATGCACACCTTTGCTTTATCCCAGTCATATTAGAAAGGTTAAAATAAAAACTTTAGTATTTTTCCATTACACAATGTTATCTCTTTGTCTAAGATACATATAGATGTGTAGATATGGATATATAGACACACACATTATATATATTAGGCAGTAAAGGTTCATTTATTGCTGTTATTTTTGATATTTTGAATGGAAATATTCTATTTTGCCAAGTTTTCTTTCCATATCTATTGACACAATGATTTAATATTTATAATTTTTGCTAATATCATTAATCAAATGAGTTTTCCCAGTAATGAAATAATCCCGTATTCCTTGTATAAATCTAGCCTGATCATAATGTATAGTATCTTAAAATTTTGCTGTAATCTCTTTGCTAATATTTTATTCAAAATGTTGGCATCAATATTCATTAGAGATATTGTTCTGTAGCAAAGGTTCTTAACCTGGTGTCCAGGGAGTTTCAAGAAGTCTATAGAGATATTTAAGAGGGTCCATGAAGTTGGAGAAGAAAAAAAAAATTCATCTTATTTTCACTAACTTCCAAATGAAATTTGTCATTTCTTTAAATTGAAGAAAGAAGTCTGTAGGCTCCATCAGATTGCCAAAGGGGTCCATGACACAGCAAAGGTTAAAAACCCTTGGTCTACCGTTTTCTTTGTCTGCTCTGTCTCTTCCTACTTAAGGTATTGAGACACTATTAATATCATAGAAGGAATTTGTTAATATCCATTCTTTTCCTATTTTTTCAAACACGTAATTATTTTTTCAATATTAGCTAGAATTCATGTGTAAGTTCTTATTGTCCTTTTTCCCACCCCCACACCCCACTCCTTTGGGGGTACAGCTTTGGTTGTTTGATTTTTTTTCTCTGAGTATTATTCAAAGGCTTGATTACTTGTGTTATCTAAATATTTTATAGTTTTATAAATAGTCATCAATTTAATTATTAATTTTGTTGAGCTATAATTATGCAAAGTCATTCCTAATAATTTAATTTGTTTTGGATTCTCTATTTTCATTTTTTTTATATTGGTAACTTTGTCTTTCTCTTTTCTCAATTCACATTACTAATAAATTAACTATTGTCTTCTTCTGTTTGGTGAGGCAAATGGGGGTTAAGTGACTTGCCCAGGGTAACATAACTATGGATCTGAGGCCAGATTCAAACTCAGGTCCTCCTGACTCCAAAGCCAGTGCTCTATCCACTATAGCACCTAGCTACTCCAGGTTAACTGTTTTGTTAGCTGTTTTCTCAAAAAAAAATCCAACTTCTACTTTTATTTATTAATAAGCAGATCTAACTTTTCAAAAGAGTTTTTTTTTTAGGTCCTTAAGTTCTTTCTTATTATCTGTTTCTTAGATTTGTCAGACTAAGACAGGTCTGAGAGAGGTACATTGAGGACTCTACACATTATAGTTTTGCTATCTATTCTATATAAGTTGATTAAATATTCATTTAAACACATAGATGCTATGCCATTTCATCCATATATTATGCATAGATCTTGCTTTATCATCTAAGATGCCTTTAAGCATAATATATTCTCTTTCTCCTTTAATCATGTCATATTCACTATTGCCTTGTCTGAGGTCACACTTACTACCACAACTTTTTTGAGCTCTCTGGAAAAATAACAGATTGCGCTCTAGACATTCATTTTAACACCATGTGAGTCTTTCTATTTCAAGTGTCTTTCTTATAAGGCACATATTTGGGGGTTTCTTCTTTCTAATCAATTCGATTAGCCTTTTCTACTTTATCAGTGTGTTTATTCCATTCCCATTCAGAGTTAGGATTTTTAACTGTGTTACTTTCCCCATCATATCTTTTAATGCTTTTTCTTTGTTTTATTTATCCTCATATCCTTCTTTACAAAGAATCAGAGGATAAGAAAAGAGAAGAAATGTTATCAACCTTAGTGATCTAGAATTAATGCAATCTGTTTCCACTTCAGTCTCTCTCCTCCTTTCTCCTTTCCCAGACTCTAATCACTGCTCTTTATACTTTCTTTCCTTTAAATCCTCCCTTTACAATCCACTCTCTGAAGTTTGTCTGTTTTAATTGTTATTATCGCCCCCAAACTCCATCTTCCTTCTAAAATCCTCTCCCCTTTCCTTACCATAGCTTGCTTTTCTCTTGAGTTTGTTTTATTAAATCAAACCTCCTCATGTGCACATGTGCACACACATGTCAGTAGGTATGTGTATTCAAACTTACTTGTCCAGTTTGGGTTAAGAGTGAGGTTTCAATGATGCTTACTCCTTGTGAATTCTACTCAAATACTTCAACTATATAATGTAGTAATTTCTACCTCTTTTTCTTTTAACATCTAACCTTTACTGTATTCCTTTTCTCTCTCCTTTCTTACTTCTCCTAGAAAAATCAAAATATAAAAAAGTACACCAATCTCTCTATCTTATTTAATCCTTCTGACCCTTGAAGACATTAGGATTTAAAAGAATACTTGTATCCCCTGTTCCCCCACCAAGAGAATGTAAATATTTCATCATCGTTTAGCTGCTTCCAAATGCTCAAATGCATTTGCCTAAGTGATTCTTACTCTTGGGTTTGTAATCCAAAGTTTTTATTCGATTCCGACTTTTTTATCAAAATTTCTTCAAAGTCTGCTATTCTACTAACGGTCATTCCCAAGTCCCCTCACTCACATAGGGTTAGGCTTAGCCTTTCAGATTTCTTGTTTCTAAGTCTTTGTCTTTTGCCTTGTGGAATATCACATTCCAACATTTTCTCCTTTGTAGTAATAAGTCTTTCTACTTTTTGTGGGATCCCGGACAGCTAGCTGGTGCAATGGATCGACTACCCGGCCTAGAGTCAGGAAGACCCAACCTCAACTCTGGCCTCAGACACATAGGACAAAATGAGTGAAGCATTCAAGGAGAGAAAAAAAAACAGCAGTAAAAGCAATAAGAAAAATAATAAAAACAGAAACCAAGAAAATCTTTGGGGAGGGGGTGTCTTTTGTTTGTACCTCATTTTAATTTACTTTCTTTTTTTATTGTTGAAGAACAACAGTCATATGAAAGAAATTTAAACTGGCTAGTGGACTCACTTAACATTATTTTGGAAACCTCCTGATACCTGAAGTGATTATTGATTGAGAGATATGGGTTTGTCCTTTCTCTTTATCCCTTCTCCCTAAAAGCAACACAGAATCCTTCTTTTTAGCTACTTTTTTTTTCAGTCAACTAGTATTTGTTAATGTTCTTACTATGTGCCAGGCACTGTGCTAAGCACTGGGGATATGAAGGAAGGCAAAAAAAAAAATGCCTACCCTCAAGGAGAATACATTCTAATGAGGGAGGAAATATATGAATAACTCAAAATTTGCTGCTGCTACTTTTCTGACATACTTCGAGCATTGAGAGAGTCAAAGATTCAAAGATGTCCAAGATGGAAGAGCTCTCCAAAGTCATATGGTCCAACCCAGAATTAAGGAGGAATATAGTATATACATTGTAAAACAACCCCCCAAAAAGGATAATCCAGTTTCAGCTTGAAGATCCCCAGTGAGGTAGCATTCACTTCTTCCCAAAGCAGCCTCTTCTACTTTGGGACAATTTGTTAAGAAGTTTTCTTTTTTCTTTTTCTTTTTTTTGTTTGTTTGTTTGTTTTTTGCTTTTTTGTTTGTTTGTTTTTTTCCAATATCAAGATAAAATCTTCCTCCCTATAACTTCCACTCATGGCCCTAGTTCTGTCTTCTGTGGTCAATCAGAATCAATCACCCAGTCAACAAACACTTATTCAGGGTCAACTCTATACTGGTCACTGTGCCAAGCAATGGGGATATAGATGGAAAGCGAGACAGATTCCAATCTCAAAGAACTGATATTCCACCCAAAAATGGAAAGACAACAACTGTGCCACATTACAATATTTTAATATTTGAAGCACCTTTGAAGTCTTCTATTTTCCAGGTCAAAAATATCCAGTTCTTAATGTATAGTTGATGCTGTCAATAGGGTGCTAGGAACTCCAAAATGCAAAGGTACAGGGTGGGTCTGCCTCAGAAGAATTTGACCACGCAAGCCATCTTTCAGTACAAGTAGCAAGTTTATTATGAGTTTACCATGACATTGGTTAGGTGGGCAAGATTCCTATTGAGTCTGAGCTTAATGGGAGTAAAAATGATAATTTTATACAGAGAAAGGGGCAAAGGGTCAGTGAAAAGATCTTGATGGGATTGAGGAGTGGCAAATAGCCTGGGGTGGTCCAGAAGTAACAGAGAATGAAGGACTGGGCTTAGTTGAGGGGGGGTGCCCACAATGAAAGGACAGTTGAAAGGATTATACTAGGGTGAGCCTGATGCCTCAAGTGAACTCCAGGGACCAGGCTCCTGAAATCCATGAGAAAGTTCAAGGACCCCTTTCCTAGGGATCCCATTGCCCCATCAGTCCCATCATAGAGAAATGAACAGAACCAGGAGAACATTGCTCGCAGTAACAGCAATGTTGTTCAAAGAACTATGAATGACTTAGCTCTTCTCAGAAATACAATGATCCAAGACAATTCCAAAGGACTAATGATGAAGCATACTGTCTACCTCCAGAGAAAGAACTGCTATTGATTGAGTACAGACTGATTCACGCTATTTTTCACTTTCTTTTATTTTTTTCTTTTATTCAAGTCTTCTTGTACAAAATGACTAATATGGAAATGTTTTACATAATTGCATGTGTATAACCTATATTTGATTGCTTACTGTCTTGGGGAGGAGGACGGGGAGGGAGGGATAGAGGGATAGAATTTGGAATTCAAAACTTTAAATAAAAGTATTAAGAAAAAAAACAAAAGTACAAAAAACAAAAATACTCAGTTCTTTCAACCAATTCTCCTATAACATAGGATCATTGTTCTATAGAAGGAAGGGTTCACATAGTCCAAACCTTTCACTTTATAAATGAAAAAAAAAAAAACAACAACAACAAAACTCAGGTTTAGACACATCAAAGCAGCTTCCCTAAGATCACAAAGGAAGTAATATAAGTGTCATTGCTAGTTATATGTTCAAGTCTACTTACCACCACCATACATTCTTGCATTTCCTTTTAAAATTTAATGTAAGATTTTAATTTTCTAGACCTGTGACTTAATTGCTCTAGGAAATTTCAGGCATGGGAATTCCCCTCCATCTATATGGATTGATAACTGCCCTGCAATTTATACTTCCAGAGAATTGCCTGGGGACTCTGAGAGGTTGTTACTTGCCCAAAGTCAAACAGCCAGCATGTGTCAGATGTTAGATGCAAAGCCAGATATCCCTTTAAAATATTTTTACCACTAAGCATTACAGAAAAAAAAAAACTCATGGGGTTCAAGAATAATAAAGGGGAATGTTTAAAAGATTAAAAAAAAACTTCACAAGTAATCTTGGCCCCACATTTAAATATACAGGGAATTAGTCCTAATCTTTCCTCCTCTCCCCTCCCTTGCTTGCCTGCATGTCTTTTTCCAGATCTTTCTTTGGATTCAACTGGTCTAACCCAGTGTGGGCTGAAAGCCAGCTCTAGCTCTAGGTTACTGGCCAAGGTAGCTTGGCAATGTGCCTCTAACAGCTTTTCTAGGATCTATTTCCCCAAATGAAATGCAGAACTAGGCACCTCCCTTTGAACCCTCCTTTGCATCCTTTTTTCCCTTCTTCCTAGCTAGTTCCCCTTATACTTACAGCTGCTTCCCTGACCCTCATCTTCACTTGTCGTGGGCTCGTGGAAATTCTAAACTAGTCTCTTGGAAAGGAAGAAACATTACCTCCTTGGTCCCCAAAAGTTCTTGACAAATTTCAGGTTCCCTACAGCTCTAGGTGTCCCCAGGTATCCTTTTTAGAAAAATCAGTGGCTCTGAACACTAGAAACTCATGCCTTTGACCTCTCCTGGTAGGATTAGCTAGAGTAAATGAACTGACAGAATGTAAGGGTGGGCTCTGTTCTTCAGATGAAGGGTTACCTTTTCCATCTATTGCCCTATGTAGACATCTATGGAGGCCATGTTTCAAAGGACACTTAGTAGCTGTGTAACCCTGGGCAAGTCACTTAACCCTGTTTGCCTTAGTTTCCTCATCTGTGAAATGAGCTAGAGAAAGAAATGGCAAACCACTCCAGTATCTTGACCAACAAAACCCCAAACAGGGTCACAAAGAGTCTACTGAACAACTACAATAATTCTATACTCATTGATTTATGTAGCTTTCAGCAAATCATTTAACCTCTTAAGCCATAGGCTAGTTGTAAGGCTTAAAGTATATATAAAGCACTTTTTGAATTTCAAAGAGCTGTGAACAATCCAGCTAAGTGAATCATCAGGAGTCCCTCTCTATGTGGAAGGAGGGTAGTAGAGGGTGGGGGGGTAAGGAGAGGAGGGATGATAGCTTGAAAATGACTGCAATCCATTCTCTGCCTCTGTCATATCTAAGCTAGTACCATACATCTCTCTCAAGTATTAGAGTGCTTCCTGGGTAAATAAGTCATACCATATCTAAGATGGTAACCATACATCTCTCTTGAGTATGAGAATGTCTGAGTGCGAGTGGGGAATCACTTAGAAGAAGCAGGCACAAGGTCCCAAAGGGCATGTATTAAGCCAAAAAAAGGAGGGGAAGAATCAAACATCTTTTGGACAGTCTAAAATGTAAGTTTCCAGACCTCTCCTACTTAGCCCATTTTATGAATACACCATTGGCCAGATGAAATACACCATTGTACACAAAACGTAAGAAGAATAGGCAATGAAGATTGGTGGATCACTACCCCTGAGAATGGCTAATGTTCACATTATACTGGTTTTTATCTCCCATTCAATCTTCTTAAATTCAAAATTTCTAATTCAAAATCTCAATACCCACCTATCCTTCTCATCTTCCTGCCTCAATCTCTCAATCTCTCCTACATCTTTTATAGTCTGAATGACTAATTGCTCCTTGGGAAATCCCATAATCCTTTATTTGACCTGCTAGGAAATTTTGTTTGAAGGAATGACAAAAAGCAGGCTTGCTATGTGTTACCTATAAATTATAAAGGGGTGAAAAAGGCCAAACTGTATCCTGGTTTTCTGAGAAAGAAATATGACTTCTGTCAATGAACAGAGGGAAGGGGTATTTTTTTTTTCTTTTTCAAACAGAGAAGTCCACTAGAAGCAAAGTTTTGACAAATAAAATTAGCTTTTAGCAGGCATGCTGCTTGAGCAGAAAGGGGCAGTCCTTCCTTTGCAAGAGCAGCAAAGCAGATCTCTGAGAGATTGGCTGCAGATTCTTAAAACCTCTCAGTGTGGGTCCCTCTGGCTCCCCTGGCTCCAGGACAGGGAGAGACAAAGATGGGGACTACACAGACGCCCTCTTGTGGAGAGTGCAGCAATAGCACATTCAGAGTCTCCAGTTTGACTTAGAAGACAACAGCAAAAAAAAAAAAAATGTGGGCAGGATTATTTTTTCCATTTCATTTTTAAAATTAACAAGCACTTATTTTCTCTCCCTCCCAATTTAAAAGAAAAACAGAGACCTGATAACAAATGTGCACAGGCAAGCAAAACAAATTCCCACATTGGCCATGTCCAAAAATATGTCACTCAATTTTATTGGGAGCTTTAAATGCTATATTTTAGCATGATTTCAGGATCTTTTGATTTTTTCAAATAAAATCTTTTATTTTAAACTGTAACTCATGGCTATGCAGAATCTGGTTTGGTTTCTCCCCTCCCATATACACACACCCTTTTTGGAAAAAAAGATATCTTCCTATTTGTTTTTGTCCCCACCCCACCCCCAGTGCCTAGCACAGTGCCTGGAATGCAGTAGTGCTTCATAAATGCTTGCTGATTAAATTATTGATTACATACTACTCAGCAAGTTATATCTGATTTTTGCTTAAGAAAAAACAAACCAAATAAGGTATTACCTTTGATGTATAATTTTTATCTAGTCTTGAAAGGATATTTGAATGAATGAATGAATGAATGAATGAATGAATGAATGAGTGAGTGAATGAGGGCAGCTAGGTGGCGCAGTGGATAGAGCTCTGGCCTTGGAGTCAGGAGGATCTGAGTTCAAATCCAGCCTCAGACACATAACACTCACGAGCTGTGTGACTCTGGGCAAGTCACTTAACCCCATTGCCTCAACACACACACACACAAAAAAAAAGGAATGAGTGAATGAATAAATGACAAAGCACCTTTTAAGTGCTTACTTAAGCACTGTATTCAGTGCTGGGGATGAAGATTAAAAAAAAGTGAGGCAGTCCCTTTTTCAAGCCCTCACATTTTAATACTGGAGACAACCCATAGGAGGGTTCAGCTCTGAACTCCTAGTGTATTAATGACTAGCTCCATTCATCAGCAGAGAATTTAGAGATGCAGAGATGGCTCAAATCTTAACTGTTAGTCACAAGTTACTTCCCTCTCTGGCCTTCTGTTTCCTGATCTATAAAATGATGAACTTAAGGAACTTTCTAGACCTAATTCTATGGTTAGCTTAAAATAGAATGTCTCTAGCATATGTATAGTTTTGGGACTGGACCTCTAATTTCATTGGGATAAGAAATGCCTAGTGAGGGAACTCCATCTTCCAACGCAGATGTCTAACTGCTCTGTAATTTATAATCTAATTTCCTGGAGCACTGAGGAGTGGTCACTTAGCTAGTATATGTCAGAGGAAGGACTGGAACCTAGGTCTACCATACTTTGAGGCTGGCTGTCTCCACACTATACCAAGCTGACTCAAACACCTGGCATAGATAGGGTGTTGAAAATGGGGAGAAAGAGAGAAAGAGAGAGAGAAGAGAAGAGAAGAGAAGAGAAGAGAAGAGAAGAGAAGAGAAGAGAAGAGAAGAGAAGAGAAGAGAAGAGAAGAGAAGAGAAGAGAAGAGAAGAGAAGAGAAGAGGAGAGGAGAGGAGAGGAGAGGAGAGGAGAGGAAGGAAGGAAGAGAAAGGAGAAAAAGAAAGAAAGAAGGAAAGAAAGAAAAAAGAAAGAAGAAAGAGAGAGAAAGAGAAAGGAAAAGAGAAAGAGAAAAAAGAGAAAGTAAAAAGAAAGAAAGAAGTTAGGAAGGAAGGAGAGAGGGAGCAAGGGAGGAAGGAAAGAAGAAAGAAAGAAAGAAAGAAAGAAAGAAAGAAAGAAAGAAAGAAAGAAAGAAAGAAAGAAAGAAAGAAAGAAAGAAAG
>NW_020954652.1:2624759-2627369 GCF_900497805.2 Vombatus ursinus | reverse complement strand
AGGAAGGAAGGAAGGAAGGAAGGAAGGAAGGAAGGAAGGAAGGAAGGGAAAGAAAGAGAGAAAAAACCAGAAAATTGTATTCTGGCTGTCAGTATTTAAAATCACCATATGTTAAGAGTAGAGTCTTTTAATACACTTTTTTCCTAATAACTAGAAAGGAGATGATATCTGGTATTGATTTAGCAGCTTGGTGGTAGAAAGTCGAGCAGCTTTCAAAACTAAGCAAAAGCACAGTTAGGGGATAAATGGTGGATATGTACAAAAGGCAAATCAAATGGAGTATAGAAGTAAATAACGTCAATGTTATCCTGCCTGTAGGGGGCATCTTATTCCTTCATAATGAATTTCCAATTATTTAATTCAATCCCATAAGCATTTATTTAGCTCCTTTTATGTGCAGGGAACTGGACATACAATAGAAAAATGAAAACAGTCTCTACTTACAAAGATCTTACAATTTGGTTGAAGATCAAGAAAATTCTTTCTGAAAATGTTCTGAAGACCTGAGAATTTTATTTTAATTATGAACAGATAAAATATGAAGGGTTCCTTCTAGACCATACATTCTTAACCTGTGGTCCAGGTCCATGGACAAATTTCAGGAAGTTTCAAAAATTAGATAGGGAAAGGAAAAAAAATACATTTTTATAACCACTAACTTCTAACTGAAATTTAGCACAATTACTTAAACACCTTATTCTGAGAAGGGTTTTGTCGGCTTTACCAAACTGCCAAAGGGATTCATGACGAACACATAGATAAGAATCCCTTACCTAGACCTCAAAGTTCAGTTGGGTGCATCCCAAAGATCTAGATTTTTTAAGCAAAGTTATTTATATTCCATAGATCAGCCAGGTGGTGCCATAATGCATAGAGCACTGGGCTGGAATTCAGGAAGACTCATCTTCCTGAGTTCAAATCTGACCTCAGACTCTTACAAGTTGTGTGATCCTGGGCACTTAACCCCATTTGCCTCAGTTTCTTCATATGTAAAATGAACTGGAGAAGGAAATGGAAAAGCACTCCAATACGTCTGCCAAGAAAACCTCAAATGGGGTCATGAAGAGTAAGACACAACTGAAAAATGACTGAACAATATTTATATTTTGTGACTAGTTTCTCTTCCCTCTCTGAGAAGCCTTTCCAAGGCTGACAGATGAGACTCCGTCTACAATCAGCAAAAGAGGGGACATCTGATAAACTGCTCCTGCCTTAGCTCTTTTCTTTCCCCCCCTTGAGATTACTCTAACACACTTTGTCTGTGCAGCTACCCTAAGGTCCAGAAACCCTCACAGCTAATGAATGTGTTTCACATAAACGAAATCCAGATCCAGCTTCCCACTCTTCCCCTAAACAAATATTAATGAATCATGCTATGCTTTTAAAATATAAAGATTCTATTTGTAAATAGCATCCTTAAAAATGCATGTGAGTAGAGTGTAACTACTGGAAGACATGGGTTTTTTTCTATAATATTGCCAAGAAATAGAAGATGGAAAAAATGAAGGAAGAAGGGGAGAAAAACTCTTCCATAAATGATCTAAACTTGAATATGTTGTCTTTTCCTGACTCCACCCTCAGTAAATTTAAACAGTATTTGCTTGTAACTAATGCAAATCCATAGAAGGGGAGGAAAAATTCCAAAGAGCAATGTGAATTTTACACCCTCTGACAAGACAGGAACTATACAATTAGAATGAAAATTCTTGCTGGCTCCCAGTTGGCGCTGATCTGCACAGCTCTTATGATCCGTTTTTTGATTGTTTTTTTTTTTTCAACAAGCTTCAGCTTCTGGTGCCACGTACCCATATGTGGTGCAACAATTAGACTTAACAGGGTGAGTTATGTTGGCCGATTACACTGGAACAGACCAAAACCATAAAAATCCAGCTCTCTGCATGCTGCTCTCCAGCCCCCCTTCCTTTTTTAATGTGAGTCTATGCTTTTAAAATCCTAACTGCCAAGTCCCTTCCATTCCCAGAGCACCCAGAATGGTTTTGGCAGTTTGGATCTTTTCTTGGGGCGTTTCTTTGCAGACCACCTATCATTTACACTAGCCACTCTAACAGGAGGCTCTGTTGGCTTGGAGAGGGTGAGATAAACCCACAGTGAGAGAATCAGAGTACTGAGATGGGGTGAGGGTCGGGGTGGGGGACTTAGAGAGAATCTGGACCACAGGAGTAGAGATTCTGAGCTTGAAGGACTCTTTGAAGGCACCTAGCCCAGTTCCTCTACTGTACCAAAGAGAAACATGAGGCTCGTTGGAGTTCAATGACATATCTGAGGCCACACAACTATTAAATAAAAGAAGGAAGGAAAGAAACAAGAAGTTATTTTTTAAAGTGCCTACTATGTGATAGATAGAAATCAATCCAAATGTTCTCACCCTGTGTTATTTCTGTCCATAATGCCCCATTTTGTTTTATTTAATTTGGTCTGGACCTGTGATTTCATTAGTGAAGTTAGCTAGCATAATAGCTAGCATTCATAGACTTCTTACTATGTGCCAGGTACTGTATTAAGGGAAGGAAGGAAGGAAGGAAGAGAGGGAGGGAGGGAGGGGGGAAGGAAGGAAGGAAGGAAGGAAGGAAGGAAGGAAGGAAGGAAGGA
>NW_020954652.1:2604099-2624749 GCF_900497805.2 Vombatus ursinus | reverse complement strand
GGAAGGAAGGAAGGAAGGAAGGAAGGAAGGAAGGAAGGAAGGAAGGAGGGAAACAAGTATTTACCAAGTATGTATACTATGTGCCAGGCTAATACTTGATCTCATTTATTCTTTACAACTCTTGAAGGTAAATGCTGTTATTACCTTCTTTTCACAGTTAAGGAAACTGAGACAGACAGGTTAAAATGACTTGCCCAGGGGTCATAAAGGCCACAAATCACAGAGCTAGAAACTGAAAGCAGGTCCTGGCTCCAGATACAGTGTTCTTCACACTGTACCAACCTTTATGTGAAGTAAATTAGCTTTCCTTTGAAAAAACAGTAAAAACAACTAGCATGCATACAGAACGTTAAAAGAATAAATAAAAGAACAAGATGTGATTTCATTAGTATAGGGAGCTCTCAATGAGGAACATCCTCTAACGATGCAGATTGGGGAGAGCAGAATCAGAAGGGAGAGAATAACTATTTATATGCTGCCTACTATGTACCAGGCACTGTACATGAAGCTAAGAGCTTTACAGATAAAATCTCATGTGAAACTAACAACAACCCTGTGAGGTAGATGTTATTGTTATCCCCATTTTATAGTTGGGAAAACTGAGGCAGAGGTTAAATGATATGCCCAGGGGTCACACATCTAGTAAGTATCTGAGGCTAGATTTGAACTTTGGTTTTCTTTTTGTTTCTTAATCCAGTCCCAATGCTCTATCCACTACGCCTTCTAGCTGCCTCTAGAAAATTAGCACTTTTTCTACAGTTTATAGTCCTAGAAAGTCGGGGGGTTGGGGCGGGGAGTGGAGACTAAGAAAGTAACTCTCCCAAGACCACATAGCCAATATGTTTCAGAGGTGGAATTTGACCTTAGGTCTTCCTAATTCAGAAGCCAGCTCTTTCTCCACTATGGAGGGGGGGTGGTGGGAGGTGGGGGCAAAATTGGGGAGCATCAGTTTAATGTCTGAAAAGTTATTTATATGCTTTACCTCACTTGGGCTTCAATTCTGTAAGGTTAAAGCACTGCTGACACTATTATCCCCATTTTACAGATAAGAGAACTGAGGCTATGAAGAGAGGGATTAAGTTAAGTGATTCACCCAAGGTCACACAGCTATCAAAGGGTAAGGGCAGAGAGAAATTTGCAATAGAACAGTAATAATTCCAAGTCCAACTTTATACAATACACCAAAATGAAGATTACAAGAAATAAAGACTGTGGATATAATTTCTCAAATGTTCTATTGGGAGCTCCCAAACAATAGAAAAAATTTTTAAAAAAAGACAAAAATAAATGCAGTTCATCTTGGTAAATAGGAATTTTCTCCCTGGTATTGACTTTTCGGCAATGTGAAGATCATGCAGTCCTGAGAAATCACTTTGCAGGAGGAGACCCCAGGCATTAAGGTCTACCAGCACAAGACAGCTAACTTTCCCCTGCTCCATAACCCTGGGTCAGGCACCAATGACCCTAGACCAGATGCATCTGAAGTCTCTGTTCTTTCTGCTGTCTTCTCTCTCCCGCCTCCCCATCTCTTCCCCCACCAGTGTGAAATGTCAGACTTAGCAATGCCTGTGGGAAAGAAAAGAGATTGAGGAGATAAAAATCTCAAATTGTGCTTAGTAAAATCAAGATGTTGAGATCCATGTGTTAGAATATCCCTCAGCAGAAAAACTTCTTCTAAGGAAAAAGAGGGTCCTTTAGGAGCATCGGGCAACATTGGGGGAAATACATGATGAGACACACTGTTTCTAGTAAGTTTCCTAATCACTTTTTCTTTCTACAAACAAAAATTCCCAGCAAATCCATTTTTTTCATCCTGTAAATATTTACTTAGCACTCACAGAGAACAGAGCACAAAAGATGAAACCCATCACCAGTCAAACATATGGAGCCAGATTTTTTCTCTCTTCTTCCAAGCTCAGATTAACAACTGCTCCTTTTCTGTTCTTTAAAAATAGAAATACGTGTTTTTAGCTTACACTTATGCACTTAGGTTTTATAGGAAATTAGCTTCCAAAAGGATATTTAAATATTATTTTCATTTATTTCATGTTTTTGATGATCAAAATAGGAAAATCAAAAGTGTCATTGATTCAATCTAATTAATTTGTTCAATGGGTGTTATATGCCAGGTTCTATGTTAGGTGCTAAGAATGCAAAACAAACAAAGAAAAAAAGTTAGCTATCCTGGTAAATGGTGGAAGATGAGAACATTGTATGCAGTACAACTTTGAGTAACTAAGTCATTTTGATTATCATAAATACCCAAATTAACTACAAAGGACTTATGAAGGAAGATGCTATCTGTATCCAGAAAAAGAACTGATAAATAGAAGTATGTATAGAATGGTTTTAAATATATTACATATTTGTGTCTAATGATAACCATCTCTAGGATGGGGGAGGGGAGGAGAAAAAAGTCATGTGATAACTTTATTATATATTTAAAAGGAAAACACATAATATAAATATTATTTATTTAAGAGCAAGTTGTACATAGTAGATTTGCAGTTTCATGTGCAATCATCTTTTTATTTCTATTCTACTATGTTATGGAAATACTTGTTTTATTTCTTTAGTTCAGAATAAAATAAATTTTAAAAATTAGATATTCTCTTCCCAAAAGGACTTGACATTCCACCGAGGTCAGGGAGATGTGTCATGTACACAGATGAACACATTCAAGGTAATTTGAAAAGGGAGAAAGGAATTAGGAAACTTTTCATAAAAGAGATAGCATTCGAGCTGCACCTTGAGTGGATGGGTGGACAGATGGATGGATGGATGATAAATTACTAGTGATTGAATGAAAGAAATAAAGAACATTTATTAAGTGCCTATTATGTTGCCAAGCAGGAAGCTTAGAAATTCTAAATCAGTTTTTCATTGACTACCTAAATAGTGAAACAGGAGCAGTGTAGGGATCATCATTAACAAATAAACAATATTCTGTTTATTTATATTTATTTATATTTACTGACTCAGTGAAAAAATACATATGTGCCTAAACATTATAGTTTATAGTTAACAGGTAAATAATCAATATAAGCAAACTATTATTCAACTAAATGTTTTGTTAAGTTGTAAGTTATTTTTAGTTCTGATTAAGAATTATTGAGAAAAAAAACACTATATCAGCGGAGACGAAAAGGAACAGTATGAAATTTATAGCAGTATATTTTATGATAGCAGAGAGCTGGAAACAAAGGAGATGGGCCTCAAATGAAGAGTGGCTACAGAGACTGTGGTATATGAATGTCATGGGATATTGCTGTGCTTTGAGAAACAACAAGCCTAATGACTCCAGAGAAGCATGGAAAGAGTTATATTAACTGATGCAAAGTTAGTTAAACAGAACTAGAAAAATATGCACAATGACTACAATAATATGATCAGAAGGAACGGTAACAACAAATCATCCAAACCTGAACGCTGCAGATTTCTTTTTTTTTTTTTTTTGCCTTTTGGTGAGGCAGTTGGGATTAAGTGACTTGCCAAGGGTCACATAGCTATTAAGTGTCATGTATCTAAGGTGCTGCAAAATCTTAATAATCAAGCTTGGTCCCAAAGAACTATTAGAAGATAAATATTCCCTATCCCCCTTCTTTGCAGAGGTGGGGCAATTTGGATATGGAATACTGCCTATAATATTAAACTCATTCTATATGTTGATTGGTTTTGCTGAATTATTTTTACCTCTTTTTTGTTATAAGAGTTGGCTCTCTGGGAGGGAGAGAGGGAAGGATATATTGGTAAATATAGCTAATATAAAAATGAAATATATGCAGAAAATTTATTTGGAAAAAAGGGTTGGTGTTATTAGTTTCCCAGAAATGATTGCATCCAAATGGGAATAAGACTAAAGGAGCAAGGGATTTGGAACCCTATTCCCTTGTTTCTGGCAAGCCATGTCCCTTCCTTTCTCCAAAATTCTGTTTATTGATGCTTTCTTCATGTAACATGCTTACACACACTCTACCTGCTTCACATTGCCCCATTCCTCCAAGCATCTCCCTCAATAGTTAAGAACGATGTATGACCATAATATTCCTATTGAGTCCAACTGGTGTTCCCTATAATTCAGAATATCTCTGACAAAAGCAGATGGAATGTTCAAGACAGAACTGTAATTCTCCCTCCCCCAAAAAACTCTTCTTGATGTCCCTTAGGCAGGAGTGGCTTCACTCTTTTGCACTCACAGTATATTTCATATATTTGTTTTATGCCCTGATGGTATTGTGATTTCTGTGATTAGTTATGTCACCGTGTATACACATCTTCACATATATGTGTATATGCATACATATATACATATAAATTTATATACTCATACATGCATACATGTGTGTATGTGTGCATGTTTGTTGTTCAATCATTTTTCAGTTGTGTCTGACTCTTCATGACCCCATTTTGGGTTTTCTTGGCAAAGATACTGCAGTGGTTTGCCATTTCCTTCTCCAGATGAGGAACTATCATACACACACACACACATACATACATGTGTGTATATGCATATGTGTCTATTTACAGATACATACACACATGTGCCCATATTCTATGTGTGTACATAAACATATAATATACATATATTATATATGTATATGTCTATACAGTATGTGTGTATATCTGTATGACTATTTACTCCTAGCTGAGTGAAAATCTCCAGAGGGCAGGACTCCTATATTATCATTGTGTATCTTTGTGCCTAGCTATCTATTGATATATATATATATATATACACACATATACATATACATATGTGTATATGTGTATATACATATGTGTGTGTATATACATATGTATGTATATGTGTATATAATACGTGTGTGTATGTACACAAACACACACACATACACACACTCATGTTTGCCTTGGGTGAAATCATTTATCTGTATTATTTTGAATTTAATAGAAACAGATACATTCGAGTTAGAAGAAAACTTAGGGGCCATCAATCTCCACCCATCCCCTGATTTTACAAAGGGAAAAACTGAGGAATAGAGAGTTTAAGTGACTTGTAATAAAGACCTTATCACTGGGCTACAGATTAACTGAGCAGAATGAACGTGTTGCAATCCAATAGATGTTGCTGAATTAAAATGCATAGTCCACAGAGTTACAGCTCTACAAAATATGATTTAGAAAAAGTTCATGTTCATGCTATTTCCCATTACCCCCTGCACCATTTGAACTTATATTCCTTCCACCCCCTGACCCTCAGCTGCTGCCAACCACCTGGTCCTACCTCATTCCAATGGCTCTCAACCACCTGCCTCTTCTCCAGTCCATCTGCCAACTATCCAACATTCAAAAATAGCTGCTATGAATCCTTAGAGACGCCATCTGCTTAAAAGCCCTCAGTATGGAAGGCAAATCACTGGCGATGATGAGAATGACCTTTATTCTTTATGATGGTGTATAGGGTTTGGTCAATGGGCTATGGCAATGATCAGTCATTATTCCAACTACAAATAGTGAATAACAATGCCTGAGTGATGTCATTTCACCTATTAAAAGCAATGACTTAAAAAAAATTAAAATAAAAGCCCCATGTTCTCCACGTCCTCATCTCCTCCCCTGAAAAACCCAACAAAATAAGCTCCCAAAGCCAAGATACTGGAAGATGTGACCCTTTTGAAGTCCTGGGAAAATTTTATGAGTTGAAAAAGAAAAACGAGCCAGGATCAGTTTTACACTGTCCTTGTAAGGCACTAGAGCGAGAGGGAAATATTTGGGGAGTATTGGGCCTAGAGTCAGGAAGCCTGGGTTCGAATTGTACCTCAGATACACACAGTTGTAAGGCTCTGGGTAAATCATGAAATCTCTCAGAACTTCAATTTCTTCTTTCACAAAATGGAAGAGAGAGAATAATAATATTTTCACATGAGGCATACTGATCTGAGAGTCAAGAAAAGCTGGGTTCAAACTCAGACTTTGGTACACTAGCTGTGTAACCAAAAACAAATCACTTAACCTCTCAGTGTCCCCGGAAACTCCCCAAGACCATAAATTACAGATTTGTGTCTTCTCTGTAATGATTCAGGGGGTTTCCACATCAAATATTCCACCCCTTCAGGAAAAAAATACATAATTTTACTATATACATCAAAAGTTGTTATGAGGAAAGTCCTTTACCAACCCTATAGCTTTATAAAAATGTGAATTTATTATAATTATTAACAAATGAGTTCAAGTTCTATTTCTGGCAGATACTGTCTGTGTAACCCTGGGCAAGTCCCTTAACTTTTAGTGGTGTGGAACAGGAGACACTAAACTGTACATAAGGTTTCCTGCAGACAGTATGTCGACTTAGAAAACCACAAATTAACTTTATCTATGTTTTATTGGGACAGCTAGGTGGCACAGCAGATAGAATGCCAGGCCTGGAGTCAAGAAGACCTGAGTTCAAATTTGACCTCAGACACTTACTAGCTGTGTGACCCTGAGCAAGTCACTTTACCCTGTTTGCCTCAGTTTCCTCATCTGTAAAATCAGCTAGAAAAAGAAATGGCAAACCACTCCAGTATCCTTGCCAAGGAAAACCCCAAATGAGGTCACGAAGAGTCGGACTCGACTAAAACAACTGAATAACAATAAATCTATACTGATAAAATCACAGATCCATTTGATTTTTTTTTTCTGGGGGTGGGGTGTTAGGTAGAGACGGTCTTTTCTTTTATCAACACTTTTAGGAATTTTTTTTTTATAATTGCTATCTAGTACTTAGAAACACTTTCTTTCTAAACATTTTTAAACTACATTTGTGCCTTGATCATAGTAGGCAGTTCTGAGTGAAAAGTCTTTTCTGTCAATGAAAATTAGCACCTACTCTGTAACTTCTTAGAAAGCTGCCTAGAAGCACTGAGAAGCATTAAGTTACTTGTCCAGAATCACACAGCCTGTAACATGTAGGTTTCAAACCCAGGTCTATTCTGATTCAGAAGACAGTTCTCTATCCACTGAGCCATACTGCCTCTGTTTTCAAGCAATAAAAAAATAAATTCCATCCTTTGCTACAAAATAAAGACCAACATATTTTGAACAATTGATAGGTTTTTCTTGCTTCAAAAATCAGTTATTACCCATTTCCTGTCATATAAGTTACAGTTATGCTATGATGCTACATTACACACGCTAACTGTTCCTAGGCATAACTTCTTTCTTGTAGATCAAGTTCTTTACCTAGGATCTATGAAGTTTCTTTTTAAAAAAAATAGCTATTTTTCATCATAATTGCTTCCTTTGAGGTTCTATGTGTTTTATGCATTTAAAGCCATGCTTCTGAGAAGGGGTCCATATGCTTCACTAGACACTGCCCGAGGAGTACATGTCACCAAAAACAAAAATCAAAAAAAAGAGATTAAGAATCTTCCTCCAGAGGAGAATAACATTCCACAGTCATTTGAAAATCTAAATTTTCTGTAGATTACTCGATAAAGTCAAAGAGTTGCTTGCATAGCTGGCCAACCCAAAGCCAGATGTCTTCATTTACTCCTAATCCACAGCAGGACCACATCTGCAGGCTGTAAATGAAATCTGTATGGATAACCCAGCAGCACCACCTGCTGTTCGAGAGAGAAAATTCAACTGGGCCTGTTTCACTCATACTAAGAGGAAGAGGGAAACCATAGCAGGTGAGAAATTGCCAGAGAGATTAAAAAAGTAATAGCACTTCCATCATTCTGGTATCGTGTTATCTTTAAGCTTCTTTGATTTTAAACATATGCAATTTTCTTTAAAAAATGATAATTCCATAAGGAAGAAAGTATATAAACTTGATTAAGCAAGCAAGAGCCCAGCCCCCCCCAAAATGTCAGTACCCTATATACATTTAATTAAATTTAAAATTAAAACTTAATTTAATTGGAACTTGAAGGAAATAGATTTTCAGAATAGGACTCTAGGCAAGGATTTATCCCTACCCTTTCTGATTACGCTTTCATCTTTCATCCTTTTCATAAGTGCCAATTTTCATCAATTTGCTATTTGTGCCACTGTCAAAAACCTGGAAATGATTGTTCCCTCCTCAAGTTCTGATGTTCAAATTCCTCCTTTTTTTATTGTTCTCTTCTTGTAGATAAATTGCAATGGATTCCTATTATCTCTAGGGCCCAATACACATTCCTCTATTTGGCATTTAATGCCATGATCATGGGTAGACTTCATAATCCCATTTCTCTCCCTATAATCTCTCACTTCGTGTAATGGATAGATTTCTGACCTTGAAACCGGAAACAACCAGGTGCGTCATCCCAGCTTGGACCTTTCCTAGCTGTAAAATTCTGAGCAAGTTCTCTTGATCTCAGTTTCAGTTTTTCAGTTGTGTCTGACCCTTCATGACTCCATTTGCAGTTTTCTTGGCAAAGTTACTGGAGTGGTTTGCCATTTCCTGCTCCAGCTCTTTTCACAGATGAGGAAACTGAGGCAAACAAGGTTAAGTGACTTGCCCAGGATCACACAGCTAGGAAGTGTCTGAGGCCAGATTTGAACCCATGAAGATACGTCTTCCTGATTCCAGGGCCTGCATTCTATTCACCAAGCCATCTAGCTATGTACTTTAATATGTATAAATTGCCTCTCTCCCCACCTTTACCTCCATAGAATGTAAGCTCCTTGAGGGCAGGAATTTGGGGGGGGGGGAGTCTCTTTATTTCTTAGTTCTCAGGATATGCTTGGCATGTAGTAGTCACTGATCATAAGTGTAATGCTTAATTGATCAACTGATTCTGTCATCACAAATCTTCTTTGGATTTATCTGAATCACTGATCAACTATGTTTAATAGGGTCCAGGACAAAGTCCAAAAGCCTTCCACTAAAGGTTTTTCTCCACAATGACCCTTCTCTCACTCATCTTTGGGACTGGTTGGTCAACTAGTTTTTTAGTCGCACAACCACTTATTGCCATTTGCCCCCATTTTGTTCAACTGGACGCTGTGAACAATTCAATTTCTATCTCACTTCAACATCTCTATACCATGTTTATCATATTTCCCAGCCTAGAATCCCCATCAACAAAGTGAATGAACTTAGTCTGCCACCTTACACTAAATGGCTCCATGATGGTTTATAGCGATCACTACTCCCCTTTCTAATTCCTCACAGACCTTCTCTTTAACAATCTGTGCCTGAAGAATGAAAAAAAAATAATTACTTCCTTGATAACAATATAATGGGAGGAAAACAACAATTAAAAGACCTCAGAGCTCTGATCCAAACAGCCAATAATAGTGACCTGAAAAGACTTATGATGCAGTCTACCTCCCCACGTCTTGACAGAGAGGTACTGAACTACCAGTGCTGTGTGAATTATGTATTCTCAGATGTGGTTTATTTGGTTTGCTGGACTAAATAGAATATCCCAAAATTCTTCATGATTTTAGTAGATTAAAACTGCATGCAGAATTTTGGGAAACCTGTATATGTTTGTTAAATGGGACGGCCTCTAAGGGAAATGGGGAGGGGGAGGTTAATAGGTAGTGATAAGTGCTTTAAAAAAAAGTTTTTTTATAGATTAAAAAATTAGGAATTGAATTTCTAACTTTAGAAGTCATAAAGCCCAATGTCCTCATCTTAAGAGATGAATAAACAGAGACTCATAGAGAGTCAATTATTTGTCTGGGGTCATATAGCTAATAAGTATCTAAGGTAGGATTTGAACCCACATCCATTAGGATGCTAAGTCCTATTATTGTATCCACTACATCTGGCAGTTTCTCAAATTGTGGTCCTGGAAACCCCTTGGGGTTTTCAAGAGCCTTTCAGGAGGATCATAAAGGACAACACTTCATCACCTTTGTGTGCAAAGGATGATGATAAACCTGCGCCAAGTGTTATTTGTGTCATTCTGCTGCCTTCTACTTTTCACAGATATTCATGGTAGGTCTCAACATGTCTGTAATATTTGGATACATTTCAAACTCTCGGCTAAATTCCTTTGTGCTAGCTTCAGGAAGATTTTTGATATCCTGTGAGCTGTGCTCATATGAAAAAGAGAAGATAACTGTGAATCTTGATCAATTTAGACTGGTTCCTACCAAACTATTAAGGGCCGGGAGCTGGAAGAGGTGCCAGGTCAGAAGATACTCACATCACTTTCTAGATGAGGTACAATGAGTGCCTAGAGAGCTTCACCAAAACGGAATAAGAAAAATAAATAAGTATATTTTGAATGTTAGCCTGGATTTAAATTAAAAAAATAGAACTTTTCTCTTAATTATTATCCAAAAGAGACAAAATTTCAGGCCACAATAAGAATAGTATTAAAATGACCACCATTATTTCATCAGGAGGCACCATGGTCCAACAGAAAAAACTTTTACAAAGAGCTAGAGCTAAGAAGGCAGTATGTTCCAGTGGAAAGAATATTGGCTCTAGAATCAGACAACCTGAATTAGAATCCCATCTCTGATGCTTACTACCTATGTGACCTTGGACCTTTTGTTTGTTCTCTCTGGGCCTCAGTTTCCTCAATGGTAAAATAAGAGTTAGACTAGACAACGTTTGAGGTCTCATCTAGCTCTAAATGTATGGAATGTATTCCAACCTCTCCTTATTCTTCCCCTCTTCCTCCTCCTCCTTCTCCTCTTCTTCCTCCTTCTCCTCCTCTTCAATTGTGGACCCAACTCACACTTTATCTGCATTGCATGTCCAAGACGTATATACCGATGTACTAACTCAGAATGATGACACTCTCAATAGTTACAAGGAAGTCAGGAAGAGAAAAGAATTTAGCGGGAAAGACAACGAGTTCAGTTTTAGACCTGTTGAGTTTAAGACGTCTAAAAGGCAGTTGGAGATATGAAAATGGAGGTCTAGAGAGAAGTAGTGCTAGGATGAATAGATCTAAGAGTCATCTGCATAATAATGATAATTAAAACCATGGGAACTGATGAGATCACCAAGTGACATAATATAGAGATAGAAAAGAAAAGTGCCCAAAACAGAAACTTGGGTGACTCTTAGCAGGCTTGATGTGGATGAAGATCTAGCAAGAGAGACAGAAAGAATAGTCAGACAGGTAAGAGGAGAATCAGAAGAGAATAATGTCACAAAAACCTAGAGATACTAGATGTTCAAGAAGGGGGGTTCAATAGTGTGTCAAAAGTTGTAGAGAAATCAAGAAGCATGAGGAAAGGCCATTAGATTTGGAAATTAAGAGATCATTAGAACTTTGGAGAGAGATGGGACATAGAGACCTGAAAAGTTAAGTCACTTGCCTAGGATCACACGACCAACATGTGTCAAAGGTAAGACTGAGTCTCCAGATCTTCCTGTCTTTGAAGCCAGTCTTGTTGCTTCAATGATTAATGTTACTATTAGTAGCTTCTGTCAAGTAGTGGGACACAAAATTAACACCCACACACACACAATAATATTTCTATTTAGCAATAACAAAATCGAGAGAAAATTTTTTGAAAAAGGAAAGTTATTCAAAATTCCTACCAAATTTATAAAATATCCGGGATTCTGTATTCCAAGATTCACTAAAGACTTCTATAGACACAATTACAAAACAACATTCCACTACATAAAGAGCAATTGAAATAATTGGAGAAATACTTAATGTCTCACTTCAGGGCTGTTATTTTTTTAATAGATGCATGACTTTTAAAAGTTTAGTCCAGTAAAACAAGTCATATTAGCTCTTTGCATCATCACTAGTATTTCATCTTCCTGCTGCTATAATTTACATATGAGAGAAGAAAACAACATAGGCACACACCAATTGAGAAAGGCTTCAGTTAGGTACCATCATGGGCAAATTCTTGCAGCACTCACAATTGACCAATCTCCTGTTCCCGGGCACTGCCACAGAAAGATAAGACCAGTGAAATAATAAGAGACAGCATAACAGCAGAGGATATGTCAAACCTTAGCATCAGGAATGGTATGTCATTGTTAAGAGTTTGAATCCTGGCTGTATCACTTACTACCTATATGATCTTGGACAAATCACTTCCCTTCTCTACTCAACTTTACATCCATAAACTGAGGAGACCCCTAAGGTCCTTTCTAGCTCTCAGGATATGATCTTATGCATTTCCCCAAAGATCTATAATTGAATGAGCATAGGCAAGTCATTTAATGTCTCTAGGCCTCATATCTTATAACCAGATACCAGAGACCATGTATTCTTCCTGAAACACCTACTGAAACACCAACCCCATCCTCCTATTTGAGCCTTTGTGGAGTTCTTCTGGCACCATGACAGGCTGGAACTTTGTGATTCATAAATTGATTCTCTCCCATTCCTCTAGGATGGGGAGATGGAAGGAAGAACCTCCTCTAGGATGGGGAGATGGAAGGAAGAACCTCAAGTAGAGTTAGACCTGAGAATGTGAAGTTCCACAAGATCACATTAGTTAAGGGGTTGGAGATCATAAAGGAACAGACATGGGATGACAGCCAGGCACCTGTGTATATCTAGGTGTTGGGTCTCCAGCAGGCATGAGAATTGAGAAGAAGAGTGGAAGGTGAGATAAGAGAGGACCCAGGAAGAACCATAATGGTGGGGACTAGAAAATCTTGAGAAGAGGCAGCAGTTGGTAATCATAAAGAATAAATGCTGGGACACTGAGATGAGAACTGAATGATCTGACTGGACAGAAACCACATGGAGGAGATAGAGATGGGGGAACCATTTATGAAGCTGAGAAGAGAATTAGGGATTCCTTGCCTTCCATGTCCTTAGCTTCCTTTTCACTTGGAATCAGGAAGACCTGAGTTCAAGTTCTGCCCCAACTTCTTAAAGCTGTGTGACATTGGACAAGTCACTTAACCTACATTTCTGCCTATGTTTCCATCTGACAAATGCAATAAGTCAAATATGTAGAATATTACTGTGCTTTAAGTAATAATGAATATGATGGATACAGAGAAATACGGGAAGCCTGATATGAACTGATACAAAGTAATGCCAGAAAAATATATGTGTGTATATCTGTATATGTATGTATATATTCTAGAAGAACATATATGTGTATATACATTCATGAATTCATATGTATGTGTGTATGTGTATATGTGTGTGTGTATATATATATACATACATACATATACACATACAAGCAGTGACTGTTGTTGTTCAGTCATTTCCAGTCATGTCCAACTCTTCATGAGCCCATTTGGGGTTTTCTTGCAAAGGATACTGGAGTGGTTTGCTCTTTCTTGCTCCAGCTCCTTCTACAGATGAGGAAACTGAGGCAAACAGGGTTAAGTGACTTGCCCAGAGTAACCCAGCTAGTAAGTGTCAGAGGCCAGATTTGAACTCAGGAAGATGAGTCTTACTGACTCTGTGAACTATGGTGCTAGCTCACTGCCCTCTGTCATCATGATACAACAATGTAAGAGTAACAACTGCGATCAATTAAAATAAACTCTCAAACTGAACTTTGTGCTATTATAATGATCAAATTTGTAGCTAAAGATGAGAAGACACATCTCCTTTTCACCTTTCATAATTCAGTTGATATGTTGATTAGTATTACTGAACTGCTGTTTTTCTCTTTTTTTTCCTTTAATTTTGTCTTATGAAGGGTAGTTCTGCAGGGTGGGAGGTAGGAAGGCATGCAGGTGGGTGGTAGGGTAGATAGAACACTGGACTTGGATTCACGAAGATGCGAGTTTGATTCCTTCTTCAGGCATGTACTAACTACATGAGCCTGGATAAGGTATTTAACTTCTCTGTGTCTCAGTTTCTCCACATGTAAAATGTATAAGTTGGCTTTGATGGTTGCTAAGGTCCCTTCTACTCAAAATCTGTGATTCTAGGGTATGTGTATATAAATATGATTTTAAAACAAAAGTTCAAAATATTTCTAATGAAAAATGAGACGTCCTCCTCTGTTAATGTGTTGATCTCATTCCAAGTTACAAAGATATATGTTGCCTTATAACTTTGAATTTTATTTATATTAGCTGTATAATGATTATTTAAAAAATAAATCCAGCCAAGCATGCAATGTTCCTTCTCATAAAAGGCAATTTGGTCTTTGGGGAAATTCATGGCTGAAATTAATTTTGGATTCTTCCTTTATTATTGAGTATTTTCATCTTCAAACAGAGCTCTGATTCCAATTTCTGGGGTATAATTCTCTATTACAAAAGACCCTATAAACATTGAGCTCAGAAACACTTGAAAAATTTTGGAAGATGTCTCATGTCAGGTTGGCCAAGGAACAAAAACAATTTACTTTTCCCAATGATATTGATACTTCATGGAATTGGAATGGATTTTGAATAAGATCTTGCTGGCACAAGAAAAGACAGAGAGCTCTGTTCCTTCAGTGCCAAGTGTTAGAGGGGACATCATTTTGCTTCTCAATGGCTCATTCCTCCAAGTTTCCCTTAAACTTATTTTCCATTTCTATCATATTCTTTGAATGTAAAATGGAGGAAAGTGAAGTTGACTTATATGTGAAAAAAGGGTTAGATTTGAAATCAAAGGATTTGGGTTTGAATTTCAGTTCTGCCACTGAATATTTCTATGACTTGGACAAGAGACAACTTCTCTGTTTTTCAGCTTCTTTACCTATAAAATGATGAGTAGATCCAATGACCTCCAAGATCCTTTCTGGTTCTAAATCTGTAATCTTATGGTCCTCACCTTCATGTTGTTTTTTGGTTTTTGTTTTTGTTTTTTTAGGCAATTGGGGTTAAGCAACTTGCCCAGGGTCACACGGTGAGTAAGTGTCTGAGGCTAGATTTGAACTTAGGAAGATGAGTCTTCCTGACTTCAGCCCTGGCACTATACTCTGCCACCTAGCTGTCCATATCACATCTAGGATCACATATTAAAAGCAAACTTTCAAAGAGTCAGGAACAAGATCACAGATTGGATCAAATCATCTTGAATTAAAGGACAGAGCAACACAAACCTAAAACCTATACAATTTCCTAATTTCATTTAAAAAAATATTTAGTTAAAATGGCAAAGGAGGCAAGAAAGATCGCTGTAAGTCTTAGAAGAGTAGCCTTTTAGATCTTTACATCAAAGGAAGTTGGAGACTGGTAAAGGGGGAAAGGTTGTTCCCATGACTACTCTGTTACAGAAGCTCAACCATTCCTGTTACTCACAGGGTCCTTAGTAATCATGTAGTCATTTTGCCAGAAATCTGAACACGTTTGAACACTCCACTCTGTTCTTCAAAATTTTGTTGTGGCTCCTTGCTGCCTCTGGGACAAAATACAAAATGCTTTATTTGGCATTTAAAGTCCTTCACACTCTATCCTTCCAGACTGATCTCACATTATTCCCTCTCATAATTTTCCCATACTGGCTCACTGCATATTACCCATAAATGAGTGCATTCTAGGCATGGAGAAATGGCTAGTACAAAGGCACAAAGATGGAATAGAATGTTGTAATGTAGTTGTTTGTCCTTCGTTTTGAAAGAGAACCAATGATATCACGTGTGATGTCTTGACTTGTATGTAAGAGACAGAGAGAAAGTCAGTCTGTGTTTCAGAGAGTGGCAGAGATAATAATGCTCCCCTCCCAATAGGCTGGGAAATGTTAAGCTGGGGACAGATTTTAAAAGTTAAACAGAGGAATTTATTATTGATCTGAAAGGCAGTAGGAAGCCACTGGACTTGATTGAGTAGGGGATTCACATGGTCAGATTTGTGCTTAAGGAAAAATATTTTCACAGGAGTGAGTAGGATGGACTAGTGAGAAGAGAGGCTTAAAGAAGGAACCTCGATTTGGAAATTGTTGCAATAATCTAGGAAAAGTTGATAAGGGGCTGAACAAAAGTGATAGCTGTACAATTGAAGAAGTGTCAGAAGCAAGAGGTAGAAATAGCAAGATATGGCGATTAATTGATTGGTAATGGGGAGTGAGGGGGAGTGAGCAGTTCAGGATAAGGCTGACGTTAGAAACCTGAGATGCTGGAAAGCTAGAAGGAATGGGATGCCTTCAACCAGAATTTTGAATAGGGGAGGGTACAGGAAAAAGATAATGAGTTCATGTTGATTTTAAGATGTCTCTAGGACACTTAGTCTGAAATATCTTACAGGGAACTGGTGATATGAGACAGTAAAGCAGATAAGTGAGGATGGTTTTACTTAGAGAGCTGGAAGTCACTTGCACAGATATGATAATCTTGGAGGCAATAGGGAGACACTGGAGTTTATTGAGTGAGGGAGAGGGGGAGAGTGACATGGTTGGCCTCACTTTGTTGCTCTTCCTTCATACTCAAAGACGACCAAAATGACATCACGATGTTGGGGTTCAGGTACTGTGTGTTCATCTGTGGCTGATCAGACCAGCCCCATCTTGGAAAGCTCTACCACAGCTCGAGCACAAGTAGTCTGCTTGAACTTTGGGGATGGCGATATCTCTAGATTTGTGCATCTCATGTTTCTTTTGAGCTACTGTAATTCTGTAATTCATTGAGCACAATTCCTTCTTTGATGCAAGCATGCCATTACTTTAGTAGCTGAATAGAGGATGGATTGGAGCTGGTAGACGAGGTAGGCAGACCCACCAGCAGACTATTGAAACAGTCCAAGTGTGAAGTGATGAGGGTCTGTACCAGGGGGTGGCAGTGTCAGAGGAGAGAAGAGACCATATTCAAGATACGGTGCAAAAGTGAAATCAATAACCCTGGGAACAGACTGCATATGAGAGATCATGAAGAATGCAGGATGTCTTCTAGGTTGTGAGCCTGAGGGCATAGGAGTATGGTGATGCCCTCTATAGCAATATGGAATGTAGGAGTGAGGGAAGTTTTGGGGGGGAAACAATGCATTCTGTTTTGGACATATTGAGTTTAAGACATCTGTTGAAGGAGTTTGACTCAGGACATCAAGGGGCAATAGCACGGGTTGGGTAAGTTTTTATGGAGAGCTGAGAATTATGGACATAAATGGTTTCCATTACTGATGGGATACTTAGCATCCAGGGTGAGAATAAGGGTACTGGGTGCCAGAGGCTGTGAACCATAAAAATAAACCATGGGAGGGATGGAGAATAAACCATGATAAATTTCACATTCTTTATAGTTTCACTTAGAGCTAAGCCTGCCTGTGTGTACTTCTGCTTTTATCACTTTTATTTTCCCTTTTTACAGGAATGTACGTATAATGTGTATATTGTTGTTATTCAGTTGTTCAGACCTCTCTTTGTGACCCCATGGACCATAGCATGCCAGGCGCTTCTGTATTCCACTATCTCCCGAAGTCTGGCCAAGCTCACGTTTGTGGCTAACACTGTCGAGGGGGATTTCTTGGCAAAGATGCTGAAGTGGTTTGCCATTTCCTTCTCCAGTGGATCACCATTTGTCAGAACTCTCCCCAATGACCCGTCTATCTTGGGTAACTGAGCTACCTAAATCCCTCCCCCATGACGAGTTGGTGATCCAGGATGGCATGTGTTTATATTACGTGTATATAAATATGTATGTGTATATTATATACATACATATATATGTATGTATATTACATCTACATAAATTGTAAATAATATATGCAAATATCCATTTACATAAATGTACAATATGTACTATTATTGTATGTTTTATGTATATGTTATATATTATAGTGCCTGTATTTTTATACTGCCTTATAGTTCTCAAAGGACCTCTCACATCCATGCCTACTTGAATCTTCTCCATAATCTTAGAGAATTAATACAGCTATTTTATCCTCATTTAAAGATGAAGACATTAACAGACAGAATCATTCAGTAAAGAGCAGTCAGTGGCTCAGGAAGGCCTGAATTCAAATCTCAATTCTTTCTATATGACCTTGGTTAAAGTATATAACTTTTCTGGTCCTCAGTTTCCTTATCTGTAAAATGAGGAGTTTTGACTAACTGACCTTTAAGACGTCTATCTCTCTCTACATCTGGAATCTTATGAAGCCCAGAAAGGTTAAGAATTTTGTTCGAGCTCTTCTCCAACTTCTTTTTTTTTTTTTTAAACAGAGGTGGGGGCACGAAAGTGTGGAACGTTGTATAATGGCAACTAAAGTGGTGTTAGGAAGATCTGAGTTCAAATCTGGTCTCTGACACTTCCTAGCTGTGTGACCTTAGGCAAGTCATTTAACTTTGCCTGCCTCAGTTTCTTTATCTGTAAAATGGGGATAGTAATAGCATCTACCTCCCAGGGCTGATGTGATGATAAAGTGAGATAATATTTACAAAGTACTTTGCAAACCCTAAAGTGTTATATAAATGCTAGCTATTATTTTAGGGGCAGCTGGGTGGTGAAGTGAGTAGCATGCTGGACCTGGCATCAGGAGGACTTGAGTTCAAATTCAGCCTCAGACACTTACTAGCTCTTTTAACTTGTTACTTAACTTCTCTTTACCTGCCTCAGTTTCCTTATCTATAAAATGAGGATAATAATGGTGTTTACTTTCCAGACTTGTTAGGAGCGTAAAATAATATTTATAAAATGCTTTGCAAATGTTTCAAGTCCTACATAAATTATACATATACTATACATATATATACATAATTATATAGTATCAGATGTTTGCAATATATTGCTGATTTTTTCTTTCCCTTCTTTAGTATTTATTATAAAGGCTGACTTCCAGAAGAAACTCTATGTAGGGATAGAGTGGGAAAGATAGGGGAGGAGAAAAAAAAAAACAAAAGACATCAATAAAAAGTTTTAAAACAATGACATGAGAGAATTTTATCCGAAGTCAGCAAACTCTTTCCTGATCCATGTAGGCCTATACCCTGGGTCTCTACATTCCAAATCCCACACTTCTCCTGCTAAACCACCCCATCTGGAGCCTTACATTAGATAGACAGATAGATAGATAGATAGACAGATAGATAGACAGATAGATAGATAGATAGATAGATAGATAGATAGATAGATATAGATATAGATATATAAAACTAAGTGACTAATTATAGATGCCCTATTCCTCATTTTCAGTACTCTTCCCAAAGTTTCTGTTGGATTCCTAGCAATTTTTTTTAAAAATCCTTATTCAATGAAATTCTACCCCTTACTTCCACAGTTCCCATTCTGGTCCCCCAAAGGAGGGTAGAATGGTCATCAGAGCAAGAAAAAAATTCAAGGATCAGAACCTGAGTCAATTATATTTCAGTTTTCAGCATGCAGCAGAAAACATCTTAGATGGAATTCTAACAAGAGAAATGAAAGGGGAAATATAATCTAATAAGAAAAGTGTGAAGAAAAGAACAGGTAACACAAACCATATGCCCTGGAGTAGACTGAGAGTAAACACAGTAAAGCTATGTTGATTTTTACAAAGGAGAAAATCAAAACACTTTAGTGACTGGCGCCAAACTGCTCCCAGTGCCTAGACCCTGTAGCCTTAACACGTGAGAAGTAAGAGGGAGGGTGTCAATGCAGAGGCATCGACCTTCCAAGGAGAAGATCATAAGGTCGTGGATTTTTAGAGCTGGGAAGGACCTCAGAGGTCACTGAGAACAACCTCCTCATTTTACAGGTGAGGAAGCAAGCTGAGAGAGAAAAGGGACTTGCTGTCTGGGTGAGCTAGATTTGAACTGAGGACCTCATTCTCCAAATCCACTGCTCTTTTCCTGTTGTCTCTCTGGTAAAGAGAATGAGAATAGCTTCCTTAGACACCATCCTAAATGTAAAGCAGCAATCCAGAAACCTTAACAGTGCCTCACTATGCTATCTTGCAGTTTCCTCTGTGTCTTGTTTCTATTACTATTAAATTGATTTAATTATTATTAATAATATAAAACATTATTGTAATAATTAAATAACCACTAATTATTTAAATGGATTAAATTATTAAATATGATTGAATTGATTTGTTAACATCAATGTAATAAGATATTATACAGAATATAATAATACACAATGAACTACTGTAATAATTAAATAATAATTATTGGTTATTTAGATTGATTAAATTAAATTATTAAATATTATTGAATTGATTTTTTTAATTCTAAACTTTACCCCCCCCCCAAAAAAGAGCATTTCTCTGTAAAAATAAATAAATTTCTATAGTGTTTACTATGTGCCAGGTGCTACACTTTACAAATATTATCTCATTTGATCCTCACAACAACCCTGGGAGGAAGATCTGTTATTATCTCCATTTCACAGAAGAGGAAGCTGAGGCAAACAGAGGTGACATGCCCAGGGTCACATGACTTGTAAGCATCCAAGAACTCAAGTTGTCTTGACTCCAGACCTACTGTACCACCTACCTGTCTCAACTAGAAGGCTGAGGTGAGGGGCACGAAGGACAGACAAAACAATGGCAGGAAAAGCGTTGTGCTTAAGGAACCACAAATATTGCTGGAGAACATAGAAGGGAGTAGGATCTAAGTGATAGGAAGGAATCGGATTAAACAGAGCTTAAAATGCCAAACAAAACAGTACATATTTAATTGTGGAAGTAATAAAGAATTACTGTGGCTTAGTGAAAGAGTGTAATCTATGCTTTAGAAAATAACCTTGTGGGGCAGCTAGGTAGTGCAGTGGATAGAGCACCAGCCCTGAAGTCATGAGGACCTGAGGTCAAACTCAGCCTCAGACCAAACACTTGACACTTACTAGCTGTATGACCCTGGACAAGTCACTTAACCCCAATTGCCTAATTAAAAAGAAAGAAAGAAAGAAAGAAAGAAAGAAAGAAAGAAAGAAAGAAAGAAAGAAAGAAAGAAAGAAAGAAAGAAAGAAA
>NW_020954652.1:2597228-2604089 GCF_900497805.2 Vombatus ursinus | reverse complement strand
AAAGAAAGAAAGAAAGAAAGAAAGAAAGAAAGAAAGAAAGAAAGAAAATAACCTTGATAGCTAATTGGGTACAGTTGAGATAGGGAAACCAATTAGAAGGCTAGTATAATGGTTTAGATGGGATGTGATGAGGACCTGAATGAAGATTATGACTGTATGAGTGGATAGAAGGGGACATCTATGAGAAATGTGAAGATAGATACTGAGGTATAAGTAGGTCAAGTAATTTGCCCAGGGTCACAAGGGTAGTAAGTTTGAGAACACGCTGGTGTGGTTACTGTCTCCACTAAGACAAATCAGTAACTCATCCCTTACCTACATTCTTTGAGAAATTCTTCTGCACTTAAAAGTTAAGTAATTTTCGATTAGTCGTAGAGGTAGCATATGTCCCAAGCAGGACTTAAACCCAGATATTCCTGATCCCAGGTCCTCTCTACATGACACAATACTGCCTCTTATCATCATCATCATCATCATCATCATCATCATCATCATCCTCATCTGCTCTAACTGAAATGATTCTTTATGAATTTATTATTGCAAATTACAATGAACCCAATACAGTTAAGCTATTCTTTTCCTTCTTTCTCCCACATGCCATAATCATTACACAAAGAAAAAAATAAAATTCCACAGGAAAAAAATCAACTATACTTGACATACTTCATCCGTCTGAGCAATGCCTAAAATTCAAACAATACTCTTGCTTTCTCTCTGGGCTATATGAATTTCCAACATTTGCTAAATTTCACATCATTGCTAGTCAGGAAGGTAGCTTTTAGTGGACAGATATTTTGTTCTGATTGACTCAGGGGAGAAAAAAAATTATTCCCTGCCCAGTTCTTTGTACCATTCCTGGAAAAAGATGCTGTCAAAACACTCTCTGACCAAGTAAAAGCGAGTTTGATGGAGCCTGCTGGATCTTCCAATCACAAATTAAAGAGGAAAACAGAAAAATGCAGGTTAGAAATTCCAATTGTTGATTCCAGTAAAGTTTTCCTCACCAATGAATAGAACATTCTTTCCTAATGAAATGACATCATAATGACATTTACAGGCCATGACTACAATGAAAGACTGGAATAGTGAGGGAGTGGGTGGGAAATTCCAAAACAAAAGCCAAAATGCCAATGAAAAAAATATAACAGATTACACTCTTTTCCCCACATTTATGAAAGATGAGTTTTCCAGTTCAATTAGCAGTAACTGGAGAAGGAATTACTACTATAGAATTTCAAGTATATTATCATGACCTATATTTATGACAAGGAAGGACAATCAGCAAATTAATCACTGATGAAAAGCACACTGGCTTAGGAATCAGGGAAAGGCATTAGCCCTACTCAAGTCAAGTCAAGTCAGCAAGCATTTATTAAGTATTTAGTAGGTGCCAGGCACTGTGCTAAGTGCTAGGGACACAAAGAATTGTTAAAAAAAAAAAAAAACAGTCACTAGCCTCAAGGAGCTCATATTCTTATTGCGGATACCTTATTGGATCTGCCACTCACTAGTCTTTTGAGGTACCTTCAAAATCTAAGATTCTATGATGTTACCCTTTAGAAGGAGTTGCCATAGATGGCCCTTGGGTTCCATTCTAACCCTGAGATTCTGTGACATTTGGTACATGGATTATTCTAACGGATCTCAATTTCCTTATCTGTGAAATGAGGAAGCTCAATTTCTAAGCTCCCTATTACAAAATTATATTATGAACTGGTTTTTGAAGAGTAGCAGAAAATATATGAGATCCTGGAGAAACCTGGGCTGGACCCCTTGCTTTGACACTTACTAACTGTAGCAAGTCCCTTAATTGCTCAGGGCTTCAGTTTACTTAGCCATAAAATAGGAATAATAATACTTGTGCTACTTACTTTCCTGTTATGAAGAGATCACCTTGTAAACTTTAAAGTTCTTTATAAGTGTAAGTAATAATTTATCTGTCTACTCTCAAGTCTAGTTATGTGTCTCTTTAAGTATGAGCTTCTGTTATTACCTAGTAGTATGATGGAAGGGCTACAGAGCCTAGTGTAAGGTGGAGTCCAATGACCTGAGTTCAAGTCCCGACTACTTACCAGCTATGTGACCTTGAACAAGTCATTCACTTCTTTGGAGGGGGTGGGATCTCTAGTTATCCTGATCTTTATCTGGCCACGGAACCCAGATGGCTCCGGAGGTAAAAGTGAGGCTGGTGACTTTGCCCAGCCTTCCCTCACTAAGATCCAATTCACTTGCAAGTCATGGCATCACCTCCCTGATGTCATGGTCCTCTTTGAGAACGAAGGGCCAACAACAAGAACACTTCTTTGGAATCAGTTTTGTTTCTCTGCAAAATAAGAAGGTTAGATTAGATGACTTCTGGGGTCAAGCCTACCTGTAGTTTTATGACAGTGGCTTCTGAACCTGGATGTGTTCTAAACATGAGAAATCAATAGGAGACAAAGCATGTTTGAATAAAAAGTTCAGCCATACCACACTTGTGGAAATGCAAATCACAGGGTTGCCCTTTTATATAGGGAATGAACCATGAAATGTCAGAGTTAGTAGGGAGCTCAGAGATTATCCAATTTAACTCCTTCATTTTATAGAAAAGCGTCAAATTAAGCATATTTGCCACCATCATCAGACCCACTATTAGGCAAAGGAGGAGCAAGAATCTAAGTCTTGGATCCTGGTTTAGGGCTGGATCTGATATCTCTAATATGTAGTACATAGAGAGCATAGAGCCTTTAGGAATATTCACAATTAGGGGTCAGGACACAGCTAATGATTCTGCAAAGGAGACCCATCAACACTCTGAACCTGGTTGGATATTAGAGGTGAGGGAAAGAGAAGGGTCAAGGCTGACTTTGAGTGTAGGAGAGAAGTAGTGACACAAGGCTGGAGAAACAGGAATCTGGCTGGAGCCAGATTGTGAAGGGCAGAGGAGGTGACATTTCGCATTGAAAGTATATATCGCAATTCATTCTAGCTTGTTTTTATTTACTAAATAATTTAGATTGTGTTACTATTGCTCAGTGCTTTTTCAATGGGTAGGTGAAAGAAGAGAGAATAATAGCGGGGAATTCAGTAGATGCTAAAGCAGAGATAGAGGTGCCAAGGGGTACTCTTTCTTATTCTAAAAGCTATTCAGTTTAGGCTAGGTAGGGTAGTATGGGATGGGGTAGGATAAGATGAGATGGGATAGGTTAAGAAAGGAAGAGGAGAGGAGAGGAGAGGAGAGGAGAGGAGGGGAGAGGAGAGGAGAGGAGAGGGAGGGGAGAGGAGGGGAGAGAAGAGGAGAGGAGAGGAGAAGTAGGGAAAAAGAGGAAAAGAGAGGAGAGGAGAGAGGAGGAAAGGAGAGGGGAGGGGAGAAGAGGCTCCATCTCTTGTTTGGTTCCCTTCTACTGGCTCCCATAACTGAGGTGTCTTCTCTCTTTATCCCTGGAATACCTGGTTTCCTTCAAGAGTCACCTCAAATGCTTCCTGGTCTCCAAAGCATCTAGTGTCTGGCAGACAGTAAGCACTAAATAAATACTTCTTGACTGCTTTGTGTTCACGCTTTTTATCCTCACAACCAGATGAAGTAGGTGCTGCAGGCACTGACATCTTTATTTTATAGATGAGGAAACTGCCCCTTCTAGTTACTTGTGCCTCACTCCCCCACCCCCACCCCCTGTCACATTACCTTGTTATCTACCTGCCTACATATGTATATATTGAGAGGCAACATGTCATAGCGGACAGAGAAGAAAAACATGAGTTTGAGCCCTACTTCTGACACACACTGAATGGGTGACCCCAGGTAACTCAGGGAGCCCTTCAGTGTTCTAGGTTAGCTGTGTCAAATTCAAATAGAAATGGATTTTTGTAGGTTGCATGGTGACTTAGAAAACCACAAATTAACATGATCTATATTGTATTACATTTTTATTTATTTTGTTAAATATTTCCCAATTACATTTTAATATGGTTTGGTAGGGACAGCTAGGTGGTGCAGTGGATAGAGCATTGGCCCTGGAGTGAAGAAGGACCTGAGTTCAAATCCGGCCTCAGACACATGTGTTGAGTCACTTAACCCCAATTGCCACACACACACACCACAAACACACGCACACACAAAAAAGATTAGCCTCATTGGGCAGCTAGGAGGCACAGTGGATAGAGCACCAGCCTTGGAAGACCTGAATTCAAATCCTGTCTCAGACTAGACACTTGACACTTACTAACTGTGTGATCCTGGGCAAGTCACTTAACCCAATGTGTGTGTATACACACACACACACACACATATGTATATTTATACATATATGTATAGATGTGTATATATACAGCATATATACATATATATATACACACATACATACATACGTATATATGGTTGGTCCACACTCCGAAGTTTTGCAGGCCACATTTAATTTCCTTTCTCCTTCCACTTCATCCCAGGATTGCTATCTGTACTTTCTAGGGAAATAGGCCTCTCCCTCTTTGTGTGTGTCTGACTTTTCATTGATATACCTAAGAATATCAATAATCAACAAACCTTTATTAAGCAAATCATCCAAATTTCCAGGGCTTGCAGGCCAAAATGGAATCCCAATCAACATTCTATTTGTAAAATTAGGGAGTTGGGGGGCAGCTAGATGGCACAGTGGATAGAGCACCAGCCCTGGAGTCAGGAGGACTTGAGTTCAGATACAGCCTCAGACACATGATACTAGCTTTGTGACCCTGGGCAAGTCGCTTGACTCCAATTGCCTCACCAAAAACAGAAACAAAAAAGAAAAAGAAAAAAAAATTAGGGAGTTGGACTCAATGGCCTTCCAAGGGACACCAATTACCTGGAGCCCAGCTTGCCCCCTCCCATCTCCACCTTCTTCCTTTCCCTTTGTAATTTCCTTCCCAAGGACTCTCTCCCTGAATATAATCTTCAGTCTTAAGTCTGAGTCTCTTTCAATGTCTGCTTCAACTCAGTTGAATCTGTCATAGCTATCAGCTTTGACCTCTCAGAGTTCCTATTTACATCTCTAATTATAGAGAATGAACCTGAGATTTCATTGGCATAGAGAGCTCCCAGATTGGAAGATTTCTTCTACCTGTGCAGGTGAATATCTTTCCTGAAACTCAAAGAGTTGCCTAGAGGATTGAGAGGTTAAGTGACTTGCCCAAGGTCATGCAGCCAGTATGGGTCAGAGGCAGAGCTTCCTGGCTGTTAGGTGACTCTATTCACATCACTCCCTAATTGCCTAATTCCAGGCTTGACCCAAACACTAACTGAATAGCACTCTCAGTGAATTAACCCATTGATTTATTTAATTTTTCCTTCTCTATACAGTGGTCTTCTTCCCACTTGGGTCTCTCCTTGGTGAATGAAGTGGCATTTGCCTCCTTACTGTTCCTTACACAAGATACCCCACCTCACAATTCCAGATATTTTCACTGGCTGTTCCCCACATCTGGAATGCTCTCTCTGATCTCTGCCTTCTGGCTTCCCTGGCTTCTTTCAAGTCTCCGCTAAAAGCCCACCTCCTACAGGAAGCCTTTCCCAATCCCCCTTTATGCCTTAGTGCCTTCCCTGAGATGGCACTCAACTGATCCTGTCCATAGCTTGTTTGTACATCATAGTTTGCATCTGCCCCATTAGACCATGAGCACCTTGAAAGCAAAGACTATCTTTTATCTTTCTTTGTATCCCCAGTGCTTAGTACACAATAGGCACTTAATAAATGTTTATTGACTGACTGATTGACTGAACACTAAGTACCAGGGATACAAAGAAAGACAACAATCTCTGCTGCCAAGAGATATTTGGCACCTCTAGGCTGGACCATCTAATCTAATGGGGGATACAACATTCTAACATATATATGTGTGTGTATATATATATATATGTGTGTGTGTGTGTGTGTGTGTGTGTGTGTGTGTGTGTATATATGTGTGTGTGTGTATATATATATATATAATCTAAGAATGAGAACAAGAAGAATAGAATGCAAACATCAGTGTTCTTGAGCATGGGAAGTGTCTATTAACAACAATTAAATTCTCCATATAAAAGCCGTCTTTTAGACAGATTAAAACATAAGATACACTCCCTTGCCCTCAGCTCACCGTTAGGATGCTAGGCACTGGAATAGGCTTATATTGCCATCTGGTGGATCAGTATTTCCTGAATAATGAAGGAAAGTATAGCCAGGTCTCGGCTAAATAAGAATTATTTGTACATTTCACAGAATTTTAGAAATCATATAGCCACCCTTGAGCTCACAGAATCACAGCATCTCAGAGCAGGAAGGGATTCAGAGATCATCTAGGTAGGCCCACCTATATTTGAAGAGGAATGTCCACCTGAGAAGTGGTTATCCAGCAGAGACCGAGGAAGGACCCACCATATTCTGAAGCAGTCCATACTCTACTTTCAGACAGTTTTCATTTTGAGGGCTTTTTTCCCCTAAATGAAGCCTAAATCTACCTCTTTATAGCTTTTACTTGTTCCTAATTCTGTCCCTGGAGCTAAGTAAAACAAATATAAGCCCTCTTTTTATTTTCTTAAATGACAGCCTTTCAAAAACTACAAGACAGTCATTGTATTCCCCTCCCTCCCAGTCTTCTCTTCGGGATAAAAATACTGACTTAATACCATTGATCCTTGTTTGTCAAGGTACCCACCACTTTCACCTCAATTTATCAATGCTCTTCATAAAGCATGGACCCCAGATTGAACCCAATAGCCCATATGTGAAACATTACCTCCAAACTTTGACATCTGAAAATTTGACAGCCATGTCTTTTATGCCTTTATGTAAGTCAGAAAGAAAGAGAAAGGGAGGGAGGGGGAGAGAGAGAGAGAGAGAGAGAGAGAGAGAGAGAGAGAGAGAGAGAGAG
>NW_020954652.1:2539331-2597128 GCF_900497805.2 Vombatus ursinus | reverse complement strand
GAAGGAAGAAAGAAAGAAAGAAAGAAAGAAAGAAAGAAAGAAAGAAAGAAAGAAAGAAAGAAAGAAAGAAAGAAAGAAAGAAAGAAAGAAAGAAAGAAAGAAAGAAAGAAAGAAAGAAAGAAAGAAAGAAAGAAAGAAAGAAAGAAAGAAAGAAAGAAAGAAAGAAAGAAAGAAAGAAAGAAAGAAAGAAAGAAAGAAAGGAAGGAAGGAAGGAAGGAAGGAAGGGAGAGAGGAAGAAAAAAAGGAAGGAAGAAAACTGTTCTAGATGTCAGTTTTAAAAACCTGTTTCTATAGAATCCATGTTGGCCACTGCCATCAAATCATAACGTTAGAGCTTGAAGGGATCTTGAAGGTCATTGAATCCAACTCTTCCTTTTATAGATGAGGAAACTGAGAAGCCACTAATTGAAGTGGGCTGCCCAGGGTCACCTAGCTAGTATCTTAGGCAGGATTTGAACATCATTCTGCCTGAAGTGAAGTCCATTGCTCTATCCATTAGACATCATGGTAGAGATGGTCTAGGCTAGAGGTGACAAATATTGTCTTGCTCTTTCAATACAAACATATATACATATATGTATATATATATACATACTCATATATGTATTTGTGCATATGTATACACACATATGTACACACACATATACGTATATATATTGGATTCTTCAAACTGCAAGTTTGAAATTTGATTTTCATTTAGGGGGAAAGCTATATATAGTACAAAATTGTTTATAAACATTGCAAAAGGAAGCAAAGTTCATAAGAGGTTTCCTCAAGAACAACTGATGCCAGAGTAATTCCATTTCCTTTTGTGACATTATCACTAGATCAGCAGAGGCAATATGGCCTAGTGAATAAAGAGCTGGCTTCAAAGTCAGGAAGACCTGGGTTCAAGTCCCACTTCCTGTTTCTAATGCATATTGGTTGTCTAGACCTGAACAAGTCATTTAAACTCTGAATGTCCAACTCTTTAACATTGGAAGTCTTATTACAGGTGCTGATGGGAAAAGGGCATTTCTTCATTAGAAGTTACCTACACCAATGAAATAACAGGTCTGAACCAAAACCTAAACTAGACTCGGTGGATTTAGGGGTATGCCACTGCATTTCAGCTAAGCATTTGGCAGTATCTCAGTCTATCCTAATGGACATATTAGAGAGATATTGGTCAGGTGATAATGTACTTAGATGGAGTCTACAAATATCTTATAATCCCCCAGAGGGGAAAAAAGGAAGCTCTTTGAAGGTGAGAACTGCCTCACTTTTGAATTTGTATCCCCAATATCTAGCATGGTGCCTGATATAGTAGTCACTTAATAAGGGCTTATTGATTGATTGGATTTTGAATTGGTTGAACTGAATTGGTAGACTCAATATGGGACAACCAATAGTCAACTCTATTGTGGTAACCTGAAGAATTATCTGTTTGACCTTTTTTTTTTCCTAATATTTAATACATCAATGACTTAGAAGAAGGCATTTTTACCAAATGTGTAGATGACCCAAAACTGGAAGGGGAGGTAGCATATATGTATCTTGTAAAGTACTTAGCACAGTGCCTAGCATATAGTATAGACTGTACTGATGCTGCCACCACCGCCACTACCGTCATTCTTATTGTTCACAGGCACGTCAGGCTTCTGAAGACTTCTCACAGCAGAATGGGTGAATGAGAATGATTTGTTACAAGTGCCATGAGGCAGGCACTGTGGAGCACTTAGGGTCGGTCAGACACAGAAGATGCCAAAATCATACACTGCATCCCAGGCTGTCACCAGTCATACTGACTTTTGTCTTGCCACTGGATTTCAATGACTCTGTAAGAGAGAGTGAGGCTGATGACTTGGTACAACTCTGCCTTATTTAAATCCAATTCATGGGCAAGTCAAGACATCACCTGTGATGTCATTAATCCTCTTCAAAAACAAAGGATGAACAATACAACATTATTATTATTATTATTATTAATCTCTCAACTAGCATTTATTAAGCTTCTAGTTTATGCTCAATAATAGAATGAGGCTACAAACATGAAAGAAAGCTATTCCTACTCCGAAGAAGCCTATGTTTTACTAAGGAGATAAGACATGGTCACATAAAAGTAAATGTATGATATAACAGGATGAATACCAATGATTGAGAGGAAGGAATATCATGGGGGGGGGGGGCATCAGGAAGGACTTCTGGAGAAACGTGACAGGCACTTGAGCTGAAACTTATGAGGAACCGGGGGTCCCAAAAGACAGTGGTAAGGAGGAAGAGTATTCCAAGTATGTTGAGATGGACTATTGGATGGCTGAGTCAGGATCTGAAAAGATTTTGAATGGCTAGAATAATTGATACATATAAGAAGATGACATTTAACAGGGATGAATTGAAAGATCTATACTTGGGTAGGTAAGTTTAAAGTAAATGGGATTTTAGACTCAGTATAGGCAATGCATCCTGAGTAGGCAAGGGAAGGTGGTTAACTGCCAATTTTTAAAACCCTGCAAATTATACTTCTTTCTCCCTCCCTTCTTTCTTTTCTTTCCCCTCTCTTTCTCTTTCTTCCCCACATTCCTACCCCTTAGCATTCCCAGAATCTCTTCTAGAAAGGATGACTGTCATCTATCCACATCTTACGGATATTTCTCTGTTGTTTTCTTCCAGATTATCTCATTACTCAGCCTATGAGAAGTGGTTGGATGGATATGTTCTTGACAAACATCTTTGACAAGATAACTCTGTCAAATGGAAGAAGTTGAGCCTCGAGTTAAGGCAACATTGCTTTCTTCTGGAGGATTGCTCATCAAGCCTCATGCTTATGAACTCAAGCTTGTTGGGCTAATTATAAATTATCACAGTAATCAGAGAAGAAAGCTCAAGGATATATTCCCTTAATTGGCAGAATAGGGAATTTGTAAACCATTGAAAAGTTGAAGGGGCACTAGGAAAACATTTAGAATTAATCTGGGCTCATGGGCTCAGTACATGCTGACTTGAGTTTTGTTTAGCTGATCTCTGTGAACAGAAATGTACTTTGTGCAAAAAATATCATCACTATTGGATAAATTCATTCATAATTCATGAATGGATAGATGATGGGTGAATGGTTGAACAAATGAATTTCCTAAGTTAAGAACATATTTACTACTATGAACATAATATTGCCAGAAAACAACAAAATGCCGTGGCCAATATGATAGAGATAATTCATAATTCTGCCACTAGGTGGCAATATACCTTCATGATAAAGGAAAGCTCTGCCAGTCCTAGTGTCTGTTATTGTGAAAGTATTTTAAAGACTGGGGGGTGGGTTAGGGGGGTCTTAGTTTTCTTTTTTGTTTTGTTTTTTGTTAATACATATTAAAGGGGACCTTTCAATCAGTTATTCTGATGTCTGCAAATTCCAAGATGTATTGTAGACCAAATATTCAATCTCTGTCTTCTGTTATCAGTGCTCTGATATCAGATGGATAAAACTTATTTTTAAGAATTTAAAACAAAGGTTTAAAACCTAAATAAAATTTTACTTTACTTGTTTTGAAATAATGTTTCATTCATTTATTCTTGTATTCATTTACTTATTTATTTGTCTATGTTCTTGTGTGTTTACATCATAGTCTTTTTTTCTGAAATGCCCTCTAGTCTCTACTGGTGCTTGACAAAGCCACAGCATTTAATAGGGTATGTAACATATGACCTTTGTTCCCCCATGGCTCCACTGGGAAGGTAGAAATATTTCATTATCTCTTCTCCAAGACCAAGATGGATTATTTCCATTAAGCTGAGCTCAGATGCCTTTTTGTGATGCTGTTTCCATTTACATCCTATCTTTTGCAAACTGGTATGTTGTTTGATTGTTTTTCAGTCTCATCTAAGTCTTCATGACCACATTCGGGGTACTCTCGATAAAGATACTGGAGTGGTTTTCCATTTCCTTCTCTAGCTCATTTTACAGATGAGGAAACTAAGGCAAACAGGATTAAATGATTTGCCCAGGGTCACACAGTGAGTATCTGAGGCCAGATTTGAACTCAAGAAGAGAAGTCTTTCTGATTCTCTAACCATACACAACCTATTATCCATTCTTCTTTAGTTGTTTATGAGTACACAATAACATCTTCCAGTAGAAGAAAATAAATGTTGATTGTACATACAAGTAAATCTTGAGGGAGGAGAAGAGAATTCATTGTGCTAGGTGCTAGGGCGATACAAAATTTAGGTAAGACATAGGTGTTGGTTGCTATCCTCATAGAACTTGCAATTTAGGGAAAACTAACAACAGTAACAATTCACATTTTCTGCTTTAAGATTTACCAGGAACTTCAAAGACCTTCTGTGAGGTGGAAAGTGTAAATATATCATTCTCATTTTACAAAGGAGGAAACTGAGGTTCTGAGACCTAAAGTGACTCAGATAACTGCCATCTGGTACAGAGATCTAGTAGAGAGACTGACATACTGTATTAAGCACTGAATAATTGTTTATTGATTGAATGATTTATTGATTGATACAAGCATGTTTGAAACAATTGATAACAAGTATGTTTTGTAAGTCTTTAACAAGAAAAAAATAATTAATTTTTAATATGTTGTGCTTTTGAAACCTTACCTATACAATTTTTTTAAATGTCCTTCTAGTGTCGTATTTATGTCAAAATCTCGTAGGTCAAGTTAGCCAATAAAGGTTACCTCTAGGACTTCATCATGGCATTCATGGCCCTCGACCCTGGATTTTCATAGGCTGTGCCTGAGGAGCATAAGCTCTAACAATTTCTATCAAGCTACAAAGGCTTCAAGTTTACACACAGAGTCAATTTGTATGTCTGTTGTCTGATGCTCAAGAGAGCTAAACGTTTTAAACAGCTCATTACCAAAAGGCTGTTTTATAAATAGTTATATTGGCCAAAGAAACTCATAAAGACCATCTCTCAAAGTGTAGAAAAGGGGTCAATAGAGGGAGTTCCCATTTAGATGAGAAAGTAGGCGTGTCATTCCATTAATTACTGTCTTCTCAATAGTCTTAGTTGTTGTTGTTATTTATTACACATGTGTGTGTTTGCTGATATGTGATATATATATATATATATGCATTATCAGTGATCTTTTCCATTATTTAGTAATCTCTCCCTCATTCCCTCATGCTTTTAGAGACAATGCTATATAATGGTTAGAGAGCTGACCTCAGACCCAGGAAGACCTGTATTCAAGTCTGTACCTCTAACATAGACCAGGGCAAGTCATTTAACCTTATAACCCTAGATAACTCTCTTAAGACTTTAAATTGCCAGGTTTGGTGGGTCAGGCCTTTAATCCCTATTAGTAGAGGAAACTGAGGATGACGGATTGTTTGAATTCAGGAGTATTGTATTAGGGTGAAAACCTACCAAATGCCCCCATTCACTCCAGCATTGATAGGGTAAGTCCCTAGGATAGAGAGTCACCAAGAGGAGGAGGAAGTAGGTCCATGTCAGAAACGTAAAACAATTTAAAGCTTCTGAACCCAATGAACTGCTCTTGTCCTTCCAGGCCAGGTGAGATAGGGAGAGCTAGTCTTAAAAAATAAAAAAATACTTCAAGCTGAAGAGAAGGTTCTGGCCTCCACTGGTAGACTGAATTCCCTCAACTGGGAGTTGTCTTTACCATTCATTTTAATTATGAAAGGTGATTCCTAATATTCTACACATCAAGAAAACTCAGATTTTTTTGTTTGAGCCTTTATTTTTTCCCTCCAGTAGAATACTTAATTCACAGAATCAGCCACTTATGGGAGATATTGTGGTACAATGGAAAGAACCCTGGCTGTGCAGGCAGAGAACATTATAGGGTCAAATCTCCTTTATGAGGAATTTTAAAATCATTAAAATCACAGGTTCTTATTTCTCATTGAGATATCTTAAAAACTGATTTCTAAGGGTTTTTTTTTTCATTCACTCAACTGAAATAGTTTTTTCTCTGTTTTTGGTTGGAATGCCCTCATACTTCCTTTCATTTTAATATCTTAATTGATAACTTTTGTTTTTACATCACCTTCATTTCCCAAAATATCCTTCCCTCCTCTCCCCACTGAGAGAGAAATCCCTTGTAATAAACAATTAAAAAAAGAAAGAGGATAGAAAGAAAACAGTTCGGCAAAATTACTCAACACATTAACCTCATTTTTATTGCCTAAAGCACCATTTCCAGTTATATATGTATATACCATGATACAGATATATATAATATGATGTGCATATAACATGATATATGTATATACGTAATATGTGTGTATATGATGTGCATAATACATGTACATATGTTGATATGCACAAGTATATGTGTTTATGTGTATATACACACATAGTTATATGCATATATATCCGTCAATATATGCACATATGTGTGTATACACATACACATATGTATACATATATACATGTGTGTATATGTATTTGTGTGTATGTGTGCGTGTATGTATAAATAGGCGTGTGTATATGTGTGCATGTGTATATATATGTGTGTATATCTATATCTATATCTATATATACATACATATATGCAAAATGATATACTGGGGGGGTTAGATACAAGCATGGGGATCCCACGATCTTTGACTAATTGACTATAACACTATAAAAATGATGGAAAATCTGTTCCATTTCACATGTTTTTGTTCCCTTCCTCCCATTTCATCTATCAATTCTCTTGTGAAGCTCTAGCTTGAAGGGGTCTCATACCACACTTTTTACAGGCTTATTTTCCCCTTCACTGCTTTTCTCTGTTACATGAAGAAATGACACCATCATCTTCCTTCATCCTCCTCCTTCCTGCATCTGACTGTCAATAAATCATAGGAACATAGAGATTCAGAGCCACAGAGGGGTCTCACAGGTCATCCTAGGAGAAACTACTCATTTTAAGGAAGAAGAAAAGGATGGCCAGGGAGGACAGATGACTGGCCCCAAGTTGAAACAGTAAGTGTCGGAGAGGAGAACTGAACCTATGTACTCTGCCTTCAGAGCTAGCATTCTTTGCACTGTACCACAATACCTCCCATAAGTGTCTAACTCTGTGAACTGAGGATTCTACTGGAGAAAAAAAAAGACTCAAAGAAAAATCTAAGAGTTCTGTTCATGTGACTAGAATACTAGGATCCACCTTTTTTAATCAATCAACCAACACACTTTTATTAAGTATCTACCCTAGTCCAAGCACTGTGCTAGGTTCTAGAGATACAGAAGCCAAAATGCTTTTGAGTCATTGCTTTTGAGAAATTGACATTCAATTGGGGAAGATGGCTTGTACATAAATATGTATAGGCAAAATACAAGGCAGGTTTATTTGTATGGAGAAGAGCACCAGTGGCAGGCAAGGTACAAAAGATAGAAGATATCTCTTAGACAGGGTTGTGAAGGAAACAATGCAGAAGTGAGATGGGTGAGCATTGCAGACATAGAGCAGAAAGACTAAAATTATAATACCATTTCTCTCCAGTGGTAAACTCTATTTTCCTGCTGGACCAAAATAAATGCCAATAAACAACCCCAAACTAGTCTGGGCACTCCATCAGATGAGACAAAAAAAGAATGGAATGAATATGAGCCAGACCTTAAAATATTCCATGCATATCCACAACTCAAAGCGTGCTTATTGTCTTGATCATTACATAAATTAATATTTAATTCTCTTTGCATTAGGGCATCAAGTATGACTTTTAAGTGCTTATTAATATTTATCCACCTAATTAACCTTTCTTTATGATATGTATGTGCTAAGAAAAAAATGAATTTGAAGAAGTTAATTGTTATTCTTTGAGTAATTAATGGCATGATGGGAAACTTTGCCAAATAGGTTTCTCAAATACATTAAGCCTTGGCCTAAAGATTGCCCTGCTTGAGACCATATTTCTTTAAGGCTATTAAATTCATGGCCAGAGGGCTTTCTAGTAGTTGAAGAAAGAAAAGGTGACACCTAGTGGCTGACTAGGTTATTTTCTGTCTCAAATAACATTCTAAATTTTAAAAAAATTGATTCTTGTTACAGTCAGGCTGAAAGGTTCGAATTTCAGGAAAATCAGTGACTTGTAACGATGGCAGACTTCCAGTAATATATTCTCTAACATTTTAGAGTTCTCATCTTTTTCTATAGTCACTGTGGCTATCACTAGATACCTATGGGAGTAGCCAAAGACTTCCCAATTTTACTGAGATCATTTCAAAAAGGCATCATATAAGCAGAGATCCTTAACTTTTTGTTGGTGTCCTGGACTGTTCTGGCCATCTGGTAAAGCTTGTGGACCTTTTCTCAGAATGATATTTTAAATACATCAACTAAAATACATAAGATTACAAAGGAAACAACAGTAAAATATAATCATCAAGATATTAAAAAAAATCATAGATCCTTGAGTGTTTAAGAACCATTGATTGAAAGGAAAGGCAGAATGGTACAATAGATAAAGAGGAAGCTTTGAACTCAAGGGACCAAGGTTCTAGGGCACGTTGGCTTTGTGACTCTTGGTAAGCCATTTAACTTTTATTATAAATTTTTCCATATGAGATGATGAAATTAAATGAAGATAAGTCCTACAGATAAAAAACTATATCCATCATCTTCTATGCTAAGAAATGTGCTGTCACTAAAAATAAAAATTAAGACTAGCTCTTTTAAAAGACTCAAAATATATTTATGTCTGAAGAGACAGCTAGGTGATGCATTTGACCTCAGACAATTTACTATGTGAGTGACCCTATGAAAGTCACTTAGCCTCAGTTCTCTCACCTGTAAAATAGCTATAATAATAGCACCTACCTCCAAGAACTGTTGTGAAGATCAAAGAAGATGTTTTTAAAGCACTTTCCAAATCTTAAAATGCTATATAAATGCTAGCTATTATTACATCCTTTCTAGCAATGAAATGGGTAGCATGTTGGGCCTTGAGTCAGAAAACCTGAATTCAAGTCCAAATTCAGACATTTATTAGCTATTTGAGCCTGGACAAGTCACTTAATCATTGTCTGTCTCAGTTTCCCCAACTTTAAAATGGGGATTATGATACAGCCTCCTTCCCAGAGTTGTTTGAAGGATCAAATGAGATAACACTGTAAAGCACTTAGCACAGTGACTGGTCCATAGTAACCACTTAAAGTATTTATTTTCTTTCTTTTTATCATCCTAGGATCATAGTTGTAAAGCTGGAAAGGACCTTTGAGGTCATATAGACTAATCTCCTTTTCAGATGAGGAAACTGAATTCCTGGAAGGTATCCTCCCCAAAGTCACATGTATTTAGTAAGAAGTATCCAAGGATCTCAGAAAGTTTGGGAAATGCAGACCTGGAGAAATAAAGTCTTTTATTTGTGATAAATACAGAAAATGATACTAGATCCACTGACTCCAGCCCATGTTTCTGACAACAGGGCAGCAGATGGTCCGCTATGGCGTACAGCTCCCCTCTAATCTTAAAGGCATTGGTTAAAGAGGAAAAAGGCAAAGGAAAAAGAACAGTGTCAAGACAAAGCAAAAAGAAGACTGAGGAAGAATGAAAAAGAAATGTCAGTCAAAATGAGAGTCAAAAGATTGTATGAAGGTGCATGTGGGGAGCAGAGGTACCATAGTGGATAGATACCAGTCAGCTTAATGACATATCCATGACATTGGTTGCTTGGAACTCTTATCACACATTCCCATGTTACATTACTCAAGCTTAGCATATTATACATACATATATATATGTATGTATAAATCCTTCTTTCTCCTCTCCCCAACTGTGTTTTGAGAATGGATATATAACCTTGCAAAGAAGGGCAAAATGAGAAATGTTTTTCTATTGTTCCCATTTCCTTTTTTCACAGAGCAATAGATAGTGTGATGGTTAATGAGCTCTGAACAATGATTTATGTAATGCATAATGAATTTCAACACTCAGAATATTCCAAGTACTATTTCAGGCTATCATTATTCGACACTCTTAACAGTCCCAAACCAACCAATCCAAAGCAATGTGGCAGCTTTACTTATTTTTATTTTTTATAAGCAATTTATCATGAACCTCAAAGACCAAATATGCAAAGGACTTGTGGTTTTCTCAGCCTAGGAAATTCCCCACGTGAGAAAATCCTTCTCCAGAGATAGACTTAAACCCATGTATGACTGAAAAGATTCTAAGATCATCAGATCCCTAGATATAGACCTGAAAGAACACTCAGAGGACATCCATTCCAACCCTCTCATTTTATAGATGAGGAAACTGATCCCCAAGGCAACCAGATGACTACCCCCCCGAGATCATCCAAGTAGTGAGTATCAGAGGCAAGTCATGAGACAAGAAACTATGAGAGTTAAAGGTGCCTTGAAGAGAATCACACTACTCCTCAGTATTAGGGTCTTTATTTCTGACATCAAGCACAGTATTCTATCTCCTTTGCCATGGCTACCCCTAATTTAACAATGACAAAACTGATTAGCCCATGCATTCATAACTATTTACACTTATTTTCACCATGTAGATATCAATCTAACATCAGTTATTTCTTTCTTCTTGGTCCCCTCCCACTGTCTTTTCTCATTCATCATTGTATTTGTGTCTCTCTTATCTTTTTGGATAGCTGCAGCTCATGTACACTGATCCTAAGGCAGCTAGGTGATATAGGAGATAGAGGACTGGGCCTGGAGTCAAGAGGACCTGAATTCAAATCCAACCAAAGAAACTTACTGCCTGTGTGACCCTGGGTAAATCATTTAACCTCTATTTGCTTCAACTGTAAAATGCGGGTGGCAATAGCACCTACATCACAGGGTTGTTGTGAGGATCAGATGATATAATATTTGCAAAATGCTTAGCATAGTGCCTGGCATTTAATGAATTTTTTTTCTTTTATTTTTTTGATTGGACAATGAGGGGGTAAGTGACTTGCCCAGGGTCACACAGCTAGTAAGTGTTATGTGTCAGAGGCAAGCTGTGAACTCAGGTCCTCCTGAATCCAGGGCCGGTGCTCTATCCACTGCACCACCTAGCTGCCCCGATTTTTTTTTCTTTCAGCTACATCTCAGGTAATGAGAGAAATAGTGACTGTGACAAATAAGCTAGTATCACAGATCTGAAAAATCATGGAGAAACCATCAAAAGAAAGGAAAGATGCACAAATGTGGTAAATGACATTTCAACTATCAGTCTATCAGTTTCTCTCCCTAGTAAAATTCTAGAAAGTCACAGTAAAGAAGCAAGTTGTGAGCAAGTAGAAAAGGAAGTGATGTGCCCAGCATTGATGGAAATAAAGAATCCAGTAGTATGACCAGACCCGAAGACTAGTCATTCGTTCAAGCAATCAGTGAACAACTATTAAGTTGCAACTCTGTTCCAGACATCTCATTAGACACTAGGCATGCAAATACAAAAATGAAACAATCCCTACTCACAAGGAGCTAATGTTCTAAAAATGTCATTCATGGGCTGATGCCAACATAGAGGAAGATCTCTGCTGTAGCATCCAAGGTCATTCATTCTTGCCTCTTAGTTGTTCAACATTATCTATCAATGACATGGATTATAGCAATGATGTCAAACTCAAATGGGAGAGCTTCGTATTGACTTAGAATACCACAAATGGACATTATCTATGTTGTATTTTCATATCTTTTGTTGAAACATCTCCCAATCGCATTTTAATCTGGTTGTCTGTATACTTCTTGGAGCAGTAAGTTTGACACCTCTAGATTAAAGTATAGATGGCAGGTTTTTCAAATTAGCAGATAACACAAAGCCAACATGGACATGTACAGATAACATGTTGTATGACTGATTCCAGATCCAAAAACATCTTGACAGATGAGAATGATGGGCTAAAGCTAATAAAAGGAAATTTAATAAGAATAGGAGTAATTGAGTTAAAAAAAAACCTTCAACTTTATAAGTGCAGGATGGGAGAGGCATGGCTAGACTATAGCTCATGTTAAAAAAAAAAAAAGATATGGAAGTTTGAGTGGAATATAAGCCTAATAGCAGTTAGCAGTATGATATGGCAGGCTACATGGGAATGTGATATCCCTGCTATATTGAACTATAATCAGGCCACCTAGGGAGTATTGGGTTCAGTTCTAAGTACCACATTGTAACAAGGGCATTGAGTGTAGCCAGAGGAGAACAACGCAGCATGGTCAAGGAACTGGATACCAGGCCATATGCTGACCATTTGAAGAGAGAGAGAAATTTAGTTTAGAGAAGGTTTAGAGAGAATGTGATAATAATCCTCAATTATTTTGAAGAGTTGTCAATCAGTTAATCAATCTATCAACAAATATATTAAGTGTCTTCTATGTGCCAGGCACTGTCCTAGGTGCTAGGAATACAAAGACAAGAATGAAACATTGCCTGGCCTCTAATGAGCTTGCAACCTGTCATGGAAGAGGGATTAGAGATTTGATTGCATAAAAGTAGAATTAGGCTCTATGAAATCACCAACTTTCCAAGAATTGGAATTATGTAAAAGTGCGAAGAGATGCTTTAGAAGTAGGTAACTATGCCCCTGAGAGGATTTTGCAAAGGGTTGATTAACTAGTTATCAAAGGTGCCATACACTGGGTACAAATTTAACTAGATGATCTCTGAGATGTCATTCAAATTCTGAGACTCCAGAGAATAGAGGGACATTTGGGTTGTCTTTAGAATGCACACAGTAGGTGGAATTTTTTCTCCGCTATTTGGTGGTGACAATGGGATAGTTATACTTTGCATTATTGAGATAGGATAAAAAACCCATTATAAATATTTTGTTCTAGTTTTTTTAAGAATCTAAAAGCCACAAATGTAAAGGAAATACATCTCACAGATGTCTAACACAAATTTATAAAGAAAAAAATGACAGTAAGTCTCATCAAATTGGTAATGCTTTGAGTATCATTCTTTTCTCCATTTTTTTTTTTTACCAAAGCAGGGAAAGTATATCAATTAACTGGCAGAACTGTTGCCAGCACAGGGCAAGCAGGACTTTGTCCCTGGGTGCTGACTTCTGGAAGGAGAGGAGTGGGTTGAAATGGATTACTTCCAGATTATACATTTTCCCCCCTTCGATGACTATAATCCCTCTGCCTCACTTTTCTGGTTCTCTGTTAACCTGTGCTGATTTGTAGAACAACTGTCCTTAGGCTATATATACACCACAGCTTCCTGTTACTGGGTCCACATTCCATCCCAGACCCCATAGGAATGCAAGCTGAACTCTCTGGGAGATGTAGTACCTCCTTTCCCAATATGACTGCACCAACGTTTGGACTGTCCTCTATATAACTGCCATGGTCTCCACTACCTTGACACTACCCTTCCATCCAAATGAATTTCCCCCAGGCAAGAGAATTCCTAGTTATGGCTCTGTTGAGTGGCTTTGTTTGAATAGTGACATTCTATGGAAACTTTTCAGTGAGCTGTGCATTTCAGTCCAAATTTCTTGTATTAAATGTCTGGTCACTTGACTGTCTTCAGACAGTGAGGATTTCCTCTGGTCAAATCATTTGTATCTCCTGGGAGTGCTTTGGCAGGTTTTCAGTCCTTGGGAAATGAGTTGGAAAACATCAGCAAAACTTCAAAGCAATGGCTGGAGGTTATCATTCATTTTATAAAATGATGGTTTCCACCACTTATCAGAACACTGAGTTTTATTTTTTTTTCCTTGTGGAATGGCATTTTTTGAGGGTGTGAAGAGAAGTACTGATGATCCCAACCATCAATGTGGGGAAATTTATAGGACATGGGAAAACTGTTTTCATGCTAAATTTTAGGGGGATGAAAATTGTTTTTCTTAGTTTGTTCTTAGTGTAATTCTTCTTCAGCCTAAGGGATTCATCTGGCTTCATTATAATACTTTGTGCTTGGTTTTTTCATTGTCATTCAGCCCAATCCCAACAAATATATCTATTTGGCCATATATTAATGCATTTTGACTTACTCAGCTGTATCTTCCTCAGGACTGTTAATTTCTTGAACTGCATCTTCCCCTGAATTCTAGAAACTCCCCTTAAGTCCTACATGGGGATTTTTTGATTGCCACCCAGTACCCAGTACTTCCTTCCACCAAAACTAACTTGTTTTTGTCTATTGTGTTTCATGTCTACATGTTTCATGTCTACTTATATGTATACTTATTGTTCCCCCCCATTTGAATGTATGCTTTTTGAAGTTTTCTTCTTTTCTTTCCTTCCTTCCTCTGTCTCTGTCTCCCACTTCCTCCTCTCCCTGACTCTGCCCTTCCCCTCTTCCCCCTCTTTTCCTCTCCTTCTCTCTCTCTCTCTCTGTCTCTCTCTCTCTCTCTCACACACACACACACACACACACACACACACTCACACACACACAAGTATATATATATATATATGTGTATGTATTTAATACATATAATATATATTCCCCCTCCCTCCATCTCTCTCTCTTGTTTCCTTGCTTGCTTAATTTACCCAAGGACAAGTATAGAACTTGACACACATGATAGGTGTCTAATACATGTTTGCTGATTTATTGAATAAAAGAATGGCTTACATTTTTCTAGACCCTAACAATTACAAAGCACTTTGCTCACAAAACTCTTTGAAGTGTGCAGTGCAAATGTTACTATTATTCCTATTTTGTAGGTAAGAAAACTGAGATTCAGAAAAGACTGATGGTTAGCTCATTTGTTTCTGTGCTGCTAGAAGAATGCAGATGTCACCAGTTTTGGTACCCTGGTATAAAGCCCTGGTTACACAGTCCTAGCTATTTGGTAGCTCTGAAGAAAGGTGTTGTTGTTCAATCATTTCAGTAATGTTCTTCATGACACCATATGGGGCTTTCTTGGCAAGGATACTGGAGAAGTTTGCCATTTCCTTCTCCAGCTCATTTTATAGATGAGTAAACTGAGGCAAACATGGTTAAATGACTTGCCCAAGGTTACACAGCTAGTATGTATCTGCAGCAGGTGTTAAACTCAGGTCTTCCTGACTCCAAGCCTAGCACCCTATTCACTGAGTCACCTCCTGAAGGAAGGTTGCCCTATGTTATTCCTCTGTTATAATGGTTTCTATAAAATACCATATAACTAAGATGTTAACATTGTGCTCCATATGCCACAGAATCTATCATCTTACTGATGTGGGTATTCTTTCTAATAATGCAGAACACAACCTGTTTATTCTAACTCATCGTGTGCCTACCAAGAAGTCAGTACCTGGACAGAGAATCTGAGTTTAGAAACAAGTTATCCTTACAAGGCCCCCCCCTTATCTATATAGATGAATTCTCTCTGCTCAGGCTTAAAAGGGCTAAGGGAGATGGAGATAAGCAGAAGTGCTGCCTTTCTTCATGAATTGCATCCATGGAGCAATGGGAAAAGAAGGATTGATTTGGAGATGGAAAACCCAAGTTCAAACTCTTGATTTACCACCTACTATCTGTGGGAATTTAAGGAAAATCATTCACCATCTCGGGATCCCAATTTCCTTAACTATAAAATGAGAAGATTGGACTAAATGACCTCTGAGATTCCTTAGAATTCTAAATCTATGATCCCATGATAGTCTGGGCAATAGGCATTCTTCAAGGTATCAGAATTAAGAAATAAACAAGTATTAATTAAAGGAATGACTCCATGCTAGGCACTGGGTCTCTGCCCTCAAGGAGCTTATATTCTACACAATCGGTACATATAAGGGAGTTCACAAAGGGAGTAGATGGCAGGCAACCTTAGCAGAGGGACCTCAGGACCAAAGAGGATCTCACAGAAGGTGGTGTTTGAAATAAGTCTTGAAAGAAGCCTAGAGATTCTAAGAGGAGTGAGGAAGAAGTATGTTCTAGGAATGAGGGAAAGCCAGAGCAAAGACACAAAGATAGAGGGAGAAGCATCACGAGTTAGGAATATCCCGGGAGAAGAAAAATGAGCATGGCAATATAGCTGGATTGTAGAAAGGATGAAAGGAAGGAAGTATAAGAAGATATGAAAAGTAGGGAAAAGCGAGGTTATAAAGAACTGTAAATGCTAAGCAAAGGACTTTTTGTTTGCTCCTAGAAGTAATAGGGAATCGTTGGATTTATTGAGTATTGGCTTGACGTGGTCAGACCCACACTTTAGGAAAATCACTTTGCAGCTATGGTTTGAAGTGATTAAATAACAATTATACAAAGAATCTTACACAACGCTGAAACATGCCCAGATGCGAATTCCAATGCCAAAGCATGGAAACTGGGTGACATGAAGATAGAGGAAAAAAATCATTTTTAGGAGAGGAACACGCTTGAAAAGATAGAGTTGGGTAAAGAAGCTAATAAAATAACAGGAATGATTCCGAGAACTAATACCCTAGAATCAAAGGAGGGTAGCAATCTAAAATAGCAATTTTCTTTGTATTTGCCAAGCAGATCTGATATACAAAAGTGAGATGGTTTCTAAGGTACTTATGTTAGATTATTTTGCCTGAGGGAAATATTCTGAAATTTATAGATGAAAAAGAGAAATTGAAAAGTGTCTAGGAGGATGAGTGATTAAGGAAACTGCTCATTATCTAAGGCACCCAGAAGAGAGCTAGAAAACAAACAGAGAAACAGAATTGTTGCCAAGACCTTCTTGTGCATGCTGCCTCTTCTGGTCAGCTCCCGATAGCTCAGGAGAGTTCAAGATAAAGAAGTAATAAAAACTGAAGGGAAATAAGGTCTGTCAACAGGAGTGAGATTCTGTAACATGGCAATCTAATGCTGAAACAGCTGTATACCCTTCAGGCTTAGCCATTTTACAATTGTCATTTTCCTGAAGTTTGAATGTTCCTTGCAGCCCCTCTGAACTCCATGCCCCTCCTGCTTTTTAATCCTATTAACCCATTATAGCCTGGAGCCCCCATACTGGGACAGAGCCAACCCCTGAATAAATCACTCAGCAGCAGCTCCATAAATATCAGGCCTCTGGAATGTGTAAAGACAAGAGAGCAGCTGTATCTAGCTGGCTGCCCATCCTTGTCGCTTCTCATTCTTTTTTTTTCTTTTGTATCTCCAAGGCAAGGGCTAAGTTTATCTAATGCAAATCAATTCATCAAGGTTTTATTAAGTGCCTACTATATTCCAGGAACTATACTAAGTGCCAGGGATTCAAATAAAGGCAAAAGACAGTTCCTGACCACAATGAGCTCACAGACAACATTCAAGCAATTACGTGAGCATATGATGTATACACCATAAATTGGAGCTCATGAACAGAGAGAAAAGATTAGCATTAATAGTAATCAGGAAAGGTTTTTTGTTGTTGTTTTGTTTTGGTTTTTGTGGAAGGTAGGAATTTTAGCTGGTATTTGAAGGAAGCCTGGGAAGCCAGGAGGCAGAGATGCAGAGGGAGAGAATTCCAGGGATGAGGGACAGCCAATGAAAACGCACCAAGGTAGGAGGCGGAGTGTTGAATGCCAGAAAGAGAAAGATCAATGACATTGAAAAGCAACATTCTCTCCTAGTGACTAGAGGAAGAAAACACCCTTCTTTGGTTCCTTCAGGGGTGCTGACTGATTTAATATCTGACCATTCAGAAGAAGCCAGATTCCCAGTTGCTTGCCAAAGGAGTTTAAAAAAATGGCTTCTACGTGTGTTGAAAAGCTGGTTCTGAAACATCCTAAGAGATCCTGAGAGTACTTTTGCAGAATTAAAATCTATTCAGTAAACAAAGATGCAGTGTGCTATAGTGGTGAGAGATGTGCTCAGAGCCAGAAAAGACTGGGTTTAATTGACTGTATGGCCCTGGGCAAGTCACTGAACCCATCAATGCTCAGGGAACTCTAAGATGAGTGGGGGGAGGAGGTTTGGTAAGGGGTTCCCTCCCCTTCCCCCCAGTTTTCTGCACCAGTGAAATCACAGATCCATGAATTATCTTTCTATATAAGTTGACAAACATTAACTATCTACAAGGTGCACTGTACTGTGATCCGTACTAGAGATACAAGGACCAAAAAATAATAATAATAATAATAATTATGATGATGATGATGATGATGATGATGAGTTTATATGTCAGAGTAGGGGTGAAGGTGGGGAGGAGAAAGAACATATAAACAGATAAGTAAAAATAAGATAATTTAAGAAATGAAAAAGGAAGGAGAATAGGTGATTAGGGAGAGTATGGAAATGGAGCTCCCGAGCTAAGCCTTAAAAGAAGGTAGTTCTAAGTAGAGGTGAGGAAGAAGGGCATCTAAGCTTGTGAGACAAATCTGCAAAGATTTGGAGGCAGGAGATGGAATCCTGGATATTCATGAAACCCCTACATTTGTCCATTCACCTAAATAGTTTCTTGGGAACCCTATGGCCTAACATCTACTGTTGTTGTTGTTCAATCGTGTCTGACTCTCCATGACCCCATTTGGGATTTTCTAGGCAAAGGTACTGGAGTGGTTTGCGATGTCCTTCTCCAGCTCATTTTACAGATGAGGAAACTGAAGCAAACTGGGTTAAATGACTTGTCCAGGGTCATGCAGCTAGTAAGTGTCTGAGGCCAGATTTGAACTCACAAAGATGAGTCTTCTTGACTCCAGACCCAGCACTTTATCCACTGTACCACTTAGGTCCCCTGTCCAATGTCTATGCTCAGTCATTAAATTCACGTAGGCAAAAGGAAAATCTTTTTTTTTCTATGGAAATTCATGGAGTTACATATAAAGTTCAGCATAAGTGCCAATTGTTTTTAAAACTCAATATTTCTGTGAAATGGTGGAACAGGAAATTACTGATGTAAAATTATGTTTAAAAGTCTGAAATTTTAAAATTACCACTTTTTCTTCTATTTAACTTTTTTTTTCCTCTTCAGATATAGTTCTATCCCTACACTGGGAATTCAAAAATGGGAATGAAAGGTTTGGGGAATCAGTTTAGAATTTGTGTGAGGGTTTTTGTTTTGTTTTTATTTACTTATTTGTTTTTATATGGCTCTACTGAGGAATGAATGCACCAGCAATATTTCTTCCTGCAAATACCTCTCTGCCCAAATACACTAGCCTTGAATAATCTGGGGAGGAAAATATTCTATTCTAAACCATAATAGATTCACTTTTCCTAAAACAGAAATCTTGTTCCTCATACTTATCTGTGTGATCTTGAAGAAGTCATTTAAACTCTGGACTCACTAGCAAAATTAAGGGGCTGGACTATATGACCTATGAGTTCTCTTTCTAGACCTGCCATCCTAAAATCATAGTCTTACATTATCACCAGTGTCAGCAAAGTGTAATCTCCCCTTTCTTAAACTATCTTGTTTTTACTCATCTGTTTCTGTGCTATATCCTTCACTGTAGGACTGTTCACCTTGATGTCTTTGTATCTCTGGTATCAATCCAGTACAATTTATACAGTAGTCACCTAGGATCTTAGACCTTGGACATGGAAAGGGACTTTGGAGGCCATCACTATTATAGCACTGTGCATGATCTTTACGAGTGTCTAAACTCATCAGTGGCGTCTAATACAAGAATGGAACAAGCTACAGAATTCCTATAGCTTGAAGACAAGACAGACACAACTTCCCATAGCCTCACGACAACAACTCCCATGCTGACCTTACTGTCTTCTTACCCAAGGACGCGTGTGCATGTACACACACACACACACACACACACACACACACACCACAATTGCAGTCCATCATGTAATGTCTTCCATAGACCATTCCATCACACATTTTACCCAAACCAATCAGGGTGCTTTTGTTTGTGTCCTCGAATTCTAGAACAAAGCACGCTCTTACCCAAGGCATAGATATTAGCAACTGAATTGAAATCAGATGAACAGGAGACCTTTCCAAAATCAAAGTGATTTACTCTTCTGAAGAAGCTAGCTGTCTCTCCAATTAAAGTATCAATGAGAGGTTAGAAAGGCTGCAGCTGCGTAATATTTAATGTCTAAAGTATTTTTGCAATGTTTTCCTAATAACTTTCAATAAGAATGGTATTTAATGTCATTCCTTTGGGACAACAGGTAATGATCAACCAATTATTCAGTAGTTTGGCATTAAATATGTTTTTTAATGTATGATAGAAGTAAATATTATCATTCCAGTTCAACAGCAAATGAGCCACCTTTTTGAAACATGAAATTCATACGTATATTATGTACATATATGCATTACATTCATATTACGAATTTTTCCCTTTATAAAGTTTATGTCTCAGATTAGTCTAATTTGGATATTTTATGACAATATTAGTATTAAGAAAGTACAAAAATAAACCCACTGTCTAGTTATGTTGATATGTAGAGGCATCTAACAGTATCTCTTTCTGAGTTGTTGCCAAAATATATTTTAATGATATTTAAAGTACATCAAAGCTGGCTTGCATATCATGAAATCTAACTGGCACATGCAGAAATAACTCCAATTTCCATGAAAATTTGATTCATATGTGCCCCAATTACCACATGTATTTTCTTCTGCCAGACCAATTCCTTCTATTCCATGCCTTTGACTTCTCTGTCTGGAGACTCTCCTAGTCCTTATTTAAACACCCTTCTTGGAGATGTTTCTCTGGAAGCCATCCCATACTGGGAACTCACACACAGTCTTCTGAGAAATGTAGTCCTGGTACTTTTTCCCTAATAAGAGGCCCTTTGAGACCCTGGACTTGTGGAAAATTAAAATCTCCATGCCCTATAACCCCTATGTTAAAATGGCCCAACAGCTACATATTAGGTTTATTAGCAAAATATGTAGGTCCATAGTTTTGCCTCCAAATACCTATTAGAGAGAGGTTTTTTCCAAAATATTTTTGAGTTAATAACATAGAACATTCATCCATTTCTTTACTCACATTTAGTTAACATAGTACAACGGATTTAGGGTTATCAGAAGTCATCGTTCTACAGATGAGGAAACTGAGGCTGAAAAAGGTAAAGTGATGTAGCCAGGTTCACACAGTTAGCAAGCATGTGAAGCAGGAGATGAAATCAGGTCTTCATGACTCCAAGACTAGTACTCTTTCCATTATGCCACCTACACCATCTGTTAAAGTCAATCTTAGCACCATGATTATACCTGCTGCTCTAATCTACAACATCCTAAATGGTGTAAGTATGATCCCATGGTTTCATCATTGTTGGGGAACATCACTCATTTGCTCCTTTCATCTGTCAGCTCTTGTTGATTTCGTACATGGAACAATTTTAGGGTCAATTGACTTCTTCTAAAATACTAAAATAAAACCTTTGGTCTTCACAAAGGATCCCCCCCCTAAATTGAGCTGTAAGTTAGATCTGGGCTGTTGTTGTTTATTTGCTATTAATGGTGGTGGTAGGGTTTTGTCTTTCAAACTCACAACTTATATTGAAAGGTAGGTTATGAAATTGACCTACCCTCCTCTCGCCACTCTTTCCCTTGATACGGTACATCACAAAAAAAAAAAAAAGAAGAAGAAGCCTTTTAGCTGGAATCTTCTGTAGTCCCAATATCACAATGGGGTTTTAATTTCCAATAACAGTCACACACATCAAAACATTGAAAAGAATTTTTATTTCACTTATTACCAACCTAATAGATTACTCAAAGGGTCCTAATTCTGTTCTAAGGCTTCCAAAAATTAATATTTCTACAAATGGTCATTTCCACACTGATGGCTACACAAGATAAAACAGTAAGAACAGAATGAGGTCAAGGGACAACAGAAACACAACTGCCAGAAGCTACTCAATGAATATTTATATATGGAATCACATTCTACACAATAGGCTCAACAAAGCTAAGATCATTCATCCAGGAGGGTGTTTTCTGTGGGAACAGAGATTAATCAGCGACAACCCATGAACAGAACTAACATGTTCAGTGGGGTGGTAAGAGGCACGCACACATTCTCGAGAGCTCGAAAGTGAGAGACAGAGAGAGAGAAAAGGGAGATGGAAAGGGAGAAAAGGAAAAAGAAGGGAGAAGATGAAAGGAGAAGGGGAGAAAGGGAGAAATAAAGAGAGGAGAGAAGAGGAAAAGAAAGAAGGAAATGTGGGTCATTTTCCAAAATCATTTCTGCAACTGTTTTGTTACTTCAACTCACTATAATGATACCACAATGAACATACAAATATGTATATATACCCATATAAATGTATGCATGAATATATAAATGAGTATAAGATATATACATATAAATATATACATGTAAATACGCACATATAAATATAATATCTAAATATAAATGTGTCATAAATATATTTAGATATATGTTATAAATATATCTGGGGTTATACATGCTTAAATATGTGTTATAAATACATTTGTGGTTATAAATGTATGGTATATATACATGTATGTCATGACCATATATATGACCATTATAAATATATTTCTGAATATATGTTCTCATATATTTAAATATAAACATATGCTATATTTATATAAATATATATTCATATCCTGTGGATCCATCTTCTGTGAGATGAACCTTATTATTATTATTTTGGTTTATATTATTATATTTTGTTATATTATTTAGTATATTATATTATATTTTTCTTATACATATTATATGTTTAGTTATGTTGAACCTCATTATTAGTATATTTACACTATATTATACATACGCTATGTTATGTTATGCTATGTTATGTTGTTTTTTTGGTTTTGTTTGGTTTTGTTTTATTTTTTTGCCCTGTGTGCCTTTGGGTAAGTCTTTACTTTTCTGAGTCTAAGTTTACTCATGTGGAAAATGAAGATTCAACTAGCTAGCCTCTGAGTTCTCTTCCAGCTGGAGAGCTTTGCTCCTATGATTGTGTATCGATGCTATGGTGCTCTTAAGTCCAAAATTTGTGACGCTTTGAACACGTAGTACAGTGAAAAAAGGGTCCTGCGTTTGAAGCCATATGACCTGAATTCAAATCCCAACTCTAGCACTTTCTTAAGGGTTCTCAGACAATCTACTGTGGATCCCAGAATCCTCATCCATAAAATAAAGGGGGTGGGCAAGACGACCCCTAAGGTCCCTTTGACCTCTAAATCTACAATGATATGAATTCCAACAGCTTGGACTGTGTCTCCTTTCCCTTTGTCTTTTATTCTACATTCTCCCGCCTTCCATTCAGTTGAAGCTGCTTTATATTATCTTTTGCCTCCGTATAGTCTTTTGTTTTATACACCATCTCTTCCATCTGTCTCGATCAGGCTGGTCCTGCTGACTGAGGCATTACAGGATACGATACCATTAGATCTGGGACCCGCTAACCAGCTGTGGGTGGGGCGAAGGTCAGGGACTGGGGCTGATCTATAGTGAAGTAGTCAGCAATGAGGCGCTCACCACGGAGATGGAAGGAGCTAGAGGCAAAGGTCATCTATAGAATGTAGTCAATGATCAACAGCAAATTATTAAAATATCATCCAGAAAGGGTCAGAGGTAAAGACTGAGTGTGTATTATTTAGGCAAAGTGGCCCCAGTACTAGAAACTGGAGACAGAAGCTCAGTCAAACACCAAAGAAAAAGTCACCAGAACTCTGAACAATGATGGTGAAGGAGCAGTCCGAGCAAAACTGAGATTTCTTTTACTTAGTAACCTGGGAATGGCTGCAGGGTTTGGGGTGCTAGTATGTGTGGCAAATGCTAGCCATCCAATATCTTTGGTGGGTCAGGGCAGGATGAAATTTTGACTGTATAATCATGAATTATCCCAATGTCAAGAAAATGGTGAGAGGTATTTAGAGACTTGTGTGGCTACATGGAGAGCTCTCTGCTAAGCTCAGATTTTAATTGTTGCATATAAAAGGTGGAAGGGAGGTGTTAGTGACACCTTAAACTTATCATATATTATGCTGAAAAAAAACAAATTTTTTTCACTGTTGTTCAGTTGTGTTTGACAAAGTCCATGGGGTTTTCTTGGAAATGATTCTGGAGGGGTTTACCATTTCTTTCTTCAGTGTGTCCCCATTTTACAGATGAGAAACTGAAGCAAATAGGGGTTAAATGACCTGCTCAGGATCACACTGCTAGTAAATGAGGCTGGATTTCAACTCAGATCTGCCTGACTCCAGGTCCACCACCTAGCTGCTCTTGGGAAAATATATACCGGTGTGGAAATTCATGAACTTGAGGGTGGGTGGGAAGAAGGATTTGGGTACAGATGAATGAGAAGGAAAATTGATATTATTACATGGGCAGACTATAACATGTTTGGCCAGATAGAAGAAATGGATGATGAATTCCTAACTTTTGACGAATTGAGTTGGCACCCAGTAGTGCATGTTGCAACCAATTTCCATCTCTTTATCCTTTGTAATTCTGGTCCAGGTTCATCTGTAGGCATAAAGATATCATCCAACATGCTGGAATTGTTTTGATGGTTCTTTGGTATGGATACCAGAGCAGCATTCAGGCTTCACAACCTCTCTCTGCATGACAAGTCCTTTTCCAATCACATATACCCTTGATTTTGCCTTTTGTCACATTTTTAGAATGTCACCATTTTGTAAAATGTTGCAGTATCTTTATACCCACCATGTCACTTTTAATTGTCCTTCAGGCCATGGCAAATTTTAATTCATCTAAGATTTCATTGTTGGCATAATTCACAATCAGGTGGCAGGAGAATAATGCTGTCAAAACCATGGACTTTTGTGGAAGAGAGCAGATTGGGGTCACAGAAAATTCTTCACAATTCCCAAATCTATTCCTCCTCTTTTTCCATCCCGTGCTCATCTCATGAACTTTCTGTAGTACATATTACATGTAGCCTAAGATATCTAAACTCAGTGTGCTCCTTGATAAATTGCATGTCATAATTTGGCTTATAAGTGGTTTTTATTCATATTGTATGTCCAGTTTAATTAGCTAGGCTTATCTCACTTTTAAAAGGCTATGGATTTCATTAAGTGATCCTATATTGTCCTGGGACATGATGCAAACAGCAAAATAAAAATCAGCAAACAGGAATATCACAAATATCTCAAAATAGAAACAGCAGCAACTTACCAAATATAAAGAGAGCTTTAAGCTTGATGAAAGCCTTTCCCTTCCTAACAACTGTGGGAGGTAGGTAGGGCACAGATTATCATATCCATTTTATAGATAAGGTGACTGAGGCACAAATAGCAAAGTTCCCTATGCTCATAGAGCTAAAACAAATACAAACATACATACATACACACATATATGTTAAACATTAAGCATTTATATACATTTATATGTATACATAATACACTAAGCATGTATATATCATATAACATATGATATATAAAATGTTCAATGATAACAGAACATTATAATGGGCTTTAGGAAAGAAACAAGAATTATACCACATTTTTATTTGGGTTGGTATCATATAAAAATTCTATGAGAATGGGGGACTAGGACTTATTTCAACATTGTTACTATCTACTAACGATGTACAATATTACCAAGGGTGTGCTGGATCCAGCTCCTCCCAGCTTCCAAAAGATGATTTTCATATTTTCAATGTGAGCAATTATACCTCAGAAGTTGGCAAACGATATTAATTTAGGCTTAATTTATCCTCTTGCTGATTGCCTCGACTTAAGAAAGTGATGGGCAAAATATTAATAATGCCAATTACACTTAAAAGCCTGTTGTATGTATTTTTGTTCCCCCTCTTGTTAGATGCTAAATTCCTTTAGAATGGTGATATCTTACTTAAACATAAAACATATTTAAACATGCATCTATCCTATCACCTATCACAATTTTCAGGAAAATACTTTCTTCCCAGACTTTGTTATATGCATCTCAATCTTGGCCAAGACACCATCTGTCATTCCTGCAGATTCTAAGCCATCATCCAAAAAGCCAAATCACATTTGTTGGCAGACATTAGATAGTTTCAACATCGTGGCAAGTGAGTTCTGAAAGGGAACCCATAGGGATCAGTAAGGACTTTTTGGAGGAGGTGGCATTTAAGTCGGACTTTTAAAGGTGGATGGATAATCAACAGGTAAAGATGCAGGGGATACTTCAGGCATAAAGGACCACTAGACCAAAGACACATGGAGCACATTGTGAAGTACATGCTACTTTTAAAGGGGAGGGAATACTATAATGAAGCATAGATTATATGAGAAGAGGTAAAGTGAAATGAGGCTATAAAGGCAGGATTACAAAATATCATAGAAATTTCAAGCAATATGGGAATCATTCAAGATTTTTAAACAAAGGGATTACATGACCAGATCTATGTATAAGAAAAATTATACTAGCAATAGTATGAAGGATGTGTAGAGTACTGGAAAGTAGGAAGAAAATGGGGAGCTCACACTTTGGTAAAATTTGCTGCCTATATATATATATTTTCATGTGGAAATGCAGGAATGCAGATAGGCTGGAGGAAGGCATTAACTTTGACTCAAACACTTTTTTTTTGTTTCTGTGACTTTCTGAGGAGGCAAAAGAGTTTTGAAGTTTAGAAACTTTTTGGGGGGTGTTGTGAACCCTAAAAGGATATTGTATTATAATGAAAGAGTAGCTTCTAAATCAGAAGTTTTTAATAATAATAATAATAATAGCACTTACAAAGTATCTATTATATGTACTATGCTAAGTACTTTACAAATATCTCATTTGATCCTCACAACAACTCTAGGGGGTCGGTATTACTATTATCCCCATTTTACAGATAGGGAAACTGGCAAACAGAGGTGAAATGACTTGCCCACAGTCATGCAGCTAGCAAGCAAGCATCTAAAACTGGATTTGAACTCCTGTCTTCAGGCTCCAAGCCTGGCCCTCTACCCTATGTGTTACCTTACTAGATAGAAGCTCAAACTGTGTAGTTTCAGGCAACAGACAGCAGCTTGGAGCAGGTATAAGAGTTTTATCTCTTTAAAATTACACTGTGCTAACTAGGCATGGGGCACGTAGGTGATGCAGTGGATAGGGCGCCTGGACTAGAGTCAGGAAGATCCGAGTTCAAATCCATCCTCAGACACTTGCTAGCTGTATGATCCTGGGCAAGTCACTTAACCCCTATTTGCCTCAATTCACCTGTAAGATGGGGACACACTGGAGAAGGAAATGGCAAACCACTCCAGTATCTTTGCCAAGAAAACCATATAGCCAAAAAAATCCATGGAGTCATATAGAATTGGATATGACTGAACAAGGACAAGTAAGCACTGTGCAGTGATGGAAAGGCTTTCTTGCCTCAAGTAATTTATATTTTACTAACTAGAGGAAAGAGGAAATAACTCATGCCTCAGTTTCTCCATTTATAAAAATGAAGGGGGTCAGGTAGAATGATTTCTAATAACTCTTCCAGCTCTAAAATTCTAGGATCGAATATGAGAGAAAATGACCACCTATCAACAGACAGTTAGCAAATAGTTACTGTGCACTTCAAGCAGGGGGAGACATAAGGGACAGGACGAGGGGTGAAAGGGAGAGAGGGAACACAGAAAGTCTATTTTGACCACAGAAGTAAGAAAAGGGTTAATTCCCTGCCATTCCTCAATAGGGCCCTTGCAAACAAATACAGACATGTGCTGGTCTCCATTTACCAGCTACCTTGAACTTATTAAGCCTCAGTGTTAAACTAAATTGTTAGCAGCTGGCTATTCACCTAAATCTAGCTCAACTACCAACGAGCTCCTGAGAGTCCTTGCTTGCCTACTCTTATTAAAAACCTGTCTTAGCGTGTACTGACTGACTTTACTGTTGGAAGCAAAAAGGGGACGTTTTCAGAAACTGTCTGTAATTTAATTGTCCCAAATCCCTCCTCAGAAACATGGAGAGCATTTCTCTTAAGCACAGCATGAAACAAAAGGAAGGGCTCTATGATATTTCAGGGGATCCTCCCAGGGATTTTCTGGTAGGTGCCCTTCAGGCATCTCCTGGGGTGCCCACAAGAAATGACACTAGTTTTCTTTTCTATGACTCCTTAAAGGTTGCAAGGAGCTTTGCTCACAACAATGCTGAAAAGTCAGTTGGGCCAAGTGTGATTATTCTTTTTTTCATGGATAAGGAAAACGGGGCTAAATCATTTACCCATGTTTGCACATGTAAAAAATGTTGCAGGGCTGAAGATGCCAGATGCCCAGGGCTTCTCAGGGCTGAGCCAGTCCAATGCACCTTCCCCTATACTCCTATGCTTCTCATGCAAGCATTAAGACTCCAAAGCAAAGTTGGACCTGGATGCCTATTGCCTTCCTGACCTCAGGCAAGTCACAACATCCCTGTGCCCTATTTCTTCATCTGTAAAGCAAAAGGATTGTGAAGTAGATGGTTCCTTTTCAGTTCTAGGTCTATAATCCTATGATCTTAAATGTTTCTTAACTTTCATGGTACCTAAAATCCTTGATACACAAAAGAAACAAGGAATGGAAACTGGACTTGTGATTAGATTAGTATAGGGAACTCTCAGTAAAAATTTTGCTTTACCAATGCATGAATTGCCAGCAGTTCACAGTCTTAAAGGAATTGTGGAAAAGCAAGATTGTGAATATCTGTAGAGTAGGTCTTATTTTAAATCTTCTTTGCTTTAAGTATCTGGGAATTCATCCACCTGGTCATGTATTTATTCATTCAACCAATCAACCAACAGGCATTTATTAAGTACTTATTATGTGCCAAGTACTATTCAAGGCCTTCAGGATACAAAACCAAAATCAAAAATGGTCCCTGCCTTGAAAAAGTGGGAGATATAACATGTCTGTGTATAGAAATAGACAGAATAAAAACAAGTTAATTGGGTCAATAAACATGTAGTAAGTACCTAGTACACACAGCACAGTATGACATATTCCCTTAGGTGTTGGATTAATCCCTCTCCTGATGAAGATAGGAAGATTTTAGAAAATATTTTTAATAAACTTTGATTAAAATGACAAGATAGAAAATATCCTTTTAAATCAGTCATTTATTTTTCCTGTTTCCATTTTGATTTTCTTTGTTTGGCCCCCTTTCCTTCTAAAACAATTACTTCATAAGGGGAAAAAGGAAAATGAAACCCAGTCTAGCAAACCTTGAGTTACCTTAATCTCCCTGATTTTGTCTGAATTACACCGATTGTTGAGAAAAGAAGGAGGTTAGGGGCTTGGATTAGATCTTGTTTGACTATCTTCACTGCTGAAATATACTGAACAATTACCAACATTTTGCCTACATGAATTTGCTTCTATTCATATGGCATTTGGGGAAAACACTGCCTGTGCCCCCTGAGTCATTACAGAAGTGAAAGAAGACTCTACAAAGAATGCTTTGCCACAATGCATAAAAGCAAGTTGAATATTTATGATTTTAATTGCTACATATCATGTGCAAGCTGGTTTGTACAGTTTAGTTCACTATTTACATATTTAAAGGGCAAGCAGGAAAGCTGAGTGCTTGGGTTCCTCTACTTGCTGAGTGAGTGGCTGGCGAGTTTTTAATTAATTCAAAGCAAAACTTTGAGGAGGGGGAACCGCTTTAGCAGAAAAATAATTATGCATTATTTATATGGTAATGTGGTTTATGGCTGGCGAATTTTTTTTTACTCAAAGCAAAACTATTTTTCAAAAAATCTCTTTTAGAAAAAAAAATATCGTTCTGTATTGTTTATATGGTAATACAGATTATATAGGTGGAGTTCCTAAAGAGGCAGGTTGCTTTCTTGAAGGGACTGGAAGTAAATAAACACCGTCAGTTTCTTTAGTCTACCTGCCTCTCTGTGAAACTGTCAATTCAGACTAACCGGATGTAGCATCTATCTCCTAAGTTCATTGTTTACGAAAAATTAAAAAAATAAATAAATAAAAATTTAAAAAAAGGAATAAAGGCATTAAGGAATTAAAGTGAAAATGTCAAACACGCGGTGCCTATCCAAAATACATTAAACTATTTGCTTTTTACTACTTGCGGAGCCCACTTGCCAGCCTACCACGCACAATCTCCGCTGGTGCATCTGTAGATTTGTGTATGTGTGCATGTGTGTGCATGTTTGCGTGTGTGCTAAAAATAGACGAAGACGCCTAACAACCAGGTTCTGATTGGCTGCAAGAGAAATCTGCCCAGCCAATGGGAACGTCTGGGAACAAAAGTGATTCTTTTGTGTGTGAGATGCTCAACCCACGTCAAAACAGCTTCGGGCTGTAGGAATGATTTTGGATGGGGTTTAACAAGGTAATAATGCATTTCAGCCCCCTTAAAAGGTTTGAGGCCGAACAAAGAGGATGGTGAAATCTACACAACAAATGAAGTGTTCTTTTTGTTCTTTTTTTTTTTTTTCCTTGCTGAGAGGAGAATGAATCACTTGGAGTCCTTTTCCTTGAGTCTCTCCTACAGCCGATCTGTCCTCCTTATTTTCTCCTCGTTTTTGTAAAGAGAAACACAACGTTCAGATTGATGCAACACTGTATAGTTGACACAACGTTCTACGATTGACACATTTTATGTTTGACCCAACATTTTATCAGCCACTAACCTCTTCCGCCTCTGCTAAAACAAAAACAAAACAAAATAAAACAAGCAAACAAACAAAAAACAAAAGAACAAAGGTGAGGAGATCGATCCAAGGACAACGTTTATTTATGCCCATCGTGCCTTTTGTTGTTTTTTTTGTTTTGTTTTCCCTAGCAGAAGCCAGTAACTTTGCCTGGCTGGCTGACTTTTAGAAATTGTGCTTCCTGCAAATTGTGCTAGGAGAAAATAAGGCATCCTATGCCTGAGAGGGGACTAGTATATGCGAGGAAACTTTTGAGCTTGGGTTTGAGAGCAAAATAACCAGCTCGCAGACTGAATGGATGGCCTGCTGTGAAAGACCTTCGGAGAAGCTGAATAAATGGGGACTTGATGGGAATCAAAATCATTAAGCTTTATATGCTCTTCAGCCACGGGGGAGGAAGGTTTTCTGCTCGATTTTTTTTAAAGGCATTGGTCCTCTAGGGGATGCTGTTTCACAGCAGAAGATGAAATCCGCTCTCTCCTCTTTCAGTTACAATTCCTCTAATGTGTTTAAATCACAGAAGAAAACCAGATCCATAGGTGCCTTTCAGGTAGGACAAAGCGAAGAAATACCGTATTTTAAAACCGCTGGCTTGGTTCAGGACCATAGCTGTCAAACAAAGAAACACCTAACCGTGCAGACCGCTTCTTCTTGAGCTGCAATTGTGTTGGCATAAACAACAAAAGGCCAGATACATAGTAGCTAATAAGTGAATTTCATGGACTTAATGGTCTTTTTGAATATGTGATAACTAAAAGGCAACAATGGTGCTGTTTGTCTTCCAAGGTTTAGGAAAGATAGTGGGAGGGATTTTCTGGCTATCCTCTGGGATAGGATGCACATGCATACATATACATATATATGCCTGTATGTTATATATGTATACACACATACAGATATGCACACATACCTGGATCAATGCATATATATTATGTGTATGTGCATACTCATATATATGGAAACCTTATATATAAAGAAAATCTTCATATACATTGGAAACCATGTTATGTGTGTATGAAACCTTTAAATATATATGGAACGACCATATGTATGTATATGTATATATTGAAACTTCATATACTTCATATATGTGAGTATATATGAAACCTTCAAATACATTTGGAACCATCATATGTATGTATATGTATATATTGAAATTTCATATATTTTGTATATGTGTGTATATGAAAACCTTAAATATATGTATATATATTAATATGGAACCTTCATATGTGTGTATACAAATATATTGAAGCTTCATATACATTGTGTGTGTGTGTATATATACATACATATGTGTGTGTATATGAAACCATTATATATTGTATGGAACCTTCACATACACATATATGGAAACTTCATTTTGTTCTTCTACCACTAAATGAATGAGGAGGACACTCACTGGACTGTATATATGTATATTAAGAACACAGTATCTGAAAAAGAATGTGTGCTGGATTCATTCTCAGTATTTTTTTTTTTTGAATTTATGAGTGCCTTTGTCCTATTGGCAGGTCAAGGGACCTTCTCATCAAATATCTAACTACAGTGATCTCCATGGGAATAGCCAGCTGTTAAGCTTTTAAAGATTCAGGACCCCAGGAGGTTGAGATGGGGCCCCTGAAGTTAGGTGTATGCGTTGTACTCTCACCATCGAATGACTTTCAGATTTCTACACATCCCAGTGGCTTCTCAGCAGTCTGGTCCTTGGCCCTGCCTTTGTATTGCAAGGACTGATGATGGGGGAGGTGGGAACCCTTTGTGATCTGTCCCTTCCAATTCATGACCTCTTGGCTACAATGCACTGCACTGCTGAGCTCAAATCACTAGCTTGATGCCTTAGAACATTGGAGAAACCACTTTTTGGGTGCCCTCCCCGGGGTCCTACTTTGCCCCTTCTGACTCAGTGTGCCTCTGTACTTTGGGGTTGTGGTAACTTATAAAAATCTCTCACACTGGTAAAACATTTCATGTTTTTAAAGGCTTTCGTGTTCGCCTTCTTATCTGAGTCTCAAAACACCCAGTGAGACAGTGAGGACAGACAGTTATCATGTATCTTTTGTGGAGAAAAAAAATCCTTCACTTTATTATTTTTTGTTAAGTAATTTCTTTACAGATTTTTATGAGACCAGGCACAGAATGGAACAGAGAATTTCTGAACAGTGATTTAGGATGTTCATCTGAATAATTTAGACCAAAAAACTACTTGTGACAAATTTACTTCCATTCTTTAGGTATTTTAATTCCAAAATAAAATATAAGCATAGATCTAGGGATTGTAGATTTCTGGCTGGAAAAGACTTTCCAATCCTGTCATTTTACAAATGGAGAAACTGAGGTTCAGGGAGGTTGTGGTTTTGTTTAGAGTCACTGCCCATGTCAGATCCATGCTTTAAAAAAAATCTTCAGTAGTTTCCTATTACCTACAATGTAAAATACAATTCTTAGCCCAGAACTTAAATCCATCAGCACTTTGGTTACAACTTGCCTTTCCAGGCCTTTTTTTTAAATACTAATCTTCTTCCAGAACTCAGTGTTCTTGCCAAACTGGGTACCTAAGTATCCCCAGAGCTCATTCTGCTCACTCTTGCCTCAGTAATCATTTAGGCTAGGCAGCATGCCTGGAACATGCTCCCTTCACATTTCTGTTTATTAAAATCCCTTTCTTCCTTCAAATCCCAGCTCAGGCACCCTTTCATCTTCCACGAAGCCTTCCCTTTATCCCCCAGCTGAAAATTGTCTTTATCTCTGAATTTTTTTTTTGTTTAAATATCTCCTTTTCCCTTATCACATTCTATCCCATAAATCACTTGTTTGTCCAAGTCTGGCTTATCAGAATTTATGCCCCTCTTGGACTGTGATGGTACTGTTTTAAATCTTAGTACCTAGAGTGCCACAGTAAGTGTTGAATAACTATTTGACCCAATGTGAGTTGAATTGAATTGAATTGGAAAGGGCATTGGTTGAGGACTAGGAGAGCTTCTCAAGGTTTGGAACAATGGATAAGACACTGAACATGGAGTCAGGAGGACCTGGTTCAAATCCTACCTCAAATACTTTGTGTGATCCTGAGCAAGTCACTTACATTCTCTGGGCCTCAGCTTCCTCATCTGTAAAATGGGGAGGGATCAGGTTCAATGACCCCTTCCAGCTCTAAATCTGTGACCCTTTGATCTGGGCTTTTATGCCAGGGTATGGGTGTCAACATGGCTGAAATAGTCAGTTAGCACCACCCCTAGGAGATATGGGCATAGACAAGACCTTAGATGAATAGTGTATTAAAGGACCCAGAAGCAATAAAAATTGAAAAAGCAAAGGGTCCAGAATTCAGGTGGTCAAAGCCACAAACCAAGGAACAATCAGTTCTTGGATTCAGGTGCCAGTTCAGAAATCAGTTAGCCCTACATCAAACAGATTGTAACTATAGTCAGGAAAAGGAAAAGAGGAAATCACAGTAATAGCAAAGGAATTAGCAGGAAACCAGTTGAGAACTCGTAAGGAATTGAGTCCAGTTAGTCAGAGAAAGTAAGTCAAGCAAGTCATTAGCATTAAGGATGTGAGCTAACAGTAACATAGAGACAGATTTATTTCCATTTGCTCCTGGCTTTGGAACTGGTGTTGGATTGTAGAGGCAGCCATGGACCCTGCAGAATCAACATGGTGGTAGTGACTGTAGCTGATGGGGGAATAAGAGAAAAAGGACCTCCAGAGAAGTGTGATCCCAGCTCCTGTGACAGGGAAGAAGTTGTAGAAGAGAAGAAGATGTTGACATCCTTTCTATCAGGGAGGGATTGAAGGATGACTTCAGATTACAGAGTTGATGTTAGGAGACTTGGTCAATTCAGGAAAAATCAGTTGATCTGGTTACCTGGCATCATAGAGTTATTAAAAAGAGAAGTTGATTGAATTTGGGGGTGTTAGTGTTCATATCTATATCTATATCTATATATATATGTGTGTGTGTGTGTGTGTGTATATGTATGCATATATGTATGTATGTATCTATGTATGTATATATGCTGTCTTTCAGAAGGAGATTAATATCAATATCACAGGAATATGATGTGGCTAAAATGAGCTGATACACATCAAAAATAGTATATCTAGAAATAGTAAGTATAAGATCATATTATTTCAATTAGATTCTATTTAGTAACTATTTAGTTATCACCTGCTTTTAAATGAGACACTATGCTTGGCCTAGAGATACAAACACAAAAACTATTCCCTGTCCTCAAGGAGCATCCAATCTAGCAGTCTATATACAGTCTAACAGCTGAACTTTTTTTTAAATTTAATTGATTTATTTTTAGTGTTCCACAATCACTTCCATAAGCTTTTGAGTTTTAAATTTTCTCCCTCTGCCTCTCCACCTCCTTCCCCAAGATGGTATGCAACCTGATATAGGCTCTACATATACATTCGTAGTAAATATATTTTCACATTAATCATGTTGTAAAGAAGAATTAGAACCAATTGGAGGAACCACAAGAAAGAAGCAAGGAAAAAAAAACAGAAGAAAAAAAGGAGCAATAGTATGCTTCAATCTGCATTCAATCTCCATAGTTCTTTCTCCGGATGTGGATAGCATTTTCCATCATGAGACTTTTGGAGATGTCTTAGATCCTTGCATTGCTGAGAAGGGCTAAGTCTATCAACATTAGTCATAATACAATATGGCTGTTACTGTATACAAAGTTCTCACTTCACTTAGTATCAGTCCATGTAAGTCTTTCCAGGTTTTTCTGAGGTCCACTTGCTCATCATTTTATATAGCACAATAATATTCCATTACATTCATATACCACAACTTGTTCAGTCATTCCCCAATTAATTCTTTGCCACCACAGAAAGAGCTGCTATAAATATTTGTGTACATGTGGGTCCTTTTCCCATTTTTATGATCTCTTTTGGATAGAGCCCTAGAAGTGCTATTGGTGGATCAAAGGGTATGCACATTTTTGTTCCAAATTGCTCTCCAAAATGGTTGGATCAGTTCACAACTCTACCAACAATGTTCCAATTTTCCCACATCTTCTCCAACATTTATAATTTTCTTGTTTTGTCGTGTTAGCCAATCTGATAGGTGTGATATGGTACCTAAGAATTGTTTTAATTTTCATTTCTCTAATCAATAGTGATTTAGAGCATTTTTTCATGTGACTATAGATAGCGTTAATTTCTTCATCTGAAAACTTGCCTGTTCATACCCTTTGACCATTTATCAATTGGGGAATGACTTGTATTCTTATAAATTTGACTTAGTTCTCTATATAGTTTAGAAATGAGGCCCTTATCAGAGACACTGGTTGTAAAAAATTCTTTCCCAGTTTTCTAGCAGCTGAACATCTATTGAGGGTTATGTTGATAACACTCAAGAATTGGCTAGGAATTTAGAAAACCCTCAGTTGATTAAAAAGTCATTCTTTCTAACACCAAGATAATTTTATGCATTTTTCATTGAACTAAACATTTATTTATGTGAATTAACCAAACCAAGTGTTTATTCTAGCTTCATGTGGACAAAGATATAAGCTCAGTTTTCCTATGTCCAATCCTTTTCATATATCCCTATTCCCCTAACTGCCCATCCCTATTCCACCACCAGTCTGTTGGATTGACAACAGCTCAAGAAAATATGAGCATGAATTCTTCCACCTCTTTTCTTGTCCCCAGCTGAAGCTCTGTGATGGTTTGGGGTGATAGAGAAACCTGAAATATATAAAGTTAAATTCATGACTTTGAAAGCTGTTCCAAAATTTTGTATCTGTGAATTAGAAATCTGTGGGAAAAGGCTTCACACAATGTTGAGTATATTCTTCAGCCCCAGATAAAATCAGCTTGGGCAGAGAGGCACATGAATGACAAATGTGATTTAATCTCTTTTACTGACAGTACCTAATTTATTAATGGTTTATTTTCCAAAAGTTCATTTGCAAGTCAATCCTCTGCAACTAAGAACACATTTTCCCAGAAAACCAGGGATATAAATGATGCTTGGGTTCCCACCCCAGGGAGTCCCATACAGCTGGAGGAGGCCTGGACTATGTGGCAGAATGCCTGGATTAAATTACAGGGTCTGCCTTTAGAATTATAGATGAGAGATGTAAATGACCTTAGAGGACATTTGGTACAATCCTCCCTGTTTTGCAGATAAAAAAACTGAGGCCCAGGAAGATGAAATGATTAAATGGTAATTTGGGGCGGATTAGTGGACCTCACTGTATCTCAGCTACCTCTGCAGTAAATTTGGGGATGGTTATACATCCATAGTATTCTTGTGTGTGTGCATGAGTGTATGTGTGTATGTATGCATGTATGTATATGTATGTATATATGTATATATACACACAATACAGATAAATGATAGATAGGTAGATAGATAGATAGATGGCTACATGGATGGATGGATGGTTGGATAGATAAATGGATGGATAGAAGGATGGATGGATAGATAGATGATAGATAGATAATGGATAGATGGATGGATAGGTAGGTAGATAGATGGATGGATGGATAGATGAATGGATGGATGGAAAGAGGTGATAGATAGATAGATAGATGGATAGATAGATAGATAGGAGAGGGGGGAAGGGGTGTCAGGCCTCTACACCAGTGATTAAATTGTTGCATAAGATTCTCCTAATGAGGAATGAACTCTGACCTCTGCACAGCCCTTCTCACGCTAGAGACACCTCTGCCCTTCTAGCCCCCCACCTCCAACTGGTGAGTTCCTACCGGGGACCTACATCCCAAGAAGTATCCACACACTCTGTGACTCACTTTTCTCTGGGCTCTACTCTTGACTCTCTCAACTTTTCCACTTTCACCCTCCTCCCTTAACATCTCTTTTTCATGTGACATCTTCCCTCATTAGAATGAAAATTTCTTCAGGAGAGGGACTGTCTTTTTTGCTTATATTTTATCTCCAGCACTTAGCACAATGCCTGGCAAATAGTAAATGATTAGTAAATTATCTATCTATCTATCTATCTATCTATCTATCTATTTATCTTTCTATCTGTCTGTCTATATCTAATCTATCTACCCACTCATCTATTCATCCATCTATCCATCATCATCATCATCATCATCATCATCATCATCATCATCATCACCATCATCATCTCTTTCTCATCTATCTACCCACTCATGTATTCATCTACCTATCCATCATCTGTATCTATCAATTTTTATCTAATCTATCTACCCACCCATTTATTCATTCATCTATATATCATCTATATCTATCTGTTTGTCTATCTATCAACTATCCACTTACCCATCCATCCATCTACTTATCCATTCATCTATCTATCCATCTATTTATCTATCTCTATCTAATTTACCTATCTATCCATTCATTCATCTATCCACTGTCCATCCATTAATCTATATCTATCTATCTATCTATCTATCTATCTATAATCTACCTACCCACCCATGCATCCATCTATTCATCATCTATCTATTTTTATATCTATCTATCCTCTGACTTCAAATCCAGCTCTCTTTCGCTTGCCCCTATATCTCTGTTGTAAGTTTCAAAATCTGTGGTAAGGAGATGATCTCTGTTATAAATTTCAAAATCTAGGTTTATTTTAGACATAAGCAAAAGTTTGGGACAATTTATTTTTAATCTATGTGGATTGATTTATTTATTTATTTCCTAGTACACAGAAATTTGAAATTTGATCATCTAATTCCCAATACCTACCCAATTCTGGCATACCTGTTTGTGGAGTATCAACAGTGCTGATATTAAAGGATACTTCTTTAAAACTAGACTTTGCACTAAAAGAAATAAATGGACTCCATTTAAGACTACTCACTGTTATATTATGTTGCTTTTCTTATTTAGGTTTTGAAGGAGTAAATAGCATTTCTATTTATTTAAATTTCAAATGCAGATAATGAATAGTTCCTGTGATAATTACCAAATTTACATATTTATAGGAAACAGTCAGTTTGAAGTATAAAATTGTACTATCTACTATGTACCAGTTTGCTATATAAATACAGATCCATTAATTATCACTGAAGCTATTGTCATTAGCTCCTTAAAAACTATAATTAATGGAAAATCCTTTCTTTTTCTTTTTTTTTTTAGCATTTTAAAATATCCTTAAATGAATAAAACTTCTTGTATTCTCTTTGCTGAATGTAGATAAGCTTGGTGTGCAAAGAGATTCTGAAGGGGCCCTGAGGGAAAATATATTTTTCCAAGCAAACAAAAAATAGTCCCCTTTGAATCTAGTTTATTGCCTTTCCAAAGCCCCCATTGCACATTTGTTTAAAAAAAAAAGAAAAAGAAAAATTGACTTCAGGTTTATGTGCTTTTAATAGATGAACTTCCTAGAACAATCTACTCAAGACCCTTTGAAGTTTCAGACTCAAGGTGCCAAAGATCAAAACACAGAGAGTCCGAAATAGAAATTGGGAATATCTGTTAAAGTCAAGGTTTAAATTGCTAAAAGGAAAAATAAATAAATCTTGTTTTCTCCATGTGAACCAAGACTAAATTTTCTGGCCCTTTCTTCCTGTAGTCACCAAAAAGAACACAAAAAGAAGCTATCTGACTTAGTAGGAAGAGAATTGAATCTTGGAGTCTGAAAATTTGAATTCATATCTTGCTTCTGGAGCTTACTATCTGCGTCAAATCGAGTTAACACACATTTATTAAGGGCCTACTGTGTGACCCTGGGCAAGTCTCTTAACACTGTTTGCCTCAGTTTCCTCATCTGTAAAATGAGCTGGAGAAGGAAATGGCATACCAATCCAGGATTTTTCCCAAGAAAACTTCAAATGGGGTCACGAAAACTAATCAACTAAACAAGAAATTTTCTTGCCCTAGGGGCAGCTAGGTGGCGCCATAATGCATACAGTGCTAGGCCTGGAGTTAGGAAGATGAGTCTTCCCGAGTTCAAATCTGGCCTCAGATTTTGTAGCTGGGTGACCTTGGATAAGTTACCCTCAGTTTTCTCAGCTGTAAAATGAAGGGGCTTTGGCTCGATGACCTTCTGATGTTTCTTTTAGCTGTAGAACCACGATCTAGGCTCTATTCAACTGGTGTAAATTTAAATTAACATTTATAGGTTCAGAGTTTTTGAGTTAGAAAAGACTTGAGAAATCTTATTCCAGTCCCCTTCATTTTCCAACTTCTCTGGGCTCAGTTTCCACATTGGGCAAATGAGGGATTTGGAGTAGATGTCATCTAAAGTCTCCTCCAGCTAGGTGGCACAGTGAATGGTGTATTGAGCCCACATTCAGGAAGTGTTGTTTAGTCGTTTTCAGTTGTGTCCAACTCTTTGTGGGGTTTTCTTGGTGGAGATACTGGAGTGGTTTGCCAATTCCTTCTTCAGTTCAGTTCACAGATGAGGAAACTGAGGCAAACAGGGTTAAGTTAATTGCCTAGGGTCATGCAACTAGTAAGTGTGTGAGGCCAGATTTGAACCCAGGAAGATAAGTCTTCCTGACTCCAGACCCAGGGCTCTATCCACTGGGCCACTTAGCTGAGTTCAAATGTGGTCTTAGACACTTACTAGCTGTGGAAGCCCGGGTAAATCACTTTACCTCTATCTGCCTCAGTTTCCTTATCTGAGCACCCACTTACAGGGGTTGTTGTAAGAATCAAATGAGATATTATGTATAAAGAGATTTGCCAACCTTAAAATGCCATATAAATACTAGCTTTTGGAGTTATTCTTATTGCTGTTATCCTAGAATCCATCATCTAAAGTCAAAACTCTGGAATTTAACCTAGAATTTAAACACTTATGATGCTCCACCATCTCTAATCACAGTCGAGATTAGTCTAAGAACTGCTCTAGCACCCAACCAATCCTCTCACCCACCCTACCCCCAACCCAAAAAAGAAAAGAAAAGTAGACATTCTCACCCTGAAAACTTTTGGGACTCTCTCTGGAATACTCTTTCTCCCTACCAAACAATTCCTCATTCTTCAAGTTCTAGCCCAAGCCTCTGTTCCTTGACCAAAAAGGAAGTTAACTCAATTTAATAAAAAAACAAATGAAGTATTTATTTCAGAGTAAGAAGATGTTGAAAGTAACTCAAATTATATTCCTCAGTTTACAAAGATTTCAAAATAGTACAGTGGAAAGAGCATTAACTAGCATCCCAAGTCTTGGGTTACTTGCTTACTTCCTGTGTCTTTGGGCAAGCCATTTAACCACCCTGTGACTCAGTTTCCTCCTCTGTAAATCATGAAATGAGACTAGCCTCTGAAGTGACTTCTAAGTCTAGATCATTGACTCTAGGATACTATAATCTTTTGTCTAATAGGGATAAAATTGTATAGAAAGAATGGGCAGAGAGACCACAAATATAGATAGAAAAAGGGTTACATACAGAGAGCATATTTGGGTGAGGGAAATGGATAGAGAGAAGGAAAAACCTGCTTGTATTTATAGCTCCCCCTTCTCTCTCTGTCTTTGTCTCTATCTTTTTGTCTCTGTCTCTGTTTCCATCTGTCTCTGTCTCTGTCTCCATTGCTTTATCTCTGTCTCTGTCTACAATTCTTTGACTCTGTCTACATCTTTTTATCTCGCTCTCCATCTCTTTGCCTCTCTCTGTCTCTGTCTCTCTCTGCATCCCTACCCCACTCTTTTAACATAAGATAAAGAAGAAATAATCTATACATATCATATATTGGATGGTTAATAATTAACAAAGAGAAGACATTCAAGGCAACCCATTCCATTTTGGGGGAACTTTGTAACAGGAGGATGTATGGTCCTTGTATTCTGCTTAAAGCTGTCTCTCTGTAGCTTTTATCTAGTATTTCCATTTGAACTTAAGTCATAAAGGTAAGAGTAGTTTTACACATTTAGTAACTCCAACACATTATTTACATCACTTACTTGTGTGCTGCCTTGTGTTGTTCATTTATAATTCCTTAGGTATCTATACCATTAGGAGGTCATGGTATATAATAAATAATGGGGGGAGAATGTATTTTGCCTCTCCCCACCTCCCTGCTTACTTTCTAATGTGGGAACAAAACTTTACACAACAGGATGAATATAAGATAATTGGGGGAGGGGATACTGTAATAGGAGATGGAAGACTGAAAGTAGAAACAAAGTAGATGCTCATTGACTGGGCAATGACTAAGTGTATTATGATACATGAATTCAATGCAACATTATATTATGTTACTGTAAGAAATGACTATGAAGAAGCAGGGAAGACTTAATACAAAGTGAAGTAAACTGAGTCAAGAAAACAATATACACAAGGACTACAATACTATAAATGGAAACAATAGTGACCAAGCTCTTCTGAGCTATTTGATCATCATGACCAACTTTACCCCAAAGAAGAGGTATGAGCATGCATCTCTTTCCCTTCTGTGCAGAGATTGGGGTGAGGGTGGGAAGTCATAGGTGTGGAAAACTGCATTTACTGTCAGATTTGGTTGATTAGTTTTACTGAACTGCTTCTCCCCTTCCTGGTCCCCCCCAATTTCTTCTTTATTTCTTGGTGTAAAGGATGGTGCTCTGGGCAAGAGAGGGCAGAGGGTTCTTCTGAAAATGAAGGTGCTGTAAAAACAAAGACATCTGTAAACATTTAAATGTATTTTTCAAGGACTTAAGACCATGGAAAACAGGCCCTCCATAGAGGGGAGAAGTATCCATTCATTCAATTCTCCTTACAAAATTTACTTTTTTATTGCAATTCTCACATTGAACACATTCAGATGTGCTACTAGCTCCCTCCCATTTTCTCACCTAATTGGCCCCCTTTCTAAAGCAGACCACGGGACCAATTGGGCTGAGTCAAGAAGCAGGGCAATCCATCGCTGTGCAAAAATGCTAGGCCTTCCAATTTGACTGTCTCCCAGGGACTTTTCTGTAACAAGGGCTTATTCACAATGAGCTCGCCCTTTGCTTAATCCTAGGTCTCAGAACTTCCTCCATAAAAGTTGTGGGACGTTCCCTGAGGCCAAAAGAAACTTCATGAGAACATTTCTTTGCCTACATCACCAGGACTCTTGGGCCAATATTAACACACGGGCTCTTTAAAAAAAAAAAATTCTTTTAAAGTTTTTAAAACAATGATCACAATGTTTTCCCGTGGATAGCCAGTGGCAAAAATAGCTTCAGAAAAAAAATACTTTGTCAGTTCTGACTCCTTGAAAGGTAGCTGTCATGATAGAGGAAGGAAAACTGGACTTGGGGAGTAGAGAGGGCCAGAGTTGGAATCTGGCCTATAGTCAGACCATAGGGTTATAGATTTAAGGCTGAAGAGTACCTCAAGGACTATCAAACCCAACACTCTTATTTTATAGATGAGGTAAATGAGGTCCAGGGAAATTAACCTTGCTGGACCTCAGTTTCCCCATTGAAAAAATGAAGATGCCCCAAGAGTTGTGACTTGTTCCAAGATCATTTGAGATCCAATCCAATTGTCCCTACCTGTGTGATCTCGGGCAGGTCCATTCATCTCACTAAACCTCAGTTTCCCCAGTGTAAAACAAAGAGGCTGGACAAGGTGTGACCCTTAAGGTCCTTTCCAGCTTCAAGTCTGTGATCCTAAGGTACTACTTTTATAGCTACTACTCAGCATCTCATACAGAGTGATCATGTAATATTTATTCATCAACATCTTTTAAAATAATGGAAAAAAAACAAAGCAACTCATGCTAGCTTATTTCTAGGCAAAGTGCAATAAATGGAACAGGAGTTATTAAAAACAGATTAGAATCTATGATCACATCCTATAAATCTGTAGAAAAATGTCTGTTGTAATCCTGGGGGCAATTCTGTGAATAATATGCCAGAAGAGAAAATAAAATAAATCAATCAAAAAATACAAGTTCGACATTTTCTAAATTACTGTGCAGAGTGAAAAGGAATATGGGACAGAAACTTCCTTGAGGTATCCAAAAGAGTAAAAATTTTTTGTCTGCCCGTCTTCTGATCTCGGCATTTATATTAAAAGTTATGATGGATTGCAGAGAGTCAGAAGCTCAAAAGTTTCAGATACAAAATAATTGGCAACCAAAAACTTTAGGGGGAATATGTCTTTAGGATAATTTAGGCAGGACATTGTTTATCAAGACAGCATTCAGAGGATGGTAACCGGGGTGGTGAATGGCATGAAGATCAAGCCAGACAAGGATTGATTAAAGGAAATGGGGATGGTAAGCTTGGATAGTAAAAGTTTTTTAGGGGAAAATGATGATAACTGTCTTCCTGTATTTGAAAGGCTGTCATGCAGAAGAAAGATTGGATTTGTATTTGGCCCCAGAAGGCAGAGCAAGGAATACTAAATGGAAATCACCATGGAACCAATTTTGGCGGAAAGGAAACTTCTGATAATTAGATCTATGGTAAAGGGGATTGATCTAGCATAGAAGGTACTGAGTTTTCTCCTCACTAGAGGTTTCCAAGTGATAGCTGAATAACCACTTGTTGAGATGGTCAGTGAGAAGTCAACAAGCATTTATTAAGCACGTACTGTGAGACAGAGCACGTGCTAAGTGTTGAGGATACAAAAAAGGCAGAAAAAAAACTTACATAAAGGAAAAATTGAAAATATTCAACAGAGAGAAGGCACTGACATTAAAGGGGACTAGGAAAAGCTTCTGGAAGAAAGTAGAATTTTAGCCAAAACTTACAGGAAGCCAGTGAAACCAGGGGGCAAAAGTGGGGAGGGAGAGAATTCTAAGCCTGGGAGATAGCCAGAGAAAATGCATTAACTTGGAAAACGGAGTCAGGACAGCCACTGGATCTGTGATTTCATTGGTTGAAGGAACTCCTAGGTGAAAAATCTCCCTGGACCAATATAGGCCAGCATTTTAAAACTTTAAGTGTTAGATAGTTACCAGATTACTGAATTTCTGTGACTTTGCCCAGGATCACAGACAGTACTTTTCCAAGATGAGAAAAATGATTATTTTACTGTTATGTTAACAACTAATTATTAAATTAGGATTAAGGCTCCCCACCCCCTTATTTCCTTATTTAAGGTTCCCATTGATGAGATTACCCCTAATGCGCAGGGAACAAGCTCCTCTATCTTGGGTGGGATCTCACCCAACTAGGAGATCTTACTTCTGTTTAAAGAGTAAACAAAATCTAATCTAAGTGAATTCCTCTCCTGAAGCCATGAGGCCATGCACTTGTACCCCTCCATTGGAATTTAGGGTGACCCAGCTCATGGGCTAGAAAACCAACCAGAGTGATCTGGGTGGAGATGGATTCCTCTCTCCAGATCCTGGAGGAGGCTAATCAAGTCAAGTTCTCAGCAGGAGGAGCTGAAGATTTTAAGCCCACCTCTTCATTAAAATATCCACCAATCGGGATTGATTTGCACTTGTCAGGGGCACCCCCTTTTCCAAAAGTATATTAAGATTTTTAGACTCTCTATGGTTTTGTCTTTGGTTACCAAGAGAAGCCACTAACCATCAATTTATTGATTACTAGCTAGCCTAAAAAATAACTTGATTATTAATTACCCAGAAACTCTGTCTCTCAGGTTTTTCATTCATCACACTGGCTTCAAAGCCCAGTCTCTATGTTCTGCACAGCCATGTAATGACAGAAACATAGCATCAATCAATCATGTCAGATTTGACAAGGATGTCAACCACTCAAGGCAATACCCAAGGAAGACATCCCTCTAAAAGGAATTATCTTTGAAAATTCTTGGTCAGTTGATTCTTTAATTTGGTGACCTTGAAGGTCCCTTTCAACTATGACAAAAAAGAAAATATGATTTGTGGATGAGCTGGTCTAACCCACTAATAGTGCTTTATTCTCATCCTATGTCAGAATCCCAACACACACAGGGTAAGAATTCTAATTTTTTGTTGCTCTGGCCATTGGGCATCAAATGGCAAGTAGAAGTTGGGGATGCTCATCTTGGAGAAACAATCTTAGATGAAGGGCCCTCAAGGATATTTTAATCCAATTTTCTCATTTAACATATGAGCAAACTGAGATTCATTTAGATTAAGTGAATTTCCCAACCTCCCATAAGCATAAGTAGGATCCAGAATTTGATCCCAAGTTCTCTGATTCCAAAACCAGTACTCTTCCCAAGGTTCTGTGCTAGAGAAGCTCCAGGAGGGATATCATAGCTGTCTTTAACTATTTGGAGGTATGTCTTGTGGAAGAAGGATTACACTTGTCCTATTTGGTTCCAGAGGGGTGAACCAAGAGCAGTGGCTGAAGTTGCTAAGAAACTCAATGTCAGGAAAAACAACAACTTTTCTGACTTTTTGACTCAGTGATAATTAGGCATAATCCCCAAAGATGTTAAAAACAGAGAGAAAGGACCTAATTTTACAAACATATTTGTAGTAGTACTTGAAGGCCTTGAAATAAAATGGGTGCCCATCATTTGGGGACTGGGTAAACAAATTTTGGTACATGAAGGATAAATATAATGATGGAGATGAAGAATTCAGAGAAGTTTGAGATTCATATAAACTGAATCAGAGTGAAACGAGCAAAACTAGAGAAACAATTTATATATTGATTGCCATAAAAAAGGAAAACCACTTGACAAGACTTCAGAATTTTGGCTAGTTCTGTGAATAGTAGTGACTTCAGAAGACCAAAAATAAAACATGACTTCTACCTCTTGAAAGAAAAATGATGGACAACAGATGCAGAATGATTTGTATGTTCAAATGTAGCTACTGTATTGCTTTGTTTTAGTTGACTATTTATTGTACAAGAGAGCTTCTACTGGGAGGGTTAAGGTTGGAGTTAGGGTTAGGGTTAGTAGGAAGTGGAAGAAATGCAAAAGAAAATAGTGAATAAAAAATATAAACACAAAGAAAAATTTAAAAGTACAAATGAGTTCATTTTATGCATTATGTTTGTAATCCTCATAATTATTACTGTGATGTTCCTTTTAACTTCCCAGTAACCCTAGAAGGTTGTGAGATTCTGAAGAGACATTTATCTCTTCTCCCTTTATTAGAATTCAAGACCACCTTCTTTTATTCTATTTCAAGTGGTTAAATGTGTCTACCTTTTGAGATCTCTTTTGTCTTTTGTGTTTGTGTTTCAAAGATTCTCCATATCTCTGTTCTTTCAATCAGAAATTCTTGGAAGTCTCCTCTTCTAATAAATATCTGTTTTCTACAGGAGATAGTCAATTTTGCAAGATGTAGTCTTTTTATTTCTTTTTGACTTTTAATATCATTGTTGTTGTTATTTAATCATTTTCAGTCATGTCTGACTCCTTGTGACTCCATTTTTTTTTTTTGGCAGAGATAATGGATAGCTTTGCCATTTCCTTCTCTAATTCATTTTACAGATAAGAAAACTAAGGCAAACATGGTTAAGTTACTTGCTCAGAGTCACACAGCAAGTCAGTGTCTGAGGCCAGATTTGAATTCAGGGAGATGAATCTTTCTGACTCAGGACCTGGCACTCTATTCACCATGCCATCTACCTGCCTGATTTTTAGTATACTGTATCATATTTCCCTATTTTCCTCTCCTTTGTGGTAATTACTGCCAAGTCTTGCATGATTTTGACTGTAGTTCCCTTGCAGGTAAACTGTATCTTTCAGACTATTTGTAGTATTTTTAAAATTGACCTGGAAGTTATGGATTTGCGCTATCACATTCCCAATTCTTTTCAATTTGGAGTTGCTTTTTGTTTGTTTGTTCTCATGAGGTGACCAATCAATTCTTTCCATTTTCCCTTTGTCCTCTGGTTCTAAGAGATCTAAAGTAATTTTCTTTTTTGATTCCTTAAAGTGTAATATTAACATTTTATGTTGTTTTATCATGATTTACAGGGAGCCCAATGACTGTCAAAGTATCTGTTAACCTAGTTTCTAGGTCAGTAGTTTTTGATATTCAATACCTCTTTTAATTTTTCTTTCACCCCATATACCTGAATACCTGGAATTAGCAAAATTAGAGGAATAGTCTAAAAACTAATCTTTGTTGCTATTTGCCCTAAATTAACCTGTTAAATTCTACTTCTCTAAAGACACTTCAACAAGACTAGGCTTGGGATCACAGATGAAGATCTGGAAGGGACCTTAGAAGTTACATCATCATCATCATCATCATCATCATCATCTTCATAGATAGCATTTATGTGGCACCTACTATGAGCTAGGCATTGTGCTAAGCTGTTTAGCAATATTATCTCATTTAATTGTCACAGAAATCCTGGGAGGTGGGTGTTATTGTTGATCTCCATTTTACAGATGAGGAAACTGAGACAAAACGAGATTAAATGACTTGCTATTACTGTCCCTATTTTATAGTAGAAAAGTCTAAGGCAAACATAGGTTAAGTGACTTTCCCAAGGTCACACAGCTAGTAAGTATCTAAGGCACAGCATTCTATCCACTGCACCACCAATCTGCCCCCTTTTACATATGATGAAACTGAGGGCCACAGGGGATAGGAACTTTCCCAAAGTCACCCAGATTTGAACCAAGGCTCTCTAAACGCAAATTCATCTCTCCTAACTAGCCCTATTGTTCTCAAGCTGCTGATGTCACTTAATGTATATCACACATAGTGTTTGGCACATGTTAATAGAATATCAATAAATATGTATTAAATTGTTTCAAATTGAGGAATTTGGTTCTTAATTGTTGATGAAGTTGTTTCATTTTCATATGCTTTCCATAGAGAGGTATTGTGGAAAGAGCATTGGATTTCAACTCAAAACTCTCTTCTCATCTAGCAACCTCTCTCAGCACCTGGGGCCTTCTCACCTAGCATCACCCCTCCATCATGTGAGCCCCTTTCTCCATTTGGTGAATTCCCTCTGGGACCTGTTTTTGAAGATGTACCCAGGCTGTCTATACCTCATTCCCCTCCTCGTTGTGCTTCTAAGTCTCTGGACCTCATCACTATGCCCCTGCATGTGTACCTTCTTCCTCTCCCCTCCCACCCTTTTCAGTTCCCTTTTATGCCTTCCCTCATTAGTAAGTACCTTGAAAGCAAGAAGTGTCTTTATTTTTACTTGTATTTGTATCCACATGACTTAGCACAGTACTTAATATATAGTAAGTACTTAATAAATACTTCTTGCCTGTTTGAAGGCATACGTGCAAATACAAGCTCTAACTTCCTATATAACCTTGGATAAGTTACTTTCTCTCCCTAAGTCCCAGACTTCTCAGCTGTAAAATGAGAAGGATTAGCCTAGTTGCCCTCAGATGACCTTTCCAACTCTAAGACTATGGTCTACCTTTGCTCCAGTTCATCTAGGTCCCAATTAGTGCAAACAATGAATCCTCTGAAATGCTTGCATGTATTTGAATTCACACTATGCAAAGTTTTAATTATGTAAAATATGGTAATTGGTTCCAGCCCAATGGAAATATACAGGGCAAATTTGAATAATGCAGTCATCTCAGGAGACTCATTTTTCACATTAATTTGGACCTAGCTGTATTATCTCCTTATGGGCAGAGATATTATTATTGTTGTTATTATTATTATTAGCATCATCATCATTATCATTATTATCATGCACCATGTAACTCTTAGGAACATACTACATACAGAGTTGGCATCTGATAAATGATTGTTAACTGATTAGCAAAGTAGTAACATGTTTGTCATTCTTTCCCATTCCTTATCAGAGCCCCACCAGGGAAAGCAAGTCCTCAGAATTATATGATTTTCCACGTGGTCTTAATGATTAATGTTTATAGTCTACGTTCCCTGAATGTCATCAACAAATCAGAAAGCATTTATTAAGCACTTACTCTGTGCCAGGAATTGTGCTAAGCCTTGGATGCAGCATTAGTCAACTAAGCAATAAGCATTTATTAAGTACTTACTATGTGCCAGACACTGTGCTAAGCCTTGGACACACAGTCAATCAAATCAATAAGCATTTGTTAAGCACCTTCTCTGTGCCAGGCATTGTGCTAAGCTTTAGACACATTGTTAGTCAACTAACCAATAAGGATTTATTAAGCACCTACTATGTGCCAGGCATTGCCCTAAGCCATGGAGATGCAAAGAAAGTTAAAAATAGTCCTTGTCACCAAGGAGATCACAGTCTAATGGGAGAAACAGCATGCAGACTATATATAAACAAAATATATGTGAGATAAATTAGAGAAAATCAGAGAGGGAAGGCACTAGCATTAAGGGAGGTCAGTAAAAATTTCTTGCGGGAGATGGGATTTGAGCTGAGAATTAAAGGAAGGCAAAGAAGCCGGTAGGTAGAGATGAGCGTGGAGATAATTCCAGACATGGGTGACAATGAAAATGCATGAGAGATTGAGTGTCTTGTTTGAGGGACAGAAAAATAAGTCAGTGTCACTAGATAATAGAGAGTACATGGAGAGGAGTAAGGCGTATGAATACTGGACAGGTAGGAGAGGGTCAAATCATATAGAGTTTTAAAAACCAAACAGAAGATTTTATATTTGATGCCGGAGATAACAAGGAGTCACTAGAATTTGTTAAGCTGGGCAGCAAGGTGGCGTAGAGCACCGGTCCTGGAACCAGGAAGACTCATCTTCCCGAGTTCAAATCTGGCCTCGGACACTTACTAGCTGTATGATCCTGGGCCAGTCACTTCACCCTATTTGCTTCAGTTTCCTCATCTGTAAAATGTGCTAAAAAAAGAAATGGCAAACCACTCCAGTATCTTTGCCAAGAAAATCCCAAATAGGCTCATGAAGAGTGACTGAACAACGAAAGGGAACATCCAGTTTGAGCTACCCAGTAGGCAGCTGGAGATGCAAAACTGCAGGTCAGTAGAGAGGTTAGAGCGGGATAAATGGATCTGAGACTCATCTGCATTTCTAATCCATTCTTCTGTATGTCTAATCCATCCAGCTAACGCACTGAGGGCCTAGCCACCGTTTTACCTGATGAAAAGTGGAGGAAGGTAAAAACAGAGCCTTGGCTTCCCTAGACCTTAGATACCAGGAGGATCACAAGGAGATAAAAGAAAGTCAGAGGAATCATCCTCTTGGTCCCAGGCCTAATAAGAGGCAGTTTGACACAATGGAATCCTCACTTAGAGAAGGATTTGAAGACATTGGATAGAGATTAAATAAGAGAAAAAATAATTAAAGGTTGGAAAATAAGACCTATGAGGAAAGACATAATGAGTTAAGATCGCTTAGTTCAGCTAAGCAAATTAGCACATTTTTCCTTGCCTAGAGCTAAAAAAAAAAAATCTATCAATGTGCTTAAAAGAAAGTTAATAAAATTCTATAGTTCTATTACTTTCTACTGTCCTAATATCTTTTTTTTTTTAAATTTTCAAAGGGTTTGTGGGGGAAGCCAGCATCTGAGAGGTTATTGGTCGCATAAGAAGTAAGAGGGCATAGTTATGGCTGATAGGACTTTGCATCTGCCGTGGAGAAAGAACAGTCTTTGGAGTCAGATGAGCTGGGTTCGAATTTCATCTCAGCTACTTCCCATCTGTAGGATTCTGGAAAAGTAATTTCCCCCCCTCTCTGTTCCTCACCTCCTAGACATTTTGGGGGGGGAGGGTATGAGAGGGGCTAGGCAATTGCTGTTAAGTGACTTGCCCAGGGTCACACAGCTAGTAAGCGTCAAGTGTCTGGTCTGAGACTGGATATGAACTCAGGTCCTCCTGACTCCAGGGCTGGTGGTCTATCCATTGTACCACCTAGCCGTCCCTCCTTTGCTAGCCTTTGGATTAGGGTTTTGACCTAGGTATTATCTAAACTTCCTCCTAGTCCTAAATCTAGTTGTCAGTGCTTTCACCTCCAAAACTTTAATTTGAATTTATTTTATAATGTTTATTTGTGTACCTGTTGGCTCCTTCAATAGATTGTAAACTACTTGAGGGCAGAAACTTTCATTTTTGTCTTTGTATCTCCAGTACCCAGCCCACTCCCTGACACATAGTAGAACCTTATCACATGTTCATTGATTAGTTGATAGGCATTTGTTCAGTCATTTTTCAGTTGTGTCCAACTCTTCATGACCTTCTCTGGGGTTTTCTTGGCAGAGATACCAGAGTGGTTCTCCATTTCCTTTTGCAGCTCATTTTGCATATGAGGAAACTGAGGCAGTGTCACACAGTTAGTAACTGGGGAAGATGACTCCAGGCCCTGTGCTCCATCCACTGTGTCACCTAGCTGCTCATTGGAATGATAAAGTGATTTATTGTTTGCAAAGTTCTTTCTTATGAATTATTATGCAAGTATTATTGTATTCACAGAATCTCAGTGAGTTTTATTGATTTACTTTTGGTTACCTGATTATTCAGTGATGGAGCTCAGACTTCATCTGGGCCTGACTCCTCCAGATTTAATGCTAGGTATGCCATAACTTCAGAGACAGTTGCTGGCTTATTCAATATTCATCACACTAGCTCCATTTCCTATCTCGATGCCTTTTCCCTGGAATCCTTAGGATCCTTGGCTTCCTTTAAAACTTCAATCAAAGACTACATCCCACAGGAAGCCTTTTCCATTCTCCCAGGTGCTAGTACCTTCCCCCTAAACCTACCTTTATATGCTCTGATTTGTGTTTGTTTTGTAGGTTAGATATTGATTTATTTATATATTGTCTCTTTAATTAGTATATAAGTTCATTGAGGGTCTTAAACCTCAATGAGACAGAGGAAGATTAAGTGACAAATACAGAAGACTTTATAAAAATAAGTCATCACATGGAAAATGAACTTTGGAAATTTCCAGCTCAGTGCAAACATTGAAATCCATTAAAAATTACTCCAGTAAATTAAAGATAGAATTTTAAACAATAACTCTAGGACAGGGATTCTGAAGCTTTTATTTTTGCATTATGAGGATAAGACCACACGAGACTAACCCATCCAATCAAGTGTGCCAGTGCGTACTACCTAGAATGCAAAATCCCAATCCAAGAACTGAAGCTAAAAATATTGGTAAACTTCAAAACATGATAAAGATATGTTAAGAGACAAGAGAAGTCCAAGGGATATGCATTGGAAAAAAGAAAAGAATAAGTCCAAAAGAACTAAAGAAAAAATGGCTTGGGTATGAGAAATACAAAATATGCTGGGAGAATTAAAGTGAAAGATAAAAAAAATTAAATTAGAAATGAAATGAGTATTTGGGAAGAAAAAAATAAAATAAGAATTAATCACTTAGAACAAGAAGTGGACTCCATTTTAAAAAAAGGAGTAGAATAAAGAGAAAAAAATGGCATTGAGGGATTAAAAAAACATTAGAACTAAATCAGAAGATTGAAAAATTAGATGAATGTGTGAGGTATCTACTATCAAAAGCAACTGACCTGGAAAATAGAGGAGACAATTTAAGAATCATTGAATCTCTTAAAAACCCTGACCTCTCCCTTCCCCACAAAAGGAATACTACACATCAATAAATAACAAAACTACCCAAATTTATTAGCAGAGGACAGAGTAAAAATAGAAAGAATGATTGGTCACTGCCTGAAAGAAACTGAGACTGAAAACACCCAGGAATGGCATAGACAAAATCCAGAGATTCTAAGTCAAAGAAAAAATACTGCCAACAGACAGAAGAGTTCATGTACCAAGAAATAAGTCTAGATCATGCAAGACAGAACAGTAATTACTTAAAGGAAGGAAAAAAATCTCTAAATATGATATTGTAAATAACAAAACAAAGGTTTACAACCAACAATAATTTACCCTGTAAAACCCTGAGTATAATTTCAAACCAGAAAAAAAAAGGATTTTAGTAGAATAAAGGAATTTAAGTATTCTGAATGAAAAGAACAGCACTACATAGAATCTTTAAAACTTTTGGGAAACAAAAGAAAGCAAGAAAGGCAGCTAGTTGGCATAATGGATAGAATATTGGTCCTGGAAGTCAAGAAGACATGTGTTCAAATCTAGCCTCAGATACTTGCTGCCTGTGTGACTCTGGCCAAGTCGTTTAATCTCCATCTCCCTCAGTTTCCTCAACAGTAAAATGGGGATAATAATAGCACTGATAAAACTGAATTTAGGAGGAAATGAGGAGGAAGATAGAACTTACTATTTTGTATACGTGCGATACATGATTAAGAATAAACAAACATGGTGGAAAGGATGGGAGAAGTGGCTATCTCATGATTCCACTCTGATCTGAATTGAATAAAGAAGGAAGTGAGTATATAAGAAGAGCTTGGTGTAGAAATGTCTTCATATGGGAAAAGAGAGAAGAAGAAGGAAATAAAAAAGGGATAGTAGAGTTGGGAAGGGAATAAGAATATTTTCCTCTCTTGATTTTTGGCATATGCTATTTCTAGTTTATCCTGTATTTGTAACCTGTATCTATATCTGTGTGTGTATGTGTATGCACTATACACGTAGTTGTTTTCATTATGTCTCCCTCATTAGGCTGTGAGCTCCTTGAGATCAGAGACTGTTTTTGTCGGGGGAGGAAAATAAGCTTTTTTTTTTTAATATTCCCGGCACTTAGCACAGTGCCTGGCACCTAACAGTAATTAATAAATGCTTGTTGACAGACTGACTGATATGTTCTAAGGGCCGCTGTCCATAATCTTTCAAAAAAAAACATCAAAAGGAGTTACATGAAAACATCTGAGAGTTCTTTTAGTAACTCAGTACGTCATTGATTTGGACCAAAAATTTGAAGTCAACTGTGTTCAGTCGTTTTCAGACATGTCCTACTCATAACCCCATTTGAGATTTCCTTGGCAAAGATACTTGGAGTGATTTGCCATTGCCTCCTCCAGAGATGAGGAACTGAGGCAAACAGAGTTAAGAAACTTGCCCAAGATCACACAGCTAGTAAGTGTTTGAGGTATCTGGATTTGAACTCAGGTCTTCCTGACTCCAGGACTGGCACTCTATCCAGTGGGTGACCTAGCTCACTTATCTTGGGTCTCCCTTCTCTCTTCACCATTTTTATTCTATAGCTCCTAGGCTGAAGAGAATTCACTTTATTAGAGAAAATAAAAGAAACAGAAATAGAATAATCTTACTTTCTTCTTATTACCCTTTGGCATTTCTTCCATCAGCCTCAAGCAATAGTATTATTTTCCCTTCATTTTCTTCTGCCCCCAATGTAGTTTTAAAAAGTCTTCCTTTGTTGTATTTGCCAACAAACCCTTACCCAGGCCTTATATTTGTTTTGTTTACTTCCCTTTCTGATCTTTGAGGGCATTAAGATTCTGAAGGGACACTTGTCTTTTCTTGCCTTATTGGAATGTAAGCATTTCATCATCATTTAGCCCACTGCAGGGACTCAAATGTGTTTACCTTTCTAGGTTTCTCTTGTTCCTTTGTGTGTTTCAAAGATTACTCAGCCCATTCCTTAATTTGTCCTTAATATTTAGACTTTCAACTTTCTGACATTGTTCTTGCATGGGTCTATCGTTGGATATCCACCCTGGATTCCACGTTTTGTTTTAAGAAGATGAAGGAAGTGTAAGAGTCTGTAACTGCCATTGTTTCCTCAGTCAACTTATTTTTATTTAAAATACACCTGGGATTTTTTTTTCTATTGTTGGGGTGTCTCTCCCTGTTTGACATATATTGAAATCCACTAAAATACTACAATAATTTAATTTCTCAAGCATTAAGCCTGTGGATCACAAGTTCTAATAAGCTACAAAGGTTTGGAGTTCATTCCCATCAATAGCCTATGTCTATTGGCCAGGAACTTGTCTACCTTTATGAATTATCTAATTATCAATATTAAAAAAGATATGAAGTATAAACATAAGCTCACCAGGATGTCAAGCAGCAGTGTAAAAGGATCATAACCAGTAGAGTGGCTAGTGAACATTTGTCCATAGTTACCTTAAAACAGATAAGCAAAAAATGACAACTCCCAGAAACCCATACAATTATTATCCTATTAAAGATTATACATACAAAAAAGACCTTCTTCTTTTGCATTGATCATGGGTAGATTAGCCAAAATGGGAGCATGTAGTTCTAAAAGAATCAACCATATTTTTTAGACCATCTAAGAAGTTAAATTTAAAATTTGGTATTATAAACATGAGTCCTATGTCCAATAGCAATTTGTTATACCACTGGAGGAGCTAAGCCACATCCATGTTGACACAGTCCATATTCTCAATTAAATTCAGTGAATGTTTATTAAATGCTTACTATATGAAAAGCATTAGGACACAAAGGTAAAAATTAAGCCATTCTTGCCCTCAAGGAACTTACACTCCATTGTGTGGTGGGGACACAGAAAAATAATCCAAAAAAGGACACTTGGCTCTTCTTGCCATATTGGAATGTTAGCACTTCATCATTATTTAGCCCCTTCCAAAATTGTAAACACAAGTCTACACAAAAAAAAATTTAATACAAAATGTTTTAAAAATTGTGAGCTTTTTGAGCAGAAGGATTGTCCCCTTTTGTATCCCCAATATTTGACACAGTGCCTGGCACATAGTAGGTACTTAATAAATGTTTATTGATTGAAGTAGAAGGCATTAATGACTGAAGAGAACAGCCATCATAAAAAAAAAGATATCTAGTCCTTTCAGGCTAGATTAGTTATACCATAAATGATTATAGTGTCCTTGAGAAAATTGGTCTAGGGAAGTAAGGCTGAACTACTCACATAGCTTCTTGGTTGCCAAAGTATGAAAACAGCCCATAAGTAGTCAAGAGTTTTTCAGAGTTATCTGCCAACATTTGGCCTCTTGTTTAGGAAGCAAGATAATTTTAACATTTTTTATAAAACCTCCAAATATTTAGAAATAGGTATAAATGTTTTAAAACATTGTGATTTCCATGCATCAATAACTATTGCTCTTTACAAGTTCTTTATCAACTTTCATAATTCGCAAGCACAAATATAACAACTTCCTTGATTCGGCCTTTTCCCATAAGTGGAATTTTGCTATATGTGACTCCAGTGTTTCTTCATCTGGAGAAACATCTTACAAGAATATCATGTTACATGTTACCTTAGAGATCTTTGGCCACTTTTTGTGATTATCCTTAGTTACATAAACAGAAAATAAGGATTCTAGATTTAGATTTGAAGGCCCCTCAGAGGATATCTAGTCTGACTATCTCATTTTGAAAATAGGGAAACTGAGATTAGGAGAGGTGAAATGACTTCCCAAGGTCACACAACTATTGTTGTTTCGTCATTTCAATTATACCCCCCCATTTGTGACCCCATTTGAGGTTTTCTTGGCAAAGACAATGGAGTGGTTTGCCATTTCCTTCTCCAGCTAATTTTACAGATGAGGTAACTGGAACAAACAGGGTTAAGTGATTTGCCTAGGGTCATACAGCATCTAAGGCCATATTTGAACTCAGGAAGATGAGTCTTATCTTTCTATCCACTCCATCTACTGAGCCACCTAGCTCCTCACACAGCTATTACTTGGCTGAAATGGGAGCTGACCTCAAATCCCCTACTCTTTCCATTGTGTCAATGTGATCATGCTCATTCTTTGACTTTTTGATCTGTTTCTTGGAGAAGAAAGTTTCTTGAGTCTCTCAAGCAAATGCATGGGATCATGTTAGGTTTTCCTAGTTATTGTTCTTATCTGGACATGCATTCAACGGAAATTTATTAAACAATAATGTGAGACCAGAATTGGGCCAGTGTGCTTTATATTATATGATATATTGGATTATGTAAATTTCTTGTGCCTAGCAAATGACAGGCAAGTTTCTCTTGACTGAAAAAAAAATCCAGACATGAAAGCTCTATTTCTCTTTCGCCCTCCTGCCCCATCCCCTCTTTTCAATGTAATCTTACTTTTCTCACTTCTATTCACCATAGAATGTTCTGTAAACAGGCAGGCTGACATTATTAATATACCATGAGTGGATCTGAATGCTTTGTATTGGCTTGTTTGCTATATAGAGTCCTTCCTAATGCCTTCTTCAAACTGATGTCTGTGCCTTTCCATCATTCCTTGGTATGTTACAACTTTCAAATGCATTATTTATTAAAAGAAATATTTGCTTCAAATTGGTTACTTTTCTGAAAGTAACTTTCAATTACTCAGTTGTCCACTTCCTTTTCAGTTGCTTGCCTGCAACCATCCCAGTCCAGGTCAGTCTGATAATCAACAGGCATTTATCAGGTACTTTGTAAGGGTTGCCATATGCCAGGCACTTTGCTATGCACCACGGACACAAAGATAATTCTCTCCATGTCATCACACACGGAGGATTTGAATTGTGATTTTATTTTCCCAAACTTGTCTGAGATAAGATCTATTGGATCATCTAGGGACCTAGATAGCATAATAGAATGCTGGATGTGGAATAAGGAAAACCTGAGTTCAAATCCTGCATCAGATGTTTACCAGCTGTGTGACCTTGAGCAAGTCACTTAATTTCTTTCAGCCCTCAGTTTTCTCTTTTAAATGGGGATAATAATAGTGCCTCTCCCCAGCACTTGGCACTGTCCCTGGCACTTAGTAAGCACTTGTTAAATTATCTATTTGTCTGTCTGTCTGTCTGTCTGTCTGTCTGTCTGTCTGTCTATCTATCTATCTATCTATCTATCTATCTATCTATCTATCTATCT